>NC_134455.1:39126146-39443911 GCF_047948215.1 Lycorma delicatula
TTTTTCCTTTAAATATTTAATGTCCATACATAAATTATTACAAATAGTTATAAAATCGATACGTTTATTTGCTTGTTACAACTTTTTTATTTGTTATTAAGTACCTCCCCAGTATCTTCAGATGAGGTAGAAATTTTATAGAGTTTGTATTTATCCGATTCAATTTTATTTTTACCGTGTCAATTACAAAATAATATTTTGTAAGGTCTACAGTTGTTACTTTAATGACATTCGGTAAAATAATTTCAATTTGTTTGGTAATTTGTAATGAATCAATTTCTTAGCAATGTATGTTTGTTTGACGAATTTAAATATAAACATATAAATAAAAGTTACTGTAAACTACGTTTATTCCTGTTCACATAAGAATATTTACTAATAGCTCTTTATTGTCTTCCTTATCTATTAGTAAGTTACAACTACCTTTCTGGAAAAAGTAAGTTGTAACTCTAGATGTTGTTTTGGAACTTACTTTTCTTCACACCAAAGGTAGTTAAAACTACGAAATACTGTAGTGGTAACATCAAATCCTTTTTATTCGCGTTATTCTTGATTGTTCGTGAGTAAATTTCCAGAAAGTAAATGCCTTGCCTTGCCTGGTTTCCTAAATGACTGGATATTGAGTACTGAGAGTGAATTTTTTTGGTTTGACAAGACTAAAATAAAAATCAGCACCAAGAAAAATGTCAATCTTTAGATGAAATGTTAACGTTTGGATCGTCCCAAAATAGATTTTCAGGTACATTAAAACAAGATATATCAAGACTATGATGGCAGACCGTCAATTAAATTTGAGAATATAACACATTGAACTTTGAAATTGAAATCATCATAGCAGAAGTTTAACTTGAACTGTTCTTTTCCACGTCGAGCCGTCCGGTGCTGCGATCTAGTGAATGCTAGCGCACACCGGAGAATTCTGTTCGTACTAGCATTCGGCGCTCGAATCTGATCCAAGGGGGTCACGTCATACTCTTAGTCCGCATGGACTCCATTCTTTGTTCGGATGAACGTTAGCTTTAATGTTTTATTTAATTTTATATATATTTTTTTTTATATGTCAAGTTATACGTTACGTTACAACTCATTTCATTAACTGTCAAGACGACAATTCATTAAACCATTATTCAACAAGCAACAAGGCGTTGCCTTCATTCATCACCTATGAACATACAGTACAACCTCGCTCTAAAATCTAAAATGAACTAAACGCTATATTTGATCTGAGAAGAAGAGTTATTAATACCTGCAATCAGAAGATTGTACTTTATGAGATCAGGTTCTAATTTGTGTACAAATTTACCTATACAAAAGTTTGCTTGACTGTCGGAATCTAAATGTATTTAAATATTATTCTTATATTTTGCATAAATTTTCGATAAAACAGTATACAAGTAGATATTTCTGTTAGCAGTTTCAAGGATCTATGTACTTTAGAACCATTCTTTGAATTAAATGCTTGGTGGATTAATAATTGAAGTCTTTTATACGTATTTTACACCCATTTTTATTGCAATAATCCTCAAAAAAATCTTCAGAACAGTAAATAATTCAGGTAACATCTGTTTTTTCCAAAAATACTTTTCATTAGTTGATACTGATTCTTTCACGTATATAAATAATGATTTAATTATTGCACGTGACAGAAAATATCCTTTGAATTTACTTGTTGATTGAATAGCTTATTTTACCGAGTCTTATTTGAATATCGATTTGAATTGTTTTTATTATATTTTGATACGGAATTGAGCTCATGTGAACGGCTAGTTGATGAAAAATAAGTAGTGTTAATTTGAGAGTGAATACTATCATATTACTGAGCCATCTCTCTTAAATTTCTTAATTTAATTTTTAGAAAATAGTTATCATGAATTTGTCGGTTGAGTTTATTAACGTATGTTAGACTCCTGAAGGAAGATTTGACAGTGCAAACCTAAAGGTCAAATGACCTTTCAAACGTGTAAAGTCAATTCTAATTATTCTAAGCTATTTAGTATGTCTTATGAATTCATTACAAGAACAGTAATAAACTATTTATTAAGTAATTGATTTGTTGATGAATAGTTTCATTATCTTTATCATGCAACGTGAAGAGATGTACTCAGACTTACTAAACATAACATTTATATAACCCAACATTTGCATAATTTATACGACACTCAACTAACACTTATATATCTACAATTATCCACATCCGGCTTAAAAAAATATTTTTTTATTCACAATTCTATCCATATAATTTCGTGGCTAATACATGCACCGATTGTCAGTTTCCTGAATTATTATATACGATTTAAAGGTTAAGTAATGTTTATTTTTGCCAATAAATACTTGAATAGATAATTTAAAGTGGCTGTGGTCTATACCTTTTGTTCCGATTAAATTAGAACAAAGAGTTAAACTATATATCACTTAAATTTTGAATTAAAAGAATAGAATACTATTTCGTGACTGAAAATAATCTGCGGTTTAAAACGAATAAGTTATTAAACTGTTTTACACGTAAGCAATTCATTAATTTGTAAAGAAGAAGATTACTGGATCACAAGACTCTTACAAAATTAAAGAAGTAAACAAATAATTTCTACAAGCGCCTATATACATCATTACCGGATTTTTTTAATTTAAATAATTGTATCATGTTTAAATATTTAAAATAATAATTAAATAATACTAAAGAAAAAGTAAAACATGTTTTTTTCCATATTTTACAATTTTCTTTTCTTTTTTTTTTTGTCTTCAGTCATTTGACTGGTTTGATGCAGCTCTCCAAGATTCCCTATCTAGTACTAGTCGTTTCATTTCAGTATACCCTCTACATACTACATCCCTAACAATTTGTTTTACATATTCCAAACGTGGCCTGCCTACACAATTTTTTCCTTCTACCTGTCCTTCCAATATTAAAGAGACTATTCCAGGATAACTTAGTATCTGACCTTAAGTCTGTCTCTTCTTTTACATATATTTTTCCAAATGCTTCTTTCTTCATCTATTTGCTGCAATACCTCCTCATTTGTCACTTTATCCACCCATCTGATTTTTAACATTCTCCTATAGCACCACATTTCAAAAGCTTCTAACCTTTTCTTCTCAGATACTCCGATTGTCCAAGTTTCACTTCCATATAAAGCGACACTCCAAACATACACTTTCAAAAATCTTTTCCTGATATTTAAATTAATTTTTGATGTAAACAACTTATATTTCTTACTGAAGGCTCGTTTAGCTTGTGCTATTCGGCATTTTATATCGCTCCTGCTTCGTCCATCTTTAGTAATTCTACTTCCCAAATAACAAAATTCTTCTACCTCCATAATCTTTTCTCCTCCTATTTTCACATTCAGTGGTCCATCTTTGTTATTTCTACTACATTTCATTACTTTTGTTTTGTTCTTGTTTATTTTCATGCGATAGTTCTTGCGTAGGACTTCATCTATGCCGTTCATTGTTTCTTCTAAATCCTTTTTACTCTCGGCTAGAATTACTATATCATCAGCAAGTCGTAGCATCTTTATCTTTTCACTTTGTACTGTTACTCCGAATCTAAATTGTTCTTTAACATCATTAACTGCTAATTCCATGTAAAGATTAAAAAGTAACGGAGATAGAGAACATCCTTGTCGGACTCCCTTTCTTATTATGGCTTCTTTCTTATGTTCTTCAATTGCTACTGTTGCTGTTTGGTTCCTGTACATGTTAGCAATTGTTCTTCTATCTCTGTATTTGAACCCTAATTTTTTTAAAATGCTGAACATTTTATTCCAGTCTACGTTATCGAATGCCTTTTCTAGGTCTATAAACGCCAAGTATGTTGGTTTGTTTTTCTTTACTCTTCCTTCTACTATTAATCTGAGGCCTAAAATTGCTTCCCTTGTCCCTATACTTTTCCTGAAACCAAATTGGTCTTCTCCTAACACTTCCTCCACTCTCCTCTCAATTCTTCTGTATAGAATTCTAGTTAAGATTTTTGATGCATGACTAGTTAAACTAATTGTTCTGTATTCTTCACACTTATCTGCCCCTGATTTCTTTGGTATCATACTATAACACTTTTTTTGAAGTCTGACGGAAATTCCCCTTTTTCAGAAATATTACACACCAGTTTGTATAATCTATCAATCGCCTCCTCCCCTGCACTGCGCAGTAATTCTACAGGTATTCCGTCTATTCCAGGAGCCTTTCTGCCATTTAAATCTTTTAATGCTCTCTTAAATTCAGATCTCAGTATTGTTTCTCCCATTTCATCCTCCTCAACTTCCTCTTCTTCCTCTATAAAACCATTTTCTAATTCATTTCCTCCGTATAACTCTTCAATATATTCCACCCATCTATCGACTTTACCTTTCGTATTATATATAGGTGTACCATCTTTGTTTAACACATTATTAGATTTTAATTTATGTACCCCAAAATTTTCCTTAACTTTCCTGTATGCTCCGTCTATTTTACCAATGTTCATTTCTCTTTCCACTTCTGAACACTTTTCTTTAATCCACTCTTCTTTCGCCAGTTTGCACTTCCTGTTTATAGCATTTCTTAATTGCCGATAGTTCCTTTTACTTTCTTCATCACTAGCATTCTTATATTTTCTACGTTCATCCATCAGCTGCAATATATCGCCTGAAACCCAAGGTTTTCTACCAGTTCTCTTTATTCCGCCTAAGTTCGCTTCTGCTGATTTAAGAATTTCCTTTTTAACATTCTCCCATTCTTCTTCTACATTTTCTATCTTATCTTTTTTACTCAGACCTCTAGCGATGTCCTCCTCAAAAATCTTCTTTACCTCCTCTTCCTCAAGCTTTTCTAAATTCCACCGATTCATCTGACACCTTTTCTTCAGGTTTTTAAACCCCAATCTACATTTCAGAGAGCTTTTTTTGCGTGACAATACTAACGGAGGCGCTTGTTAATTTGGATTATTATCCAAAGTCATACTTCAGTCGTATATGGTATGTAATACAGTCAACATTGCTTTTGAAATTTATAACACCTTTTTTTTTTTTGTCTTCAGACATTTGACTGGTTTGATGCAGCTCTCCAAGATTCCCTATCTATTGCTAGTCGTTTTATTTCAGTATACCCTCTACATCCTACATCCCTAACAATTTGTTTTACATATTCCAAACGTGGCCTGCCTACACAATTTTTTCCTTCTACCTGTCGTTCCTATATTAAAGCGACTATTCCAGGATGGCTTAGTATGTGGCCTATAAGTCTGTCTCTTATTTTAACTGTATTTTTCCAAATGCTTCTTTCTTCATCTATTTGCCTCAATACCTCTTCATTTGTCACTTTATCCACCCATCTGATTTTAACATTCTCCTATAGCACCACATTTCAAAAGCTTCTAATCTTTACACTATAAATTATTTTATTATTTTTTATTTTATTTTATTTTATTTTATTATACACTATAATCTATCTTTACACTCTAATTTTTATAATATGTTATCCAAATTAACAATCGTTAAAAATGTTATGATGAATGCTAAAAGATCACGTTTTAAAAAAAAATATTTGATAGAAGTCCCTAAAAAAAATTATTGTTAGAAAATCAATATTAAAGATTTTTTTGGCATTTCTTACCTTCAAAGAAATAAAGTTAAATATCTAATATTATTAACCTGCTAGTTTTTTAATTGATTAAAATTATTTAAAAAGTATTTAAAATCATTTTATTCATTATGAATACATCTAATCATATTTTAAAACATAATAGCATAAATATTTAATTTTCTGTTAAATAAGGTTTTAAATTTTAAAATGTGAATATATTTGCTGTTCTGGAAAAATTCATGCATCTTTATTTCCACTTTAATCTAGCAACCATGCGTGATAATCTAGGAATTCCAAAGTAATAAGTTTACTAAGAGTATCGCATCTTATACCATATAGCCGTGAGGCAAGTAGTACGTATTTAAAGCTATTGCGCTACGTACATGGTATTCAACTGGATCGACAGTTCGATTTGGCTCCTTTCCAACTTGTAAATCATTGGCAGTGGTGCAAATTCGGTGGAGAGAAGCCTGATTTAGTGTTCTAACAGAAGTCTACTTACAAAGCGTATGAGGGAGAGAAAGGGTAAATAATAGCGAAAATAGTAGAAACTTTGCGGTTACCTGAGCAAGAGAATAGATTTTCCTAAGTAACTAAAAAGAATAGCTAAATTTTGTGTATTTTTATTTTAATGAAATTTCGCATTATATGAAATTTTATATGTAATTAATTAGCAGCGTTTGTGTTAAATGAAGTTACTAAATTAACAACTTCTAAAAAAAGTCAATACACACAAAAAAATTGCATGAGTTTTATTAGGCTGCAGCCAAAATATATATGTTTTTAAATTGGAAAAATATATTTTTCCTTATTATAAGTTTGATGAGCAAAACATATAAAATACAAACTGCTTGTTCTAAAAATGTTAAAAATAGGATTATGTAGGCATATATTTTTATTTTAGGTATTTTAATTGGTCCTTTATTTAAAACTGAAAACTAAATTTTAAAATTAATTTATCACCCACAATTGCTAACACGTACAGGAACCAAACAGCAACAGGAATAATTGAAGAACATAAGAAAGAATCCGTAATAAGAAAGGGAGTCCGACAAGGATGATCCCTATCTCCGTTACTTTTTAATCTTTACATGGAACTAGCAGTTAATGATGTTAAAGAACAATTTAGATTCGGAGTAACAGTACAAGGTGAAAAGGTAAAGATGCTACGATTTGCTGATGATATAGTAATTCTAGCCGAGAGTAAAAAGGATTTAGAAGAAACAATGAACGGCATAGATGAAGTCCTACGCAAGAACTATCGCATGAAAATAAACAAGAACAAAAGAAAAGTAATGAAATGTAGTAGAAATAACAAAGATGGACCACTGAATGTGAAAATAGGAGTAGAAAAGATTATGGAGGTAGAAGAATTTTGTTATTTGGGAAGTAGAATTACTAAAGATGGACGAAGCAGGAGCGATATAAAATGCCGAATAGCACAAGCTAAACGAGCCTTCTTTAAGAAATATAATTTGTTTACATGAAAAATTAATTTAAATGTCAGGAAAAGATTTTTGAAAGTATATCTTTGGAGTGTCGCTTTATACGGAAGTAAAAAACTTGGACGATCGGAGTATCTGAGAAGAAAAGATTAGAAGCTTTTGAAATGTGGTGCTATAGGAGAATGTTAAAAATCAGATGGGTGTATAAAGTGACAAATGAAGAGGTATTGCGGCAAATAGATGAAGAAAGAAGCATTTGGAAAAATATAGTTAAAAGAAGAGACAGACTTATAGGCCACATACTAAGGCATCCTGGAATAGTCGTTTTAATATTGGAAGGACAGGTAGAAGGAAAAAATTGTGTACGGAGGCCACGTTTGGAATATGTAAAACGAATTTTTAGGGATGTAGCGTGTAGAGGGTATACTGAAATGAAACGACTAGCACTAGATAGGGAATCTTGGAGAGCTGCATCAAACCAGTCAAATGACTGAAGACAAAAAAAAAAAAATATTATCACCCATATTAAAAACATGTTACTTTCCTAACTCTTAACGTTTAAGTAGCAAAGAGTTGGAATATAATACAAAACTGCATGCTTCTGTTAGGCTGGTTTAAATTTGTTAACTCTGATTTGACTCTAAATATTTTTATTTTAATCAACTCTAAAGTTCTAATGTACTGTTTGTGGTTAGAAGATACATATTTTTCTTGTTTATCATACCATTTTCTTAGTACTGGACTCTCTTATCTTCTGTGAAATACAGAATTGTGATAATACGGAAATTCATGGAAGTTACATTGTGCTAGCCTTTATACAATAATTTATATTTTAAGTGGTTCCCTCGTTTAATTTATTGGACGTTTTATTTTTATGTAACACACAGCAACGAATACCTATTTGAATGAATGTCTGGTACGAGTGTAGTTGAGATTGCGTGCATAGTCGCAATATTTGTGTGTGAGTATTCTAAAGAATTTGCGAGAGGATATATTAAAATATACATGTAACTTTAATATGACAAAGGAAACAATATATATACAAAGTTTGAAACGGGAAAATAGATTTAAATACATGTATTATGATAACAACATATCTCAAATTTCTGAAAAATATTTTTGTTTAATTTTTATTAAAAATTTGACGGTTATTTGACCGATTTAACGTTAAATAATTACAATTTGTTTAACAAAAAATAAATTATTCATATTTTTCAGGTTACGTTTTGTAAATTTATTTCAATATCAATTTTTGGAAAACGTTAAGCTCATAATTGAGAAAGGATTTCTTTCCTTTGAAAATAGATTTTCTGTGCCTTTGAACAGGAAACGCAAAAGAAATTTCAGTGAAAAATCTGAAGTAAAATTAAATAGGAAATTACGTTAAATAAGATTCATATAAGTAAAGCGAATTAGATATTTCACAAAATAATTATTTTCCTTATTAAAAACGCTTAACGGATTTTATTTTTCATCGAGAACTTAATATAAGATTTAGTCAATCGAAAAATGTAATTAGTAGTGTTAATCGGAACATGCTCAACAAATTGTGAATTTTAATAAGTACTAATACGACAATTTTTAATCATTTTCTTTTCTTAACAGAAAGCAATTTATGATGTTCTGCTATTTACTGATGAAAGAAGAAAACCTTTATTAAAATTCCATTTACGAAAGCTATCTAGAAAGAAAATAATGCTGTTTAAAATAAGATTCTTTGTGGATTTGTTATTTTCTTTAAAGTATTACGAATAACGTTTGCAAAAGGTAATAAATTTTCCGTATTTTGTTGTTTTTTCGTACTTCTTTTTTACTTTTTAATCAAAATTCTTTGTGTTTATTATTTCATCAATTTTGAAATTACTTTTACATAACGTTAAATTAAAGGATTGTTCCCATTACCTAGGGATGGCTTTTTTATGTGTCAGTATCCAAATTATAAATAATTTGAAAGTCTATTTAATAATTTTTAAATATTTTAAAAAGAGTACAGTAATCCAATGTATGATAATTTCCTCTGTGTAGTTAAATAATTCAATTCTTCTTATAATTCCTGAACCGGTAAATTAAATAAAGATAAAAATTTGCTGTTTTCAGACTCTTTTCAGGTTTTGTTTTAAGAGTACTTTGTAATATTATTTTATCGTTTGAGCATTTATTTTATAATTTAAGCAAATTTTATGTCGTTGGTAAATTATTAATTAAAAATTCATGATTGACAAACGAAAGCAACGTTTTTGGATTTTTGTAACAGAATTTGTTTTACAGTCTGGTAATACGTGAACTTTACTAAGATTTTTATTTCTTTTCCATAATAATTAAATATTTAATAAATTAAATGAAAAATTAAATTATTGATATTATTTTATCAAATTTTTATTTTTATTTAAATAAATATATATAAAATGTTATCAGACAACTTATTACCTGATTATAATTTGTTTGCTTACAAAAGGATAATTATAACAAAGAAGAAAAAATATTTTTAACAGCAGTATTGAAGAACGTTAAACATTTAGGTAAACATAAATTATTAAATCAATAAAAACAATTGTTCAAAAAAATATTTATTTTTTATTATTTTGTTATTTGACTACATAACTAGGCGGGCGTCACCCCGGTGGCGTTTGAGGATGATTTGACACTTGTAATTGTACGCAAAACGGAAGGAGAACTGATGGTGGCCGGTGAAGAAGCGGCTGATGTGGTTAAGAGGTGGCTAATAGCTCATGGTCTACGGCTCGCTGAAGACAAAGTGAAAGTGGTTGTTATGGCTGGAAGACGCAGACTGCATCCATTGCGTTTTAGAGTGGGACACACGATAGTCCATCCCGGTCCAGCCGCGAAGTATTCAGGCGTGAGGCTGGACAAGAACCGATCCTTTACTATACATGTTGAGGAGGCGGCGAGGAAGGGCGAAAATGTGGTGAAGGCGCTGAGCAACATGATGAGAAATAAGGGCGGTCCTCAGACTGGTAAGAGGAAACTGTTGGCCAGTGTCTACTCTTCTGTGGTGTTATATGGAGTTCCTGTATGGCTGGGAGCGTTGTCGTGGCAAGGAACGTGAGGCGTTTGGTTATGCAACAACGTAGGCTGAACATACGTGTCATCGCAGGGTATCGAACGATCAGCGCCGAGGCGGCTTCGGTTATAGCTGGGGTACCGCCCGTAGACTTACAAGCGCAAATGAGAGCTGCAATAGTGAATGGAGGGGACAGAAAGGAGGCAATTGACAGTCTCTACATGGCTTGGCGTGACAGATGGCGAGATTCAGACAAAGGAAGGTGGACCTATGGGCTCATACGAGACGTCAGGAACTGGGTGGAGTGAAAGCACGGTAATACAAGCTACGAATTCACCCAGTTCCTGTCTGGACATAGATGTTTTCGAGATTACAGGATGGGCAGATGCCATACAAGTCGCTGTCACGATTGCGGCGGACTGGATACAGCAGAGCATGTAGTATTTTTTTGCCCTAGATGGCGCAACTTCCACGTAGTGCTCGAGGGTCAGGGTGTGGAGGGGGCCAACAATATAATCGAGGTAATGCTCACCAATGGCAACAAGTGGGAGTGTGTCTCGACTACGATCGCATCAATGATACGAGAGAAGGCCAATGAAGAGCGGCGACGGCAGGATGAGTTGATGCGAATTTATGGAGGCTTGGAGTTCGATGATGGGTGATCAAGGGAGGCCAGCTTCTGGCGGTGGGCGGCGGGGGCTCCTCGGAGTCGTCGCTCGTCGATCGCCCCCTGGGGACGCCCTCCGGTCACACGGATTCGGATAGTGGAGTGCCTGGGTGATCATGCAGGGGCTGTACATACCATATGGCTTAGATCCGGCCCCTGCATGGTAGAAGTGGAGGTTTTTTAGCTAGTGAGAGCCCCGCACTGCCGTCAGTACGGGCCTGACGGCGGCTGGCAGAGCTTTTTCCTCCGCTACGGAAAGAAAAAAAAACTACATAAATAAAGGTCATCATTACCTACAATATAATTTATTAATTCAATATAAATTTTATATTTACTGCACATAAACGCATAGCAAATATTATTTATTTCGTTATGGAAGCAAACAATAATATTAATTATACTATTTTAATTACGTATTACATGAGGATTTCCTAATCTCACCGAATAAAAATATAATCTGATCATCCTAATATGGATTCTAAAAACAATTTTTTTTTTTTTAAATTCCCTTTTATTCCTAATGTGTTTGTTGCAATCTCATAAACTTTTGAACAATAAGCAACTGCATGGCCAATGAGATGAGGAAGATACATATGTTATGTAAGAGAGTTGTAGTGTTGTACATACTATGGATGATCATTTCTGAGATGTGGTTAGTTGAATTCCAACCACCAAAGTACACCGTTATCCACTCTCTATTATCCAAATCAGTAAAAACGTTGCGTAACTTTACTGTGATTTAAACTTCAGATCCGTTGGCTTAAAAAATCAGCTTTAAACTGCTGATTTGCGACGACGGAATGTTTAATAGTAAAATAAATCGAATGGTTATTATATTTTTTAAACTTAAAGTATGATAGTAATTAATTACTGTATACATTTCCTAATTATTCATCAGTCAAAACTATACATACTTTGAGTGCGTTTTTCAAAACCACTTTACAACAATCCTTTCTGAAATTTTATTTTAAATGAGTACTAGAGATCTAAAGATTGTCTGTAATCAATTATTCTAGTATATTTTATTATTCACGCATCACAAAAAATATTATTAACTGATTCATCATCCATCAATTTTATTATCACCTAATTATTTCTTCAAATACTTGATAGCTGTATGTCACTTCGTTTAGCAAATATTTAGATTTCTATAATTTTAATAATTTTACCGAATGTGATAACTGAGAGAGCTGTAATCTAATGAAAAAGTTATAAAATATTAACTCTAATCACGACCATAACTATGACCTGCCAAACCAATTTGGAATCGAAGCGCTTTGCCACCTACTTATTACCAACACTATACTTAATGATATTACTCACTAATGTAATTACATGTTATAGACTACCTAATATAATTAATAATATTATATTATTGAACATCATTTAATTAACAAGAAATTGTAAGTTCTTGAAAATATTTTAATATTTTACATTCAAATGTATTTTCAAATACGTAGTTTTGCAAAAATATGCATATTTTATGTATTTGTAAATACATAATAGGGATATTAAAAATGTATTATTTATAGCCTAATTTAATTTGTTACTAAAAAGCAGGATCATAATTTTTGAGAGAAGTATTATAGACGATCGATCTATAATACTAACAAAAATATACTTTCCAGTTAAATGATAATTGATTTACTAAAAATAAAGGTATTTTTTGAGATAATTTAATAAATTACAGTTAAATCAAAGCGGATGAAATTCCATGCGAAAATCTTACATATCCATTTCTTTGTTTGATATGCCCGCTCACTGAATATAAATATAATTCTGTTTAATTATCAGTATTCACACAAATATTCTAAATAAAAACAATTATTAAAATAAAATCAATAGATACTTTTAAAATAATAACAATCTTTTTAAGAATGTATATCCATTTCGTTGTGCATCATATGTATTGGCTCTACAAACTGAAATTATATACTGTGTTTCTCATTACCTGTTTAATGTATATTTTTAAATTTATAATTAATTTAAATTTATAGACATTAAAAATCTTTAAAATGATTTTTCATAAAGTGTGGGATACAGTAAAACTTATTTTTGCCAATTTTATAAATAGGCAATTTGATAATTTAGGCTAAATTTTGTTGCAAATCATCAAATTCGCTAAAACATCATATCTCAGGTTACCTTAATTTTCACTCTGTATTCACTGTTTTAGTTATATTTCGTCTGATCTTTCTACAAATTCTTTATTGCCTCAATTTAAACCACTGCAGAATTAGTGGATACGGCTATGGCAAAATTAATTGAAATTCCACCAGCTTAGATTTACTGTTCCCTGTATGCAAATGACATTAATATTCTGTTAATTACCTACCGGTACAAGTTTTTCATTAAGTGTCGAGTCTCACCTTCAATTAATGTGTTAAATATAAATTTATATAAATTATGTATGTACACGGAGTGTGAGTATCTGTGTACTTAATATATAATTGAGTTTGTTCGAGTATACAAACAATTAACTATCTATATATCACACTCTGCTATAAATCCTGAAAGTGGAGCAAATAGTTTTAACAGTAGTTAAATCTTGATCACTATTTCACTTAATATGATTTGAAATAAACCTTTCTTTCAAAAACATCTTTTTTTATATGCAAATCTAGGATGTCATTTTAATTTGGTAACGTCCACTTAATATGCCTAACGAGATTTTATTATCAAAATTGTTATTATTTAATAAACCTAACGAAAATAGATAAAATTGCAAGTGTAAAATTATGATAAATTTAAATTTCAAAAAAGAACTTACGTGTTTATTTTTTTTTTAAATAAGTTAAAAATACAAATTTGTAAGTCCAAATAATTTTAAGTTCAAAGAATCCTTTGGCAGATTTTATGTTAACCTATGAAATAGAATTCTACATGAATTTCTCTAGAAATCTAAATAAGGGTTATATTTTCGATATATTTATTTTTTCAAAAGAACTGCTTCTATTTATCAGTTTGTTAATTATTTTAGTACCTTTAAAATGATCTTATCAAATAATACCAAGATACTAACAAACACCATTGACCACAGAAATAGGTTCAAATTATACTACCCAACAAAAGAATTTTTTTTTTTTTAATGTTTCCTTCATTTCACGAGTCAAAGTTTACTAATTTTGGGTTGTGAAAAATGAATATAACAAAGAAAAAGTTTATTAGCTCTAGTTGATGTGATATACAATAGGTGGATGTATTTTTTTAACGGATTAAGTGAAAACGATAGATTTAATTACATATACTAACTCAGAAAATCCATTTTATATTTTTTAATGACAGTTACATTCTAAGAGTTCTTAATTGATGGAAGAATACCTGGCAGTTGGTTGGGTCTGAAGAGAATCATGTGGTGGTTTCATGAGATTGTTGTCTTTTGGCTTTCCTCTTGTAACTGAGTTCCAGAGCGTCAATACACATAGACCAATTGTAATCAGCAAGCATTACTCATTCCGTATTAATCACTGACAACTCCATTACTAGAAGGGGAAAAGTCTAAGTGTGAGTGGAGGAGAAAATTGATTTTAAGCGATATGTTGATCTGAGTTGAAGGTATTTTTGCAGAAGTACTGTCACCAACTGACTGAAGTTTTCATCTCTTTTGTTGTTTAAAAATCCATGAATGGCTTTCTTTAAGGTTTCCCAAGCTTCCTTTTTTCCCCTCCAAAATTCGTTCAAACGCAGGATACTTTAAAAGTTGTCGAATTGGTGCCCCAACAAAAACAACTTCCTTAAATTTTGCATCACTTAGTGAAAGAAAATTTCAGGGATGACTTCTAGATAGCCACAGATTTTCTACTTATGTTCAGCATATTTGAGTGAGTCTAAGAGAATTGCAATGTTCGCGTAAGTCTCCTTCATGTGAACTACATGATCAACAGGAATAGTAGCAATAAAAGGTATACAGCATTCAAACAAAGCTTGAAGGAGTTTATTAATAGCCTCCAATCAGTTGAATCATGATTTAAATTCAAACATTTCATGAAGCCATTAACGTCGCAGCAACCAACAAAGTTGTTTTTCTTCTAAAAAAAAAAGAAAGCAAATCCCTATGACGATGTCTGTATTGTGAGATCCTGACATTACGTTGGAGAATATTCTATTGCTATAGTCTTGAGCTTAGAAGTTCTGCTTTCCCTTCAACAAATCAAGGTCTCGAATGAAATCACTCAATTCACTCGACTCAGTCTGTTATGTTAATTATCTTTTTCGTCAAAATCAGAGTCGTGGGATTTGGAAGTTTGGTTGGGTTTTTCTTCTTTCACAGTCTTCATTTTCTACTTGAAGATCATAATTTTGAGGTTGAGGAGAAACTGGTAAACTATCTGAATATGGAATAGGTCGAATAGTAGGTGGAAAGTTAGGGTATTGAACTGTTCTTCTTTTCTTCATTGACAATCGGTGGTGTCAAGCACCGATATAGGTGGTGTCAAGCATAAATAGCAGTTATCTCCATGGTTTGTAGACTCCCGCCAAATTACAGGCGCAGCAAAAGGCATAAATAATTTTTCATTTTTCAGCCATTCTCGTAGTATAACTGAACAAGAGTTGCAACATATATGTGGAGCTCATGATTTATCCTGAGTCTATGATTAATCCCCTACCTTCATACCAAAATAATTATGATAAGCAGTCTTCACAAGAGGCGTCAGATTGCATTTCCGTGACGAAAATGATATTTCACCAGAAATATAACAAAAATGCTTCACTGTATTTACATATTTTTGTGGCATTTTGTTTTAACAATTTTTTCTCTTCAAAATCACCCGAAAACCAGAAATTCTGCACTAATTACAGCACAAACAATATGAAACTCACAGTGACAGCAACAGTAATAATGTTTGTAACCTATAAACAGCTGAGAACGTTGTTGTTTATCATTTGACAGGTGTGACAACTCCAAAAACAAAATTACCTACAATCTAAAAATGTAGATCGGGTAAAAAATGACATGTCATTGTATCTCCAAAGCAAGAGCTAATCGGTCCATTTTTTGGTGATTTTTTTTTATTTAGCAGATAAAAATACATACGAATAAGCTATTTTTGAGTCTGTAACATTTTTATTGTTGGGCAGTGTTATTAAAACTTAATGCATGCTAGAGATCGAAAATATTTAAAAGTAACAAGATACTTCTGGTATCTTCATGTAACCATTTATTTTCAACAAGCGACTTACAAAATTTCAATCACATTCATAGTCATAGCCATCTGTAAATCCTTGACTTATGGAAGGGTTCACGTGTGATACAATGGAGCTCGTCAAACTCTCAACAACAAAGATCATAACATTTTCTGACAATTCTCCAGGAATTCTCTTCCAGCCAGAAGAAACATTGATACCAGAAGGAGCACTTATAAAAATTGAGGAAGCAAATAATATTTAGGTTTTCAGAGGTACGACTAGAGCTTCCCAATCAAAATTTATTTGCTGCAGAGTCGGCTGTGCCATTTTATTTTTCTTGTACCTAAGGATGGACCAAAGTTTTGGAAATAAAAATACGGAAATAAATTATTTTTCTACCTCAATAGTAAAGAATACGTTTTATTGACGAATGATTAATTATTTTAAACTCCAGCTAAGTATATCAATAACACTGATTATCATGTTTTTAAACTCTATTGAAAAAGGAACACGCAGGTGTTATTGAATTCATTACGTTATCAACGAGCTGGAAATGACAATATATTTAAAGAGTTGCTATCTGGAGAAAGCAACTCATTCCTTTGAGTGATAAGAATCTATATAGCTTTGAAGTGCTTGGATCTTCTTCAGCGTTTTCTTTTCTTGTACTGTCATTACTTTATTTTTTAATTTATATTATTTCATTTACTTTGTCACATTTGAAAAAATAATTACAAAAACAATAATTAACAATATACTGCAATAAACGAAAAAAAATAGAACCTGAAAGCACGTTAAACGATTACAAAGTTAGGAGTGCAAGCTATTTCTGAAAACAAAGATTTCCGAGTATTATGACCGCATTTTTCAAAGTATATTATAACCAATTACTTTCCCTCTCAGCAGATTTTTTAAGAAAAGGTATATTATATTCGTAGACTAATAAATTATGTCGTACAGCATTTTTGTAGGAAATGTTGAAAACGTTTTATACGGTTGGTTAGTTGTCGGATTAACACTACAATTGACTAATGTTTGGAAATGTTTCTCCGTCTAAAGTGAATTGTAATTGCATATTATTTCATTCTTTTGTAAGTCTTGTATATCTTGAATGTAAGTCATTATTTTTTTCAGATTTTGAAAGTGGAACATTTTTTTACGTTGAGAAACCCACAAGATGTAATAAAATATATACATCGTTTATTTTGTGTTGTTTTTAAAATGTCGATCCTGCTTTTTTTCTCTTTCCGAGTATAAATTAACAAACATCCGTAAGATAAAAGAGAGAACCGCAAAAATAAAAAAAACCAAAAAAAAAACAGATTACTAAATCCAATAGAAACTGATATTTAATATAATTCTTTTATCGTGAAAAAATACATACATTAAAGATTATTTTTTTTAATATGAACAATATAATAATTAATGTACTAACAAGTATAATAATTAATGAAAGCAGCAACTACCAACGATATATTATAGTTTCATATAAGTCAATGATAAAAAGAAAACAAATATATCTAATGCGATTTAGAAATAAGTGTGTATTTTTAGGCAAATTGGTATATTAAAACGAGCATAAACATGACATGTGATAAACGAAACCGTAAACAATTTTCCAAACATTTCACAATAAGTTTCCTAATAAGATAATTAGTAGTTATATTATTATATCTGAAATGATACAGACCAATCATCTAGTAAAACAATTTATATTACTGCTGACGGTCACGCTTTAAACACGTATACGATATTAGTGACCACTAATTCGGCCAATGGTTGCGGCGTGAACGCAATATTTGCATATTAAATTCATTCCTCACGTGATGCTTTAGTATAAAATAAACAGAACTGAAAGATGAAAGCATAAATCTCTGATGTGTTGATATAATATTGCACTTTCATTACAATTTCAATTGATTTCCATTGGAATTGACGAGAGATACATTTTAATAAGTTTATAATAAATAATTTCCCTGAAATACATATCCACTTTTAAGAGTAAATTTCTAATTTTCGAGATTCAATATTATTTTAATTTATTTCCAAAAATCACGAAAGATATTGTTTTTTTTTTACTTATTTACGGAAAGATTTAAGGAGACATATATTATGAAAGTTTTTCTTATAGAGAAAATGAAATTTTTAAAAAATCGTATTGTTCAATTTTCGTTTTATAAAATTACTATGGTTTTCAGAGATTAAGAATATCCTGTGATTCTCTTAGTAGATGTGTGGTAGTGTGCGCTTGGAAACGCAATGCAATATAGAACACGGTATGCAAGTTACTAAGAGTAAGTAAAAATCTAAAGAGGAGAGAATGAGATCAAGGAAGAGAATCCCTGGGTGATAAACAGAATAGGTAGTTGTTTGCACGTCTACGTATACACGTTCTGAGAAAATTAAAATACATTTTTTTTTTTTCAGTTGTAACCGTAAGTAAAAATTATACTGTAATATGTTCAAAGAAATGTAATCATTTATAAACCACCTCAATGTGGTCCATATACTCGTATATGGGCTCAAGTTCACATAAAGTAATCCGTGGTTGAATTGTGTAAAAACTGAAACTTTTACGCTCTTCTGCCATTGAACTAATGTATCGACCGACTTTATTTTCTGGTAACAATAAAAATTAAACAGGGATTATATACCATTAAGTATATATCTCTACTTAATTTTCCAACTCGTAAAACGAAGAAGTGAATAGGACAATAAATTTATAAAATTTACTCCGTAATTCCTAGAAACTAAATTTCGTGTCTCTGGAGCGTTAAGAATATTGCTGTTGTATTCAAAAGTACATCAAAATTAAACAGCTAAAACGTTTGTTTTTTGCCTATCAAAAACTATCTTTCTTGTTTCTCCTACCAAAAAATACAAAATCCATAGCAATAACTCGTTTTATATAATAAATTGAAATCTTACAAAATATATACCTAGAGAGTTGTATGTGTATATATATATATATATACATACATACATACAGGTACTGAATTATAAATGGATTTGGATTAGTTAAATATGGTTGTAAAAATAATTGTTACCAATTAGACTGTGTTGAGGGACTAGGTGGATTATCATTTTCTAGATATGTCCATCCTTACAGATAACCTAAAGCTGCTTAGGGATCAAGAGATTAATACTATAATCACAATTTATTGACTACCGTTTTAAAGAATTCCTGGAGCTTCATAACATCTGTAATATGGTACAGTACTATAGATGGAAGACATAACGAGGGATTTCTAGAAAATATGTCAGCAGACCATCCACTGCAAGTCATGGTAACAATTTATCAGTATTAAATCAGAGGCAAGAGAAACAAGCAATTGTGACCCTTTCAATGTATTAAACAAAGATGGTACACCAATATATAATACGAAAGGTAAAGTCGATAGATGGGTGGAATATATAGAAGAGTTATACGGAGGAAATGAATAAGAAAATGGTGTTATAGAGGAAGAAGAGGAAGTTGAGGAGGATGAAATGGGAGAAACAATACTGAGATCTAAATTTAAGAGAGCATTAAAAGATTTAAATGGCAGAAGGGCTCCTGGAATAGACGGAATACCTGTAGAATTACTGCGCAGTGCAGGTGAGGAAGCGATTGATAGATTATACAAACTGGTGTGTAATTTTTATGAAAATGGGGAATTTCCATCAGACTTCAAAAAAAGTGTTATAGTTATGATACCAAAGAAAGCAGGGGCAGATAAATGTGAAGAATACAAAACAATTAGTTTAACTAGTCATGCATCAAAAATCTTAACTAGAATTCTATACAGAAGAATTGAGAGGAGAGTGGAAGAAGTGTTAGGAGAAGACCAATTTGGTTTCAGGAAAAGTATAGGGACAAGGGAAGCAATTTTAGGCCTCAGATTAATAGTAGAAGGAAGATTAAAGAAAAACAAACCGACATACTTGGCGTTTATAGACCTACAAAAGGCATTCGATATAGTAGACTGGATAAAAATGTTCAGCATTTTAAAAAAATTAGGGTTCAAATACAGAGATAGAAGAACAATTGCTAACATGTACAGGAACCAAACAGCAACAGTAACAATTGAAGAACATAAGAAAGAAGCCGTAATAAGAAAGGGAGTCCGACAAGGATGTTCCTTATCTCCGTTACGTTTTAATCTTTACATGGAACTAGCAGTTAATGATGTTAAAGAACAATTTGGATTCGGAGTAACAATACACGGTGAAAAGAGAAAGATGCTACGATTTGCTGATGATATAGTAATTCTAGCCGAGAGTAAAAAGGATTTAGAAGAAACAATGAACGGCATAGATGAAGTCCTACGCAAGAACTACCGCATGAAATAAACAAGAACAAAACAAAAGTAATGAAATGTAGTAGAAATAACAAAGATGGACCGCTGAATGTGAAAATAGGAGGAGAAAAGATTATGGAGGTAGAAGAATTTTGTTATTTGAGAAGTAGAATTACTAAAGATGGACGAAGCAGGAGCGATATAAAATGCCAAATAGCACAAGCTAAACGAGCCTTCAGTAAGAAATATAATTTGTTTACATCAAAAATTAATTTAAATGTAAGGAAAAGATTTTTGAAAGTGTATGTTTGGACTGTCGCTTTATATGGAAATGAAACTTGGACAATCGGAGTATCTGAAAAGAAAAGATTAGAATCTTTTGAAATGTGGTGCTATATGAGAATGTTAAAGATCAGATGGGTGGATAAAGTGACAAATGAAGAGGTATTGCGGCAAATAGATGAAGAAAGAAGCATTTGGAAAAATACAGTTAAAAGAAGAGACAGACTTATAGGCCACATACTAAGGCATCCTGGAATAGTCGCTTTAATATTGGAAGGACAGGTAGAAGGAAAAAATTGTGTAGGCAGGCCACGTTTGGAATATGTAAAACAAATTGTTAGGGATGTAGGATGTAGAGGGTATACTGAAATAAAACGACTAGCAATAGATAGGGAATCTTGAAGAGCTGCATCAAACCAGTCAAATGACTGAAGACAAAATAAAAAAGTGACCCTTTCTGCGAGCGTGACTGGCTCAGTCTGCTATATTACGGAAGTGAGCGTGAGTCTTCTATGTCACCATCGGTTTCGCTGTCAGAGAACTCATCCGCATTGTTTATAATGTTGTGCCTATTTAGTTTGCCTTTTGGTTGTTTTCCCGGATGCCTTTTCGAAGGAACAAAGTATCCACGTTTTCTATAAAATAATGCACAATAACTACCTGTCGTCTCTCATTTTCATAATTTTGAAAAAATGTAGGCTGATCTATAATTACCCTTCTCATTTTACGTTATACTTTAACACAAAGAATGTTCCAGAAGTAATAAAATGAAATGTATAATAACAATTATAAAAAAAATGTGCAGTAAAATACCCATAAGATCGTGCTATATGATATATCAGGTATTAGATAAAGTATTTTCACTCAAGTAATATTAAAAATACGGTAAATACGGAAGGAAACATAAGGCTTTAACAACAGCTGATTTATTGGCTGTATTAATGGAGATTAAAGATCCTGCTACTGCTTTTGGTCAAGACTTATTATTGATTGAGTGGTTGTCAGTCACTGTGACCTGTAAAGTAAAAGGTTTGTGATTGGATAGCATATTAACACCATCCCATAGCAGTAAATTTTTTGATCGATCAACATATATTGTATTGCATTCACACCTTATGAAAAGTTGCAAAAGAGAGGACCTTGATTGGTAAGAATATGTTGCATTGTAAATAGTGAGTTTCTTTCGCTATGATTCCTGTAAAATATGTATTTTTTATTGATCAACCATATTAATAGTTGAGATTGGTTAGGAAATTGCGGTAATCCAGTTGGTTATCAGAATAATCTTATTTAAATGAACGGATTAATCTTGGATGATTCGGAGGAGATCAATGTTGTGGGAGACGAAACAGAAGTGGAATCTGCGGTATGCAAGGATGAATATGTATTATAACAGGTTTAATCGGCTTCGTTTTGGGAGGATTAGAATCTTTTATACGGTTTGGGTCATATTTCGTTCTTTTGACGCATGAAAGTTGACTGTTATAAAGAGGCAAAGCTTAAAAATTATACAATCAAAGTGCACTATCGTTTAAAAATATTGAATACTGGTATCATAATTTTTTTATTTATTCTTACATTAGCGTTTGCCGTTATAAAATTTTATTTTGTATATGTATTTTTACCATTTCTTCTTAAATATACATGCGTTCCAAAAGTAACATGATATATCGTGAAATGTTACCTGTTTTGAAATGATGAAAAAGTGGAATATTTCCTGTAAATTTTCATTAAATAGTAAATTGTGAATAAAGTATTAAACTAATTCTTTTCATTTCCTGCTATCATAGTATATAGACTAACTGGACAATGCGTTTATTTTGAATATAAAAACCAAAATGTCTGTAACGTGATTAATTGGTTTTAAATTAAATTTACACGATAATTTGTTTGAAAAATAAAAATCCGTGGACGTAAATTAGTAAATATAATAATAATAATAATCACGCTTATTAATACATAAATAAAACAAATATTCGTACGTTTGCTATTAAGTACATACTGAGATGTTCGCCTGAAACTTCTGCGATGTTATTAGTTATTTTTCGAAGATCACACTAAAACTTTTATGATGCATTTAACCGTTAAATTATTCAGATATTGGAAATAATTAGGATGCAGTAATATACAAACAGAATAAGAATGTAATTTTACATCGTAATATGCTAGGAGTATTTATTAAAGAATATAAATAAATCAATTTCATTCAGAGATACACGAATGTACTAATCGTCGTAGTGGTTTTAACATAATGGCTGAATTTTGTTATATATGTATATATAAAAAATTTAAATAGATGCATTGAGTTTGATGAAACAGTTGGTAATCAGAATGATTTTATCCACTTATTTCCTAAGAAGGCAAATGAGAAATTTATTATAACATTTGATTAGTACTGCCAAACGCGTTTATTTAAGGTTATGTCTGTATATGATCGTTCAGATTGGTTCATATTATTTGCTGTTAGTGAAAAAAAATTAATTTAAAATGACTTTTGGATAAAAGGTTTTATTCAGGTAAAATCGTACCGAAATCTGGATTTTTTCTTTTTAGAAGTTTTTGGTAAAATACAAATACGTAAATATGTATCTGAGCATTTAAAAGTAAGAAATTTAGAACAAGGCAGCACATTACATGATTTAATAGTTAGGAAAACATGTTGTTTCTGATATTACATATTTCCGAAAATTATGGCTCCGTTTTTAAAAGTATATCATTGCCAGTTTCTTTCGATCTTACTAATAAGGGAAAGATTATTATATTTGTCTGCTTATAAATTATGCTGTTGGTCTTCTTTGTGTCTAAAATTTGGAAACTTTTTCATACGCTAGTATAATTCACAGATTAACACCATAATTGGCAAAACATTTTTAATTGTTTCACGCTCTTACATCCTCAATCTTTTGAATTTCAGTTTTTTAATCTTTAAGATTTTCAAAGAAGAAAATTTTTTCAAGGGGCAGTTGATATGTACAGGATTAAAACAGCGCGTTCACAAACCAACACGCTGTAATAAAACTTATTTATTTTTTAATTATATAATTTTTTTTTAAAATGGTGGGCCTGCTCTCTCTCAATCACTCTCTCTCTATCACTCTCTCTCTTTCTCTTTCTGTAAGTATGAATTAGTAATCGTTCGTAAACGAACAGAAGAAGAAGAAAGAAACCCAAAACAAACTTAGCAGATTTCTAAATTCTGTAATCAAGGAAATTGATATGTAACATTAATTTTTTACCGTCAAAAAATATAAACTTTAATCATTAATTTGCAATAATACCAATAACTTTCCTAACAACGATTAATTATCATACATCAGTCAAAGGAACAACGTAATCTGGCATACTAATGCCGTCTGAAATCAAAATATTTACTGTCAAATTTGGATATTATATCGGTCTTATATAGTAGGAAAATGATTTCGTATACTGGGAAAATTATTCAAACGTTATATAGTACGTTTCCTAATAAGACACAATAAAGAGGAAATTCTGTGCAAATAAAAAAGCTTTTGCTATTATTTGCACAGTATAATACATTAAACAAATATATATATATATATATACGAGGGTAAGTCAATTATTATCCACAATGTAGTTATAAATTTTATTGAATACAAATAGGAAACTTACATGTACATCATTTTTTAACATAGTCGCCTTGCATTTCAACGCAAATGATCCATCGTTGCACAAGCTTCCTGATGCCCTCATAAAAGAAAGTTTTAGGTTAAGCTGCGAGCCAGGAATGCACAGTTTCTTTCACTGTTTCGTCCGAGGAAGATCGACGGTCCCTTAATGCCACTTTGAGTGGACCAAATAGGTGGTAGTCAGCAGGAGCAAAATCAGGACTATACGGAGGATGAGCCGGTACTTCAAAGTTGAGTTTCTGGAGCGTTTCAGCAGTCAGTATGGGCAGCAGTATGTGGACTGCCATTGTTGTGCAGCAACACAACACCTTTCGACAGCAATCCTCGGCGTTTGCTTCAAATTGCAGGCTGCAGCTTGGCAGTAAGCATCTCACTGTAACGCGCACAGTTTATTTTCGTGCCCATTTCCTCATAATGTTCCAGCACTGGGCCTTGTGAGTCCCAAAAACCGTAAGCATTAGTTTTCCTGCGGGCGGTTGGGTTTTGAATTATTTTTTTGCAGGGCGAAATTGGAGGTTTCCATTCCATAATTTGCCATTTACTCTCCGGCTCGTAATGATGGATCCATGTTTCGTCACCAGTGATGATTTTGTTTAAGAAGATGTCCCGTTCGTTAACGTAGCGATCCAAATGTTTTTGGAGATGTCCAAGCTCGTTTGTTTATGCGAATGTGTGAGTTGTTTTGGGATCCATCTTGCACAGACTTTATGAAACCCAAGTCTGTTGCGGATGATTTCGTAGGCATAACCGTGACTAATTTGCAGACGATGTGCCGCTTCATCGATAGTTACTCGTCTCTCTAAGAAAACCATGTCACGTGCAAGCTCAATGTTTTCCTCATTTGTGGCGGTAAACGGTCGTCCAGCATCACTATTGTAAAAGTCCCTCTAATTGACACAAATATTGCTGAATATTTAAGTACTGAATCAATAATATATTGTTCTTGACAGATTCCTTAAGGTAAATAGCGTTTGTTTCTTGACAAAAGTGGTGATTACAACAATGTCAGATGGAGCTGATATTTACGATAAAATGTTAAATTTTAACTTTGTACTTGACAGTACTATAAAACTGTACAGTACAGTTTTATAGTAACCTTGAAGGGACCAGCCAGTTACGATTACTGTAACCGATACAATTTTACAACCATAAAAATACTATATATGTACAATCTACGGTACAAAAATAGCAACTTATGTACCTTTATTAAAGTGTTGGAATGATGAACTGGTATTTCACAAACTTTTGTAATTATCTTCTTAATTATCTTCTTTCGTAATTTAAAATTCTAAACACTAAACACTACAATTAACAAACAGTTATAAAAATCAAAACATCCTACCGACCTTTTTATAAAAGGTTCACGCCATCAGCTTCATCATTTTTGTCATTATCATCCTCTCATCACTAATATTGCCTCTTGTCTTTCTCTTTCCACAGATGATCCTTCTATCGTTTCATCATCTAACATTTCGCAAATATTTATGTCGTTGTCAACTTCTCATTAATCAATCAATAATTATACTACACCGTTCTCCAAATGTTTTCCCCATTTGTGTAACGATTCCACATCATTTACTACTTTAATGGTATAATTTCAGTTAAAAATTGACCATATCTGAAGCATTTTGTAATTGCCGAACAAGAGGCTTCATTCCATGCCTTGATTAATCAGTATCTTGTATCATTCGCAATATAAGACGTTTCCGGTAGTTGACTTTTAGTGCCTTAATCAAAATAGAAGTTGTTTTACCGGCATAAAAATTACCTTTTTTTTTTTTTTTTTTTTTTTTATATTCCACCTACTCCTCTGGAACGGATCTACAATCAAATTTGACTCGCGCCAGAGGAGTGTCCTTTATTCTAGCTCGCCTCCCCGCCCACCGGCTGTATGTCCGACACGCGGCAGGTCAGTTCACCGGTTAGCTCTTTTATTTCGTAGGTGCAAAATCCACCTACGACAAGCCTAAAAATTACCTTAAAAAAAATTACCTTAAAAGATAAATTGCCTACGTTTGGGTGTGCTGAGATATTTTCAATCAGTAAAAGAATTTTTTTTTCTTTGCTTTTACCTCTTGATACCATTTTCGTAATCAGGAAGAAATAATACACCCTGTCATCTAGGCTATTTTGTTGCATTCGTAAAATACTGGTAAAGTTGTAATATTTAAAAAAAATCGGGTTTAGCACTCCACCCTACAACTAAGAGCTTCCTTTTGTTACTTCCAGTCATATTAGCTGCCATGAAAAGAGTTATTCAAACTATTGACGAGTTTCCACCTGCAATTGTCACCCTTAAATCATGATATTTTATCTGGTCTTATTTAAAAGAAGCAGTCCGTTTCATCGATATTAAATATTTGTTCATTTGAATAGGCTTCTGTTATTATTAGCCACACGTTCTCGAGCCAGTTTTCAGATATAGTTGCAGGAGCGCCAGCAGATTCATCACTAATTTCCCCTCTTATGATGTTGTGCCTTTGACGGAAATGTTGAATGCATGCTTAATTAGATAAGCATATTTTTAAACCACAAACAAATAAATTATTATTTTTCCGGTAAAAGATTTTTTTTTTTATGGAAATGTTTATTATGGATACAATGTTAAACCGCTTGTAAATTAATAACATTTGTTTTAAAATAATAAAAAAATTCAAAAATTAATCAGAAAGTGACTCAAAAATCTATAAATTAGACATCGCGAAACTTAATTCCGCTTTGTATTGTGTATGAAATCGAACTGATAACCTGTAAATTATTAACTGTTAATTTTGGTAAACTTTTTTTTTGTAAAAAGAGTTTCAAAATCCTATCGTTTAACTTACTAGAATCAAATGTTTTTTTTTGTCTTAATGTAGATCATAATTTAGAGTTACGTTTTCTTAATGCAGTTTGATATAATTATTTTCTTGATTCAGATCTTGTTTAAATGAACAAGTACATTACTTAACATTGACTTGATTGTTGCATGTATATAATTATTAATTTGAAGTCATACGTGAGGAAATCATTATTCTTCCAAACACCTGTTCAGAAAATTTTGTATGTAAATAATATCCGGCGTTCAGTGCACAGATCTAATTCAAAAAAGATACCTCCTAGTGATTCATGATTTGATTATAATTTTGTTGAGAGTAATGACATTCAGTTCAGGAAACTGAACTCTTAAAAAAAACAACAAAAATAGCAGTTTTTATCTATCATTATAAAATCAGCGCAATGTTGTAATCGATTTTTCGGTTAACTGACCGTAGTGTTACAATGTAATAGATAAACGTACTTTACAAGAAATATAGCAGCTTTATAAAATTTTAATAATAACGAAAGTTGTTCACAACAAACTAGTTTTTTTATACAGAAGAATGAACCTTTATGCTTACTCACCTAAGACATGGCGATGTAAAAAAAATGTAGATGATGAAGTACAAACAGATCGTATTAATAAAATGATTTGTAAAATGTTTTTAATAGATTCACTTATAAATATTATTGTTGTATTGATATTTGCAAATATAATAGTTTAAAACTCATAATATTTAACGCAGGTAAAATCCATTCTATCTGGTAGAAAAGTAATTATTGTTATTTTTTATTGTTTTAATAAACATGAAAATAATGAACTGTATTAAATGTTATAATGATATGCTACTAAGTTAACTTAGGGCTGTTTTTGTTAGATACAATAAGGTTTATAGGATCCAAGGCGAATAAAGTTGAAGCAAAGCAAATTTAGTATTCAGTTTGCTGTTCAACTTCAGATATTGCTAGAAAAAAATCTGTTCTTTTAAGATATAATATCAACCAAATATTCATTTTTAAAATCGGTCTTGAAATCTCTAGCAAATTCGGATTTTTCTAGTTTCAAAAAATGATGAGGAGTAATGGCAAAGTTATAAGTTAAGGAGATTACTCCTCATCCTTTAAATCATAATTACCTCATTCAATCATAATTTTTGATGACGTGGTGGAAGAAAAGAAAGAACACATTTTAATATAAAGTACCACAACGTTATTTATTGATATTTATTTTTGTAGTCACACTCAAATATCCATTTCCAAATTTATAGCTCCGATAAATTATAACTAATAATATGCAAAATATTATTTCAATTTACTAAATACTTATAAAGAGCCCATTCTCATTAAATGTTGTTCGGTAAGTTTAAATCTGCTTGGAAAAAATCTAATTCACTCTGAACTTTTGTTAGATAAAATAAGTGACGTATGGGCACTTTTAATTAAGTAATCAGTTTCGATACGATACGTTTATCACATCGACTTTAATTATATTATTAACGGTAATGGTAACTAATTTTTCACGTATTGATTTTCAATTTCAGTTTTTTTATCCCGAAGTCAGAAAATGTACGTATATAACACAAAATATGAAATGATATCAAATAAATCAAACGATTAAAAGCAAATAATTCGGGCTACCGCTAAGCCTTAATTATATATTTTAAACCTTCAATATCGTTTATAAATGAAGTTGTATTTCTTAATAATCATGGTGGTTAAATCCGAAAAGTTTACATAAGATGAGGGTAGGATAATAAAATAATTTTCACCTAAACTTACGGCATAAGTAAATGAAAACAGAAAAAAAAGACGTTTTAAAAATCGTTTAAACCAATAAAAAAACGGTTGGAAAAAATTACAAAAAAACGTATAAACTAAATAATCACCACCAATGCAAGAAACGATAGCTATGGAAATAAATATAAGAAAAGCCGTACAAAAATAAGCTATAATATTCTAAATCATTGAAAACAGATACACCGTAAATGGTAGAAAGTTATCTAAATTGTACGCTATTCAATCCGGTCCCAAAAGCGGAAAATGTTAATGATGATAATAAATTTTGGCCTATCTATTGCATTAAAAACGTCACCACTTGAACTAGATTAATGAAATACACTTGATTATTGAATATTTCGCCATGTTCAATCAGAATCGAATCTCACATCGAACATTATTCTCAAAACAAATTTTGATCCACTTTCCACTACACCACGATTTTATCTAGATAAAGCCAAAAGCATTGTTAAAGCATATATATATATATATATATATATATATATATATATATAGCTTCAAATACAGCCTGATGGTACGTACCAGTTACAAACAATAAACCTGTACAATTTTCTGGCTAAATACTAAATCGAACGTGAATACATAAAGCTAAACAGTCATCATTAAACTCTAGGTATACAGAACCGGAAATTTAAAACTTATTCACTGAGAGGATTTTAAAAGTTTTATATATTTGCTAATAAAAATTGACACCCTTAAAATACACACCTGCTGCTCTCATAACTGATCGAGGCATTATTTTCCAACACCGAAAGTAAAAAATCTTTATCAAAACTGAATACTTCTCAGCGGTATTTAGTTGCTGATAGCCAAAGTTAATCATTAATTAATATATAAACATATAAAATATAATCCCATATAGGCCTATATAAGAACATTTTAGACCTTTAAACAATATATTCAATGTTAAAAACATTGTTGTCGATGAGCTAGCTTATTTCAATAAAAGAACGAATTAAAATTGTTTTGGAATCATATTATTTATGATTTATTATCGTAGAACATGATATTAAGAACGGACAGTTCGTTCGAGGTGATAAGCACACTAGAGTTCTCCAACGTAGGATTTTCAATGACTTAACGATTCCTATATGGGTTTAAATTTTTTGAGACGTAAAGCACAATCGTCTAAGGAATTTGCTTGTTAATCGAATATATATATTTCTGATTGATGAGCAAATAAAGAACTCTACTAATGAAAAGATAAATATTCATGTAATTTTTTTACTGAAGATAGACACACGCTTTTATGTGATTAAAGGCTTTAAATCTAATGAAAATAATACAATGAAAGATTTTATATAAGTACATAAAACTTACATATCAGAAATATTCAGAGTACATAATAAAATATTCGGAAAAAATAGAAATTAAAAGATTAAAGAAAACGATTGAAATACCCCCACATCACGATTCTTTAAGCTTTAACGGCATCATTTCTGAGACAATTGTCAATGAAACTATTAAAATAACTTAACAATTAGCCAACCGATTTCCATAGGGCTTACCTTACGTCAGAGGTTTCATTAACATCAATATGTTTTAATCGGTTTTAAATTAGAATTTCATCTGATCTCTTTTTACACTGCAAGAATTCTTTTTCATCCAGCAAGTGTGAATTTAGATCCTTAAAATTAATAATAAATGAAAAGTAAAAAGAAGTAGAAATGACTGTAACTGATAATAACAATTTAAAAATGAAGGTGTGTAATTTCCAGTCTGCAAAGGCTATGAATTGCAGGCATTGCAGTTCCAGTAAAAATTGGACATATGTTTAAAATGCTCTGATAAAGATGTTAAAAACTAGGATGAAGTGTACAACGTACACATAATATCGAATATTCTATTATTACAAAGATATCATCAACCGCCGCCGGCAAAACCCGAACCAAAACGGCTTAGAACGCTATACAGCATTCAAATTGACCCTTCCTAGTGTAGCGGCTGTTTATTCAATTACTATTAGAAATGTATGAATTTAAAAAGAAATTAGTAGATACACTAGACTGAAGTTCCACAACGAGAAAATGGTAAATTAGAACATAAAGAGGGTGATTTAGTCAGAAAGGTTCATAGAGTGAAACTTAAAAAGGGCGATAAATTTGCAAACAAAAGAGCTGCTGAAAAAATCTTCAATTCTATACTAAGTTCACTGAAAAACGTAAGTTACTCTTAGAAATGGCTATTTTGCATTTTGAGACGTTTGAAAAAAAAATGCAGTGTCCGTTAAAATGAAAAGTTGAATTACTCCTTCGTTCCAATGTAAAAAATCATTTAAAAAAAATAATAAGTAGTAAATAATTATATATATACTGCAAACAATTAAATAGTTTAATTAATTAGGGAGTGAATTTGTTAAAAATTTTAAAAAGGTAAATCAATTTGAAAATAAAAATAGAGCCTTATCTTGGTATCCCAGGCGTTAACCTTTGGTTAATGTACTCATTTTTTAAACAAAAAAAATTAAGTCTCCCGCTAACACTTTGTTCGGACTGGATGATTCCTATTGGTACATCAAAGTAGAATTTTTTGGTACATTTTAGATTGATTTCTTACCGGATACGTCATTAATTATTGGCTTTAAATCTTGGCTGGCCTGCTATACATGGATAAAGGCTCAGAAAACTGAAGAATATGAAAAATCCTTAAACAGAAAACCGTCTTATTTGAGATATAAAATTTCATTTTTTAAACTGGAAACAGAAAGATTAATTGTCTAAAATTATAATTTTTTTATATAATAGGTACGTTAGGAGTAATAATAATAAAATTAATTATACAGTAATAATTGTAAAAGATAACATTTATGACTTCAGAAACTATACGATGACAATAGATGGTTTCTTACGATTGTTTCTACTATTAAAGAATTAAAAATTAAACGAAAAAAATTTCATGATAAAAATTCTTTTATCTAATTTAATAAGGTAGTTCATCATAAAATATAAAATGGTAAAGACAATTAAAAAAAAGTGAGATTAAATTTTTTTAAATTTGAAAACAACGAAATTTAATTAATGAAAATCATTTCAGTTTTAACTGAGAAATTTTTAGTTTTTTTTTTTCAATTAGTCCCATCAAAAATTTAATTCATTTGCGACTTATCAGTGTAATGTAACTGTACCGGTAAATGTGTAGTCTTGAACAAACTCACGCAAACCATTTCTGAGACGTTTGGTCAATTGAAACCCAACCACAAAAGAACACCGGTTTCCACAATCAAGTATTCAAATCTGAATAAATGCAACTACCTTTATTAGAATCTGAACATGTTATCTTTCTTAGATTTGAAAACATGAAAAGTTTATATAAAATCGTAGCAGGAATAAACAGCATTTCGAAGAGATAAGACCTAAAATCATGTACAGAAACTTATTTATTGGGTAGAACAAAATATTGAAATATTAAAAAATACAAATTCAGAAATTTAATGAAGGAATCGACAAGTATAGACCATAAAAAACAAGAGGCGTACTTGAATTTTAAGACTATTAATAAAATTTAACAAACTATTTGACGTGAATTTTATTGAAGGAAAAAAACTATTATACTTCTTAGTTAAAGGCTAACACATTATAGAGATAAAACAAAATGGATGAATATTAAAATGTATGTATAAAAAACAATAAAGAACGATAGGCTAATGCAAAGCGAGATTACATAGTAAACCTATATAGAATAAAATGTTAGGAACGCAGCCGGTATGCAATAACAAGACCGAATGGTTATAAAAGTATCGATTACTTTGATACTATCGATAACAAGCTGTTCCAATCAACTAATGTAACACTTTGGTAAATATATTAAAGTGATTTAGGTTACTCGAGATATTAGGATAAAGACTACACGATTTGAAAGCATTCATGTTTATGCAGGATAATGAATTTAGATTCACTTTTTTGGAAATTTATTCCTTTAAATTGTAAATCTGAAGAGGAATTTATTTTTTATCAATTACTTCCACATTCATGGCTCTTCCTCTGTTAGAATCCTCCACCAAATGGATACTAGAGAATTTAGATTACTTGATTACGGCCAACCACTTTCTTCACGAAGAAAAGGAAGTAAATAATAAATATTATTAGATATTTGAAAACAAAAATGATTTATAAGATTATAACCTTTTGACAAGAAGTAGAAGTTTCTGATAAATAATCAAAAAAAATTCAATAATGGAAACTATGTAAACAAATCAAACAAGTTGAAAAGTTCCAAGAAGTAAAATTTTACAGAAAAAGGTATCATCGATTCAATTTCAAGTGTTCCTAACAATTCTGAAACTAAAAATAGTATCAGGGATTTTAAAGTTCACTTCAAAATTTAAATAATAAAATTCTTTTGTAAAGGAGGGACATTAATTATACAAACATAAGTAGAAAGTAATTACAATAATTCTAAATATGATAATGTATTATATTTTTTCACGGAGTCTGAAACAGGAGAAATGTAACTGAAGAATTTGTCATCGAAGAAGAGATATCTCATGTTAGATAAAACAACTGTCGGTTAGCTAGAAATTTATATCTTCACGAATCTCTTGGTTTAACCACTCAACTATATAAACTTATAAATTAAATTTACTACGTTTCTAAGTTTCCTCAGGTCACAATACAAATTCATACACACATCATATATAATTCTCTTACATACGAAGAAATTAACTGGTCTACCCATCCTAGATATCAATATTTTGTCCCCAACCTTGTTGTAATAGATCCCCAACTCACATGATTCATCTTATCTTTAGATAATTGTATGTTTCTCTTAATATAATCTGATTGCTATTTTTTTGTGTATTGAGACCTTTACGATGCACATATTTTTCTAAAAAATTTTCACCTCCTAAAGGTAGGCCTTTCCAGTGGAGAAAACTGCATCGTCTATGAAGTAATTTTGGAATGAGGGATCTGGACAATATTTAGACATATTTTTCTGCTTACTTGGTATTATTTTTACAAATCATGTTGTAACGCCGATCATAAAATACTGTTTTTACTCCTCTGAAATAAACTTTACGTGAATCTCATTTCCGAGTCCATAATCTTGCAAAAATCTCTTCTAGAATTGCTGTGAAAATAACTTGATAAAAACTGTAAGAATTAAAATGTGGAATAAAACGACGTTCCTACTGCAAATTACCTTAGCATAAACATTATATTGACAAAATTGTGAACTGTTTGTTAGAATATTTTTAGTAAATTTTTTTTATATAATAATTTGTAATTATTTTTAAAAAAGTTAATTTTTGAGTAAAATAGTAGCGTCCAATGATACAGTGTGATTTTCATTTAAATGGTTCAAAAGCAGAATTTTAAAAGTAACATAATTCTTGTGGTGCAAATATTATTGAAAATCGGGTTATATAGATATTAGAGAAAAACAGGAATGAAGGCAACTTTAATGTTCAACGTCCTAACTTGCTGACACATCTACTTTAAGGGTTATCACAGGAGGGACACCGGTGTACTAGACAGTAGTGTACCAAAACCGATACACTACCGTAAAGTTGTGCCGTACACTTCTAAAACATATATACCACGTAGAATACCGCAGACGGACACTGGTGCGGTGACGGGTGTAGTGTTTTTATTCACCGAGTTCACTATTTTCAATTCTTAATTTTATTATGTGATTACAGTTACATTTTTTTTTTCTAGGTGAATTAATTCACCACAGATTCTTACAATGAAGCTTTTACGTGGTAATATGGAAAGAGAAGTTTTTAAAAGTATGAAAATTACCACGCCTGACCAGAAATCGATTCCAAGACCCTAGATAAAGGCTGAGAGGCCATCACTCCGCCACGAAGATCAGTGAAAACCCTTATTTTCGTTTTAATATTTTTCTTTTTTTATAAATACCTTTCTGAGTGTACGAATATATGCCTTTACTCGAATGTGATTACGTTCTTTCCTATATTTGACAGCCAAGAAACTTGTCTTAATCTCTCTTGTTTAATCCCACTGACATACCTACCTCTTTATTCTCTCTTCTATACATTTCAATGATTTCCCATATTACACTAAAGAAGACAAATAATGGGTATGGGACTCACTAATAATATCGAAATATAAATAATTATAAATATTTTTAAAAAATCATAATTCTCTACTTTAAAGAAATAGACACAAATAGAATTTTAATGTAAAGCAGTAATCGTACAAAATATATAAAACAAAAATTAATAATATTAAATAAATAATGCTCTTAACTTATAACTGTAATTACACATTTTAATTAGGTTTCAGTATTCTGGTGCAAATTAACAAAAATGTGGAACTAAAACATTTATTGTAACAGCATTATTAAAATTATTACAAACAGAAACATTATTAAAAGCTAAGCTGAATATTTGTTATCTAAGCGGAAGGTGGCTGGTATTTAAAACCCAGGGAATCTAGCAGACGCAAATGTAGTTATTTATATGTAAAGGGTGCAGGATTTGTTATAATAAAGTGGTTGGGAGCTGTATATTACAATAGAAGTGGGATATATTTGCCTGGTTCTGTCTGATAACAAGCCTGCCAAATTACAATGTCTTATTGCAACGCTGTTGCTCCCTTCACTTGTCATCCTCCTTCACTCAGCCGGTTTTGCACTTAAACTTTTATTTACCCAACATTAAACGGTCAGATCAAATATCTGATCGAACGATTTATTGTTACAGTTCTTAATTAAAAAAATTATTTTCAATAGTTTTAGGAGCGTCTTGAATATATTACAAAATCTCTTCATAAAATATAAAAATTCCAAGAGAAAATAAGATAGAATATTATAAAAATAAAACAAATGTATAACAGATGTTACCTATCAAACTTTATGATAATGTGGATATTAACCTACATTGGTTATGAGGGTATAAACTTTATTAATAACTAGGCAGTATTCTCTATACTAGGCAGTATTCTTTATTATAGATACTATTCAGTGCTAGTTAAATCGTCTGCAATATTCTGTTCATATTTGTGTTTGACTTATAAAATCCTTTTTTTAATTATCCCTTCCTTAATATGTTGCGTGACGAAATTAATCGCATAAATTCTCAGTTTTCACTTTTACAATGATTCAATTCTCAGTGTTTCTTGCTCAAATAATTTACATTAAGAGTTTATTTAAACCATCTGTAAGTATGAAGTACAGGTATTTCTGGCTTAATATGCTTCTAAAAGAGCTCAAACACCTAATCACCGATTTGTATCAACTTAAATATACAATACTATAAAGTAGGAAATTCTGAATATATAACGAACGCAGTCTGTTTAATTAGATATCATTGCAAGCCATGAAATAAAATTTCATAACCACTGACCTCCGTTAAAATACCATCTTTTTTTTATTACAGAAAAAATTACGTATGTAGCAAAAAAAAGATATATGTATTTGTAAGATGCTTTATATAATTACTCATAAGTAAAGTCTGTTGGTATGTCTAAAGTATGGACTTCAAGATGTACTCTAAAAATTGTGTCAGAAAACCTCTAGAGCTGAACATTAAAAAAAAATTGCATAATATTTATTAGTGTAGATATTTATAAATTTAATGATACATCATTGAATGATACATCATGATACATCATAATGATACATAGAGGAAGAAGAGGAAGTTGAAGAGGATGAAATGGGAGAAACAATACTGAGATCTGAATTTAAGAGAGCATTAAAAGATTTAAATGGCAGAAAGGCTCCTGGAATAGACCGAATACCTGTAGAATTACTGCGCAGTGCAGGTGAGGAAGCGATTGATAGATTATACAAACTGGTGTGTAATATTTATGAAAATGGGGAATTTCCATCAGACTTCAAAAAAAGTGTTATAGTTATGATACCAAAGAAAGCAGGGGCAGATAAATGTGAAGAATACAGAACAATTAGTTTAACTAGTCATGCATCAAAAATCTTAACTAGAATTTTATACAGAAGAATTGAGAGGAGAGTGGAAGAAGTGTTAGGAGAAGACCAATTTGGTTTCAGGAAAAGTATAGGGACAAAGGAAGCAATTTTAGGCCTCAGATTAATAGTAGAAGGAAGATTAAAGAAAAACAAACCAACATACTTGGCGTTTATAGACCTAGAAAAGGCTTTCGATAACGTAGACTGGAATAAAATGTTCAGCATTTTAAAAAAATTAGGGTTCAAATACAGAGATAGAAGAACAATTGCTAACATGTACAGGAACCAAACAGCAACAATAACAATTGAAGAACATAAGAAAGAAGCCCTAATAAGAAAGGGAGTCCGACAAGGATGTTCCCTATCTCCGTTACTTTTTAATCTTTACATGGAACTAGCAGTTAATGATGTTAAAGAACAATTTAGATTCGGAGTAACAGTACAAGGTGAAAAGATAAAGATGCTACGATTTGCTGATGATATAGTAATTCTAGCCGAGAGTAAAAAGGATTTAGAAGAAACAATGAACGGCATAGATGAAGTCCTACACAAGAACTACCGCATGAAACAAGAAGAAAACAAAAGTAATGAAATGTAGTAGAAATAACAAAGATGGGCCGCTGAATGTGAAAATAGGAGGAGAAAAGATTATGGAGGTAGAAGAATTTTGTTATTTGGGAAGTAAAATTACTAAAGATGGACGAAGCAGGAGCGATATAAAATGCCGAATAGCACAAGCTAAACGAGCCTTCAGTAAGAAATATAATTTGTTTACATCAAAACTTAATTTAAATGTCAGGAAAAGATATTTGAAAGTGTATGTTTGGAATGTCGCTTTATGTGGAAGCGAAACTTGGACATTCGGAGTATCTGAGAAGAAAAGATTAGAAGCTTTTGAAATGTTGTTCTGTAGGAGAATGTTAAAAATCAGACGGGTGGATAAAGTGACAAATGAAGAGGTATTGCGGCAAATAGATGAAGAAAGAAGCATTTGGAAAAATATAGTTAAAAGAAGAGAGACTTATAGGCCACATACTAAGGCATCCTGGAATAGTCGCTTTAATATTGGAAGGACAGGTAGAAGGGAAAAATTGTGTAGGCAGGCCACGTTTGGAGTATGTAAAACAAATTGTTGGGGATGTAGGATGTAGAGGGTATACTGAAATGAAACGACTAGCACTAGATAGGGAATCTTGGAGAGCTGCATCAAACCAGTCAAATGACTGAAGACAAAAAAAAAAAAATGATACATCCTGTAAATTTTATATTGATTTTTTTATATTGAAACTGTTCACGCTTAATCGCTGAAATCAATTATATCTCTTAAATTTATAATAAATGATCATATTTATCTTTTAAAACACCTAATTTTCATTAACAGTGTCAATCTCCTGAGAAAATTATCCGTTAAACTGTTTTAAATAATTTTTCGCGGCCATAGTACGAGAAAAAAGTACGTGTGTCACACGTTATATAAGCTCTGACTTCTGTAAAGCCGATGATGTACATTATAATCCAAACACTGAGGTGTAAGTGGTAAACGTTTTTGCCTGAAAACCTGTGTTTTAGACTGCATTTTGGTGAGTTTGATATGGAAAACGGTTGTAGCTTTTACAAGGGTAATCAATTTATCACGTCGAATATTTCTAATATTAGTTTAGCTTGTCACTAAAAATATATTCATTTGAATTTTTTTAAATTAAAACAATTTGTATTACCTTGATATCGTTTAGTTAAATTTTTAATAAATAGATGCAGTATACTCAGTCTGTGTATATTCAAGAAAAATCAACGGACTGAACAGTACATTGATAATCAGTTTATGCTTAATAATTATGGTATTATAAAATTTTATAACATTTCATTCCTCATATTAACAAGTTATAATCATGAATCTCTACTTAAACCATACTTTGTTTATTCTTTGTTCTATTCTGACAAGAAAAAAGTGATATCAAATAATTTATATTAGCTCATCAGAGTGGAATGAGTGAGAACATGTGCAATGCTCGTCGTACATTTAGATTCCGAGGCTACAGTGTTTCAAACCTATTTTATCAACTCATTCGTACTCTCGGTTCTTACTGCCCATTGACAAAAATTATGTTGTTACGGTTATATGTTTTGTTTATTTTTCACTATTTTAATAGTATAAATTTATCATATTTTAACTAACATAAATTTCTTACTTTACATGGTTTTCTTATTTCGTGATTGGAATAGGAATAATTTAATGTGTTTTACATAAAAAAATTATGGATGCAACACAAAACAGAAAAAAATTAATATATTTTTGTGTGTAATTCCTTGCAAAAAAATACCAATTGCTATAAAAAATTGAACAAATTACAGGTGAGTTCACCTGTTTTTCAGCCTTTACTAAAGATATAAACAGAAATAAGTTGAAAAATAACAGCGCTTCGACTAATGACACATAATTTCCCACTAAAAAGAACCACAATCTGAATAAAGTGTTAATGGTTGAGAACGATTATGCAGATATGCTTAATATTTTGAAGAAGTTCAATTTGTCAAATTTTTTAGGTTTATGTTTTAATTAGTAATACGAAAAGTATATTCACGAGAACGAAGGCGTTCTTTACTGGAGGAAAGAGTATTGAAGGGCAGCTTAAAAGTATATAAGAGAAGGATTATATCACATCTAAAACTGGGTTTTTCTTATAAAAGCCAAACAACTGTAAATACTTGACGATATAAGACAATGAAAAACTAATTCTTAAAAATGATCTCACCATTGTTTACTATCTAATCCCGGTATAAGCCGACGGTTCATCATTGTTTATACAGGAATTTATAATGCTTTTGTTGAAAACAGGCTTTTAGGTTTTGAGTTGTAGAAACTTTTGGTACTACTTCCAAGAGAAAAATGGGGAAGGTTTCAAATGTTAGGGTTTAAAAAATGATGATGCAAAAATGAAGTGTTACAATCGAAGGTATCATATCATAGTGTTTGGACACTATGGAGCGTATCTCAATTTCTAATTGAGTAAAAAGGGATACTATTTCTTGGCTTACTGAAATATGCATTAAAACATGCGTTAAAACATATATTAATTCAGAACTAACAACAAAATTTTATTTACCATTAGTGCTAATATAAAATATTAATGATTCATAAGAATACTGATGCAAAGTTTCTGCCTTTTCAGTTCACTCGTAACGATTTTGATGTGGTCATTTACCACATCAAAGAGCGTGCAGCGATAAAGAAATCAATCCAAACAACGTTATTAATTGAAAAAATGTTTTTCTGATGTATGTAAAAAAAGAAGAAAAAAATGGAAAATAGTGTCTATATACTGGAAAAAATCTGATGATTCCTACTTCTCAAACCAACTTGCTATTCAACGAATGAATTGGGGATGGCGAAATCGAACGGTTAAAATGCTGATTAAATTTTACACTTAAAATATAAAACGTATTAAACTTATTTATATTTCGCTTGTTAGTATTTTGTAAGATTAAAAAACTATGGGTAATAACTAATAAAATGAAAATTATGTTCACGAAAATAATATCTTAAAATTGTGACACCGAATTTTCAATTAACTTCAGCAGCGTATCATTTTAGCAAGTAGGTAAATTAAAGAATTTTTGAAGATAAGTAAAAATTATAAATCGAAATTAAATAAAAATATTAATAACAAAAATATGAAACAAATATTTGTCTTATCAAGTTTTTACTGATCCAGGCACTAACGCAAGTAAGTTAAGTATGTTAAATATTATGTAATTAAAATAAATATAGTTGTATGTAAAATATATAACAATATTAATAAAAAAAATAACGGTGCACGACTTATGCAGCACAAATCCTGTATTCACCTAATATGAATTAATGGGAATGAGTATTTTCAACATGACTATGCTGTACCTCCTTGAGTTCAGTTTGTTTAAAAAAAATTAATTAAAAATATTGCATAAGGTTACGTATGTGTACCAACAAGTAAAGGAATGAATACTGGTGTGCAATAAAAGTAAACTGCTAGTACAGGTAAAATACTCTATATGAATTCAAAAATGGAAATTTCCTTACTTTTATTTAGATAACTTATAACTTCAATGTTTTATTTTTTATCGGTAAGTAGAATCACTAGATTTTCAGTGTTAACTGCTTATTTTTTACATTTAGTTATTTCAACCCTTTGTGCATTATTTGTAGTCACATCTTTCATTAGAGCACAGCGTGTTAAGTGATGCATCACTATTAAAAATATTAATTTTGATTGTGTACGGTATGAGAATAATTTTCTTAAAGAAATTTGAACAAAAGTAATTACGTCACATTTTAGTACATTTTTAGTTGTTTCCTCTGTACTTTCATTTTAACTTACCCTTTATCACACGTATCCATGAAACATTTTTCGCATTCCGCTGATATATTATGGAGCCGTTTAAAGCATATCATTGTTATCAATAGTATAATTTAATGATAGGATAAAAACCGCAATTAACAATATTTTTAATTTCTGGTCTGAATGTGAAATCCTTGTTACAACTGGAAACTCTAATTTAAATTAATAACAAAATTTTTTAAGCACAATATATCTTCTTTTCTATAAATATGTTTTACAGAAATGATACATATAATATAAAAAAAAAAAATGTTATCTAATAACAATAAATCTAAGTTTGGCTTTCGATGTTTTTATCTACGTAATTTTTTCTTTTGTTTCCAGATATGTTGTATGTTCCAATTTTATTTATCTTAAACAAACGTGTAAATACGAAGAAAAGGTCACTTGTAACATTGTTGCAAATGTGTTTAGATAACATTGTTACGTAGAACGTGCATACCAGTACAACAATTTATTTTGCCTTCTGTTCGTGTACAATCATGGAATGTAATAAAAGCAAGTAATAAAAAATTAGAGAAGATAGAAATTTAGGACCAAGCGAATCCTTTTTATAAAATTATAAATAAGAAATATGACTCGTTGGAAATTTAATTTTCATTGACTTTTACTAACGAGGAAGTGGAAGAAAAATGAGGAAAATAGTTGATCAATTTCAATAGAAAGATAAGAAAGTGAAAAGGATTAAGAACTAACGTTTGGAACAGTAAATAGTATTTTTATACAGGCTGTAACTATGTCGTAAATATATAAAAAGAATCGATGTAAGGGAATTAAGCTTTAGGAAAATATTTAGAGAAAAATCAAAAACAGGTATGTTTTATATAATAATAAAAATTGACCAATGAAACAGGGATTTATTTAATTTAATAAGTACAGGTTGTCCCATATAAAACTCAACCCATCAATCACTCATCCATGAAATTTCAAAAGTCAAGAATACTCCCCTACTCGTTACTGAAATGGACTCGTCCAACACCTGAACATCGCGGCGACGCAGTAGAACACTACCGATAGTAACAACAATGCGATCATAACGTTCAGTGTATTGCTAGAGACAAGATGGTGTTTTCGCTAGATGAACGTGTTTTCATCGTCGAGTCGTACTTCAGTACGAAATCAGCGGTTGCAGTGCAAGATTTGTTTCGCCATAAGTACCCAGATAAACCGGCTCCTAACAAAACATCAGTATTAAGGTTAGTTGCAAAATTTAGAGAGACCGGTTCTGTTAATAACAAGGAACACAAAAGATCTGCGTCAGTGTTGAATACAGATACAGTCACTAAAATCAAAGACCGATTACTCGCCTCGCCAAATAAATCGATCAGACGTTTGTCTGATGAAATTAATTTGTCTAAATCAACTGTTCATCGGGCGACCAAACGATTACAATTACGACCTTATCGCGTTCAAACGGTTCATCGGCTTCTTGAGCCCGACAAAGAAAAACGGCTACAATATTTTCAACGGTTCCGTTGATTTCTGCGCGAGGGAATTAATGTTATGAATTCGTTATTTTTCACAGATGAAGCACGATTTCATTTGGATGGCTACGTAAATAGCCAAAACAGTAGAATTTGGAGTGCTGAAAATCCCCACGTTTATCACGACTATTACACCCGCAGAAGTTGTGGTGCGCGATATCGCGGAAGAAAATAATTCAATTTTTTTCAGTACACCATTAATGCAGAACGATATCATGATATTTTATTTCAGTTCATTGCACTCTTGGAAGAGGAAGACAGACACTGCCGGCTACAACATGACGGTGCGAAATCTCACTACGCAGGTTCAACTTCTGATTTCGTCGAGGAATTCTTTGGTAATCGTGTTATCGGTCGAGGCTTGTGGCCACCAAGATCTCTAGATTTGCCTGCGTTGGATTTTTTTTTTCTACGGGGTTACCTCAAAGAAAAAGCCTACAGCAACAAACCAGGAACACTTGAACAATTGAAAGTCAATATTGAACAAGCTGTATTAAATATCTAACCACAAACTTTGAAAAAAGTTGCAAGAAACGCTGTAAAAGAATTGCAGATTGTATTCAAGAAGATGGCGGCCACTTCCAACATTTACTCTAAATGTAAGGTAATGGATGGTAATAATAAAAATTGCATTTACATTTACACATGTCTTTTTATTATTTCAATACCTACCAATATTGGTTGGGTTGCGTTTTATATGGGACCCCTGTTTATGAAAATTTATGGCTGTATTCAAAAGAGGAGGACAAAAATTGTAGAAACGGTTAAACTTTAAGAAACTTTATATAGAAAGAGTATAGTAATGGATATCTGAATAACGATACAGAACTACTCAATATGATGGATGTGAAATTTCTAACAGTTATGTCTAAAAGTTAAAACCGGTTTATCATTTTTTCGTGTTCTTTGCCGTAAATAGCGTGATGTTCTAGTGGTCATTATTTCCTAGTAAAATTTTACAAATTAATGGATGCGTAAAACATTTCATTTTTCATACTGTTAAATAGTTTTTCCACCGATTTTTTCTTAAAATATTAATTGACATTTATGTGCCGTAGACAATTCATTTATAATTTCATTTCAACATGCCCAACAGAAATTTCAAATTAACATAGTATTTTGTATTGTTTAGCGTGTGCAATAATGTTTGTTTCTACTTGCATCCAGCTTCATAAAATTTAAAATATTTACAAAATATTTTGTAGAATCTTTATATAAACTAACCTACAAAATATTTCTCACCACTTCGTAATATAGCTAGTAATATACCGAAAAACCTAAATCACTATGCTAGGCTTATAAAAACCACTATTATAGATCCCTTATGTTGAGATTTATCTTGTTCATCAATGTTTCATTGGAAAAGAATTTCTGATAACAACACCTAAAATGACATATTACCGACCTGGGTAAAATCAATATTTTGGTATGTTCAATAATTTGTTTTCCATTCTGTGAGGCAGTTTATTTATTGAAAATTATTACAAGTGAACAGTTGGCCGTGAAATCATTTCTTAACAAAGGAGACAAGTTAGAACCATTTCCAATCAGAAATACAGTACTAAGAAATCCATAACAGTTATAGAAATATTTTTCACTTGCAATTATATTTCTAATATTTGTTATGTGACAAATTTTACAACTATGACTCAAAAACTATTAAAAAATCCCACTTTTTGCGCTTATGGTGTGCTATTGCTATCAACTTTTCAGTGATTGGCAGCAGGAAATTTCATTTTTTATTTGTAATCACATTTCTATTTTTACAAACTGGCGTCCTATCCCTTATTATCAATAGTAAACAAATTTAAACATTTTTAAGTAACCTTGAACAAAATAGCTGTATTTTAAGTATTTTTTGGCCCTACATTAAAAAAAGTACATGCAAAATTCTGCAACCAGTCCACTTTCTTATTTTTACAGGGGGATTGTGGGTTTGACTAAAAACAGAAGACAACACATTTTTACAACGTAATGTATAGTGAATAAAAAGTATAATTTCTCTGAAACGGGTTAAATCGAATTAACTACGTTTTGTTAAGGACAATATGCAAAGAAAAATATAAACTATTATATAAACCTACCGTACAGTGACCAAATATTTCACTTTTTGCTTCCTTGTACGAAGTGAAGGAAGTATTGTGTTCGAAAATGTCGGTTTTCAGATTTCAACGGAAATATCCATTTTGATCATTCCTGAATCCATTTTGACTAGTTTCGGCGTAACTACTGTACATACGTATGTTTGCGTATACGTATTTCGCGTAACTGAAAAACGATTAGCCGTAGGATGTCTAAATTTTGAATTTAGGACTGTTGTTATATCTACATATGCATCTCCCCTTTTGACTGGGATCGACTGATCCAGTAGTGTTCACAAATACCCAAATTTCAAAAAAATTAAATTTTGGACTTTTACTTAACTGCAGTAATAAGCCCCCACGAGACCTTTTCAAAGATTTATCATAAGTAATACTTATTCTTATTGGTTCTAGAGTTATAGCCAAATAAAATTTTAATTATGAAATATTTGGATTTTAGGGGAAGGCACATCCCCTTCGAATCAGACTTCATCTCTTTTTTTTAATTTAAATATATTGATTTAATACATATTAACCTCTCTCTCATTGTAGAAAAAAAATTTATGATGAATAAATATTCAATAACCAAAAAAAATGAAATCAGAAGTTTATAATGATAAAAATGTTATGTACTTTTCATTTAAAAATAAAATATGTAAATATAATTTAATAGACGTACAAGGAAGTCATGTGTCGTCCACATCAGATTTTTTCTCTTGTGTTCAGTAAAATCTTCTCTTTTAAAAAAATATCAGTAGTCGCCCATCGTAGACGGGCCCTAGCGTGTCTGGTATCGTCCTTCCATTGTCTTGATGTCCTGGTGAAATGTTTCTACTTCGTCACTTCTGCACCCAAATTTTCCATAAAAAAATCCAAATGAGAATGAAAAAATGAATTTTTAAGAACGTGCGAATCCTAGTAATTCACAAGCTTTTAAAATTTCACCTGTGAGTGTTTCATAGTTCTCATCTTCCTTACTGCTCAAAAATTTCTTCACTACACTTACAAACAGTTCAAAGCTGCTAATTCTTGGCAATTTAAATGTTCTCTAAAAAAAGTCCATTAACGATGCTTTTTTTTTAGTTTTGCATCACTCAAATGGGAAAAAAGTTCTTTTAAGTGCTTGAATCCATTACCTTCTCTGTTCGTAGCTTTAAAAAAGTTTTGCATTAGTCCAACCTTAATATGAAGAGGCCCCCCTCTTCTTAATACGAAGAGGGGGGAGAAGCAAGTTTATCACATAAAGAGGGGAACATACATTATATTTGAAGTACCTGGTTCAAAAGAAGTTCTTTGCGTCATATCTTCCTTAATGAAATGTTCTTGTATTGTCCAACTATCCCAAAGGTATAATAAACATAAACAATAATACTTCATAATACTCCGTTATAGCTCTAGCAATATAGTTATTTGTATTAAACGTCCTCAAATATTCCAAAAATTCTGTTCATATTTACCTTCATTTAGTATGGTAGCCAAGTTATCATAGTTTCCTTTCATTGTAACCGTATGTGCTAAAGAAGTAGGTAGTTTTTCATTTTCATTATGAAGCAGAGCTGGTTTTATGCTGAATTTAGATGAATATATGAAAATAAGCTACTCGGAAAGTATGTTCTACATTGACTTCATTCATTAAACATCAATATCATAACAGACGTATAGTTATCCATTTTATAAAACTTGAAAATTTTTTATTGCATTTTTGGTAAAGCGAAACAGTAGTGTTTCTATCTAACAAGTTCCACTGTTGAAGTCTGAAACCAAGGAGTTTGATTTGACAAACTCAGGTCACGTACCAAATCATTTATTCGTTTTGAGTTAAATCACTTGCGGTTGGTAAAAGTGTAAGGTCACTACTACTGGTGTCAGAAAGTAATGATTCAGATCCTAATAAAGAATAAGAATCATCGGAAAACGTAACGTTGTCCGTGTCTAAAGGCGCAATCGGACACGTGACTTGTATGAGTTTTACTGTTTATTCATTCGGTTTGTTCCTGTTCTTGTTATTTTGCTTTCCATTTTGTTGTGTTATTTCTCGTTTCGTTGAGTTTTCTAGCTTAAATTACCTTTTTAATCTGCGTTCTCCGTTGCTAGGGCTTATTGACCATAACAAAGGTGGCTATGGGTAATTTTTCATTATATAGCAATCAATATGTAGTGAATTTTTTTACATTTTCGGGTCCGTTAACAGTTACCTGGATTATGTTCGGCTTCTGCACAGAGCAAGATATTTGAAAGTAACCGGCAGGTGTCGTCTGCAGTTGCAACCCCGAGGTCATGCAGTTCTTCCGAGGATGAAAGCATGCAACTGGGTTACAAACTGGATACGGTGGAGGGCGGTACCGTATCGGCATCTAGGGCCAAACTTAAGAGGCCAAATCCTTTATCAACATAAAAGCAGGAGTCTACGAAGAGATCCTGCGCGAATGGGGTGCATCGCCGGATTTTAAAACAATGGCTGGATGGCTTAAGACGATGGATTTTAAGATGGCGTGCATCCCCGGTTCAAATGGGGACTCACCAGATATCACCAGATATAAAAACGGCACCGTGCGACGAGATGACGGTACTGGACGAGCGACTGATTTCGACTTTGGATTGGTTCTCCAGTTTATGGTTTCACAGATTTCGACGTTACAGTCGCTGGTGGCAAGCAGTCGAAACATCAAACGAGAGATTAAGCAGAGTGACGATATGTTGACTAAGTTAGCAGGACGGATGGCGGGTGTCGTACCGACCTGCACTACTTGTACAACCAAGTCGTTGGAACAGGCAGAGGTGTCTACGCAGACTTGGAAAAGAGGTCTCGACTTAAAAGCAATATAGACCCAAACGTTAATGAACTGGTAGAGGCGGCAACAGTGAACTGGCCGACCGAGATTATGAATAAAGTAAGCCGTATAACGGATCTGTCAACTGTTTCGGCTGATTATATGCCGTTTTACTGACTTTTCGGGTATACGGTTCTCCAAGAATCTGTCACTGTTACAGAAAGGGATCCGGCCCGTGATGTTATCGAGCATACCTCGAAGATTCTACGGCGAGGCGATGAGTCACCAGCGAGGCGGGCGTTTTACCTATACATTGATTCGGCTGCTGAAGAGCATGCCTAACTAAGGATTATTCTGCGGTCCTTCCGGTATATTCAAAGGGTGTCGTCGTCGGCTCCCGTGTTTTTACTGCCGGGGGCAAAGTTGGACAAAGTTGGGGGCATTGAACGGCTGGTCTTGAAGGTCTTCGGGAGAGCAGGGAAACCGGTCATTTTCTTCTTCCTCCTCAACTTAATGCGATCCTTGGGAACTTAATCAGAGATTAAGGTCCCAAGGATCAATTGAGCGACCCCGGTAATGACTGATAGCCGCACGGTCGTAGTAAAGGAGGCCGGTAAGACATACGCTAAATTGCTGAAAACAATGAAGGATAACGTATCGAAGGAGGAGGCCGGTGAGATTCCATCAATCCTGAAGAGAACTATGGAAGAACTCTGCATCCGGATTATAGGGATGCAGAAGGCAGAGGAGTTAAAACAGACTGTGTAGTAAGGCGACTGATCTCCACGTTACTTACAAATCGAGGGATAGTAGAAGGTCCGTCGTCTATATTCAGGACATACAACACGACTCTTCTGAACAGGAGATACGGTATGCGGTGAAGCAAGTAATCGGAGACTCAGACGAGTCAAGATAACTTCAGTGAAGTTGGCATACGGAAACACAAAAAACCCCACGGTCATTACTAACCAGCATGAGGCTAAGAAGCTGACGGATGAACGCATCAATATTGGCTGGGACTACTGTCGTGCGTACATCAGGGAAGTGGAAGACAGGTGTTTTCGGTGTTGTAGGGTGGGGCATGTCACGTCGCGTTGCTCGGGCCTGGATAGAACGGATTTATGCTTCACCTGTGGGAAACCGGGTCACTGGCAGGAGCGATGCATGGAAGCGACATGTTGTGCGCTGTGTGGTATGGAGGGCCCTCCGAAACAGATGATGTCCGACAACGAAATGAGGTTCCTCCAATTCAATGCAAACAGGTGCAGTCAGGCCATGGACCTGTACAGGGAGGTGGCTCAGCGAAAGGCGGTAGACGTGATCCTGGTATCTGAGCGAACTAGGCGATAGTGTGGTACCTCGCTGGATGGTAGATCCGACTTCCGGGGCGGCTATTGGGCTCCCATCTGCTAGTGTGCCAGTGGTCGGCTGGAGGTCAGAGAGAGGCTTTGTATGGGCTTGCCTCGCTGGCTTGGTGGTGTACAGCTGTTACCACCCACCCAATAAAAACATAAAGAATTTCCTTACCTTCTTGGATGATCTGAGTGAAGAAGTCACCAGGAATACGAGCAGGAGTGTATTGGTATTGAGAGACTTTAACGCCATTTCCCCCAACTTTTTGTCGCGAGTACATAGGGGTGGTTTTATTTTTTTCTATATAGATGTTATTGATTTTCAATTTTAAAAATTTCATATAAAGATGTATGATGATGAAAAACCGAAAACTACCATTGGAAATGTAACATTAGGGTATAATGTATCACACAAATGAAATAGACATATAGTTCTCAGATTTTAGTTCTTTGTCACCAAACACTATAAGATGTATTGTAAGCTCAAACTGCAACAAGACAAATGTTTTCAATCCTTTACTTTATAGACACAGGTTGCGTTTTTTAAATCTGTACTTTTTTCAAAATCCCTACAGCAACCTGTCTATAGAATGTTATTGGAAAATATGAAGAAGAATCCAAAAAATAGGTTATAATGAATATAGTGAAAACGATCAGGTCCCACAGCTAGAAGCTATCAAATCTTACTCAATAATGATTTCTGACGATGTAATCAAAGAAAAACCAAACAGTATCGGTGATTACTTTGTTAGAGGTCATCATAATAAAATATATTGTTTTTATTTAGGGCAAACGTATTTTAAATACGAAAACAACGGATACGAAACAATTGTAATTTTAAAGATTATTCAAAGAAGACGGTTTGAATTTAAAACACATTTATAATGAACATGTAAAGGCTGACATGTCCTTCGACGATTTTAAATCTTTATGCGATCACGTTTGGAACGCGAAACGGTATGCTTTTCTAGTTATCGATAAAGATTCCGATAAATATAAAGGTCGTTTTAGAAACGGTACCGATAAATTTTTAATCATCAATTGAACACTGAACGACGTTACAATGTTACGTTAAACGCAGCGTTGAACGTAACAAATTTTTCGAATATACTAATAGTGTGAATTTTAATTTTTTCTATATAGAACAATGTATAAAAAGGAGAAACAAATAGTTGAAATTGATAAATTGAATGAAGATTTTAAACGTAAACATGAGGCTTCCGTATTGGGTTTGGCTGGAGATGAAGTTTTATTTGCCAAACGTTTTAAACCTATAATTAAACTAGGACCCGAATTGGATGATAAATTTTCGGGTGATTTAAAAAAAAAACAACATCAAGATAGGTATGAACAACAAAGTTTGTTGGAGCAAGATTTAGAACTTACAGATGAAGAAGAAGAAAATATAGCCTCTTCAACAACGTTATCTCAGCAAACAATATTTAGCATCTGAACAAACTCAAAGTGTTGAAGAACCCCTTAAATTTACATTGTCAGATACTCCATTTATACAAGTTTTTGACAACTAAAAAACAATTACAAGTGAAAAAATGGATCATGTATATGCTGCAAAATATGATAAAAATGCAGATACGAGCATATTAGGTAATAAAGAAAATAATTTGTTGATGATAAAATCTATTTGAAAGATTTCATATATTTAACTACAACTGGTCTTTTAGAGTTGTTAATTTATAAAAATCCAGACTAAAAAAAGTTCGCAGAACGAATATGCAAACTTATGGTGAAATGTTGAAACCAACTGGTGTGCACTTGACAGATGCCGGTACCGTAAAAACGAATCTTTAAAAATCTTTTAAATTAAACGAAGTGATAAGAAAGCTTATTCCTCTAAAAAGAACAGAGAGATGTCTGTATCACAATATAAAACACCATCCACATCTTTTAGCGGTAGCGGATTACTGCATGCTCAATTTAATTATAATCCAATTCGTTTACACTGGGATGATTCAAACGAATTGGTAGATAGATTGTACAAACTTTTAGGCAAATATGACGTTGGAAACAGATTGTTTCGAATGAAGTCATATCCATAATTAAGTAATTGAAAAACGTTGAATTCAAAAAGATTATTTCATTTAGTTTATTATTATATATATATATATGTCGGAGAATAAAGTACAGTGGAGTATCTTCCGACAAAACGATGAGAATATTCTTTAGAATATCTGTATTTTTAGTAGTTTTAAGAAATGTACTATTATTTGTGATATTTTGTAGAATAAGGTTTAAATTGTTTTATTGCGGTAGGCCTAGGCCTAGGTAGCCACATGGTTGTCAACGTAGTCGGGATCCCAGGACGATAGGGGTATCATAAAATTAATAAGGAAAAGGAAATATGCAGTAGGTATATTATTTGAGAATATGGAGAAAGGAGAGTCTTGCTTTGGAACCCAGATCGAACAGACGTCCTGGTGATCGCGAATTCGTTATTTCCCTGAGCCTCGGTCTATCGCAAGTTGTTTTAATATTATTTGAATTCTAAATTAAATTAATCTTATATTATGATTCGTGTACTGCTGAGTTATTGATGGGTGATAGTTATCATTTGTAATTGTTTCATTGTACGAGTTGTCTACTCATTTTTATTGGTTGAGCTTTATTATAGTCTTATATATTCTCCACTTGTAATAATAAAAGTGAGTGAAACACAAAACGTTGAATCCCTGACAAATCTCCTCGCCTCTCCGATATATATATATATAATTGTTAGGGATGTAGGATGTAGAGGGTATACTGAAATGAAACGACTAGCACTAGATAGGGAATCTTGGAGAGCTGCATCAACCAGTCAAATGACTGAAGTCAAAAAAAAAGTATTCCATTATCAATGTGTTTGGTTTTCGCAAAGACTATAAAAAATAATCATAAACAATAGGCAAGAATTAATATTGAAACGTTGTAGACACTATTTGAACCCGAACATGCTACAGTTTCAGATCATTAACCTAAACTAGAATTAACAGAAATCGTATGGGTTGTACCGTATTTAAAAACAGCGCCTGAATATCAATTGGAACTGGTTAATTTTAGAAAAAAAGTGGTGCGTATGACGTTGAAAATCTGGGAACTTTATGAAAATTCAGCAGTTCCTCAAACAAATTCTTTGATATGGTACGTGATAACATCGTCATAATTAGATAAACCGTGATATGTTATTGTAGGTTTTACGTTATTGTTGGAATGTGATTCATATAACGTGAAAAATATTAAAGTAATGATAAATTCAGACAATATCCGAATGAAGATTTACAGTTTATACAGTTACAATATGTTTATACAGTTTCAAAAATCATATTACAAAAATATTGACTCGCTGTACACATTTTCAGATTATAAAAATAAATATCCTTTATACGTCTTTTTGATTGTTCGCGACAAAGTGAATCTATAAAAATAGGTGTTTTTGATTTGAAAATTAAGGTTGAAACCGAAGAGAATTTCAAGTCTAATACAATAGCGTATTGTTTATTAATATACGAGAATGTAGTTGCTTACTCACATTAACCGGTAACATGACAAAACAAAAAAGCGTTGAAAAATCGTAGATCAAATCTTGATTTTATTCGTATGAATGACCTATATAGAGATAAGCGCGTTGTTAGATAATTTTTACATATTTTATTTTTTTCGAATTTTTTTTGCATTCTTTAATATATGGAGTTTTATTTAATATAATGAAAAAACGGAGCATCTCAAACATATATTTACTATGAATATTTCAGTAAATCAACTATTTTAACATGTAAATTTAAAGTGAACGTACATTCATCATTGAAAGCAGAGGTTTATTAATGTATTTTTCTTTGATTCGAAATGTATTTTGAATTTTTATTTAATATAATGAATAAACCCATGAAAAGAGAACCTTACATTCAACCGTCATTTTGACTGGATTCTTTAATGTATTTTTTTTTTTTTTGAGGAGCACCTCAAAAGCATTCTTTATTATGAATTTTTCTGTGAATACACTCTTCTACCGTGTAAATTCAACCGCAACACATATTCATCGTTGAAATCGTTCAACCGCCAAAAAAAATCTAATAAAGAACCGATAATCAAAATAGTGGTTGAATGTAAATGTTTTTATACTACTAAAGAAGTTTAATATAATAAATGTTTGAAACATCTCACAGAGCAAGGAATAGGATAAAAAAACAGGCTCCCAGCTGATAAGGTGTATAAAATTATGAAACGTTTTTACACTACATGCAAGATAAGTTTGGTATTTTTGGAGGTAACGTAAGTCATCTAATCAGACTTAGGATTTTAAATAAAATTTTAGTCCATTAACATGTAAATGATGTTTTATGTCTTGCTGTGCTGAAAAAAACGTTGACCTACAATTCCAAGTCACGCATCCTCATATCCCTTAAATTCTGTCTCATGTCTAACTTATTAGTTATTAATCAACTTCGTTGGAAGCAGAAATTTACTGACTATGTCCATAAATTATTTTAACTGGTATTTCCACCCTAAACGATGTGTTTTTCTTCACATTCTTGGGATCAGTTATCATAAGTAGAACTGAAAATCATTATTGGTCACTTGACAAAACGTTTTGAAATTTTTATCCACAACTAAGTTCATGATCGAAAGGTTAAAATTATCACTTTTTAAAAAAATTCTTAAGTGTGTTTATGCCCGATACAATTAACAAACACGATATCTTCGATTTTGTTTGCCCCCGAACTTCAGTAGGATAGCACCCTCTCTTAACATAATGTCGTTACTGAGATAAAACGTTTTTTATGTATAGAAATAGTTACAATAGAATTAAATATAACGAAAATGTTGTTACTTACAACAATGTTCTCAATAACATTGTCAATTATGCGTAATGCATCAACGTTATATAGTTTTGATATTTTTTTTTTGTGTAACTTATATGCTAGTCAACCAGGATAGTCATGAAATAGGTTATGACAATAATGGGCATAAGATGTAGATAAGAAAATAATCATGGTGTTAGGTAGCCTATATTCTACGGTTTCAGATCTAACCACCACATTAATACGTGTTTTGCAATCATTGAATAATTAAGAATTTACCGGGAAAGTATAAAATCTAATTGATAAAAATAAATAAAAAGCTTTGAATTTAATACAAAAATTTAAGCATTATCCAACTTTTTTTTTATTATACATCATCAGAGATTTGCTTTGTTTTACAATCGTAAGATTGATCTACAAGAATAAAACATTTTTGATATTTAATTATCTCTAAAAACAAAAATTAAACGTGATCATTTAATAAAGATAACCTGGTTTATCCTTTAGAAACACATTTTTGTGGATAAATATTAAATTACCGGTGGCGTATACGTAACTTTATTTATTAGAAAGGGTAATTTGAAAACGCCATCAGAAATTTTCAAGTCTTGATTACATCCAGCCTTTACAGTATTCAAAGTTACGGTCTACAAACTAGATAGGTAAAGCTTTATTGTGGGTACATTAGCAGCAATTCTCTTTAATGGTAATTTAATTGCCAATTAGATAACAACTATATAAGAGAACAGGACGAGAGATTTGGCCTAACTGTAAGTAGAATATCGTATAAGGTAGCTTCGTCTATTATACGGGCATATAATACAATACACAGTTTAGGTGGAACTTAAACAACCCGACTGTTTGTTATACGTATGCATGATAGTAAGTAGACATGTATATATACACACTCTTCCATGAAAAGAGACAAGGAATGTGAAAAGAGAACGAAGAGGGCGAGAAAGGGCAAACAGAAAATGGCTTCTGCATAACTGAATCGAGAGAGTGGATATATTACGTAGGGACTGTTTTGAATACAAACGGCACATCAGGCCGATCCCTTGACTACATTTCAAAATTGTTCACTACCATTTCTGTTAACCTATATAATGTTACCTAAAATGTACCTCAACAATATTTATGTGAAGAAAAAAATATTAATACTAATTTCATCAAGTATGTTTTCTATTTGTATCTTAAAAATGTAAAGTAATTAAATAATAATTTTTTTTTAGAACCTTTGTATGATAAGTAAGGAAAAGTAAATGTATTTTATTGTTACTAGAAAATATTATTTTATTTAAATAAGTAACATTACCTATAATATTCGTTCGATATTTTATAATAATATATTACATAAAGGGAAAACTAGAGAAATAATTCGAACTATTATGTTTTTGTTTTTTTTTGTCTTCAGTCATTTGACTGGTTTGATGCAGCTATCCAAGATTCCCTATCTAGTGCTAGTTGTTTCATTTCAGTATAACCTCTACATCCTACATCCCTAAAAATTTGTTTTACATATTCCAAACGTGGCCTGCCTACACAATTTTTTTCCTTCTACCTGTCCTTCCAATATTAAAGCGACTATTCCAGGATGTCTTAGTATGTGGCCTATAAGTCTGTCTCTTCTTTTAACTATATTTTTTTAAATGCTTCTTTCTTCATCTATTTGCCGCAATACCTCATCATTTGTCACTTTATCCACCCATCTGATTTTTAACATTCTCCTATAGCACCACATTTCAAAAGCTTCTAATCTTTTCTTCTCAGATACTCCGATCGTCCAAGTTTTACTTCCATATAAAGCGACACTCCAAACATATACTTTCAAAAATCTTTTCCTGAAATTTAAATTAATTTTTGTTGTAAACAAATTATATTTCTTACTGAAGGCTCGTTTCGCTTGTGCTATTTGGCATTTCATATCTCTCCTGCTTCGTCCATCTTTAGTAATTCTACTTCCCAAATAACAAAATTCTTCTACCTCCATAATCTTTTCTCCTCCTATTTTCACATTCAGCGGTCCATCTTTGTTATTTCTACTACATTTCATTACTTTTGTTTTCTTCTTGTTTATTTTCATGCGATAGTTCTTGCGTAGGACTTCATCTATGCCGTTCATTGTTCCTTCTAAATCCTTTTTACTCTCGGCTAGAATTACTATATCATCAGCAAATCGTAGCATCTTTATCTTTTCACCTTGTACTGTTACTCCGAATCTAAATTGTTCTTTAACATCAATTGTTCTTTAACTGCTAGTTCCATGTAAAGATTAAAAAGTAACGGAGATAGGGAACATCCTTGTCGGACTCTATTTCTTATTACGGCTTCTTTCTTATGTTCTTCAATTATTACTGTTGCTGTTTGGTTCCTGTACATGTTAGCAATTGTTCTTCTATCTCTGTATTTGAACCCTCATTTTTTTTAAAATGATGTCCATTTTATTCCAGTCTACGTTATCGAATGCCTTTTCTAGGTCTATAAACGCCAAGTATGTTGGTTTGTTTTTCTTTAATCTTCCTTCCACTATTAATCTGAGGCCTAAAATTGTCTAAATTGCCTAAATTCAATGTCAAAGTCTCGTTTACTCTATTTGGGGCTGTTAAAAGAAATACATAATTCCAGGTACAGTTCCCATAAAAAAAAACTCTCATTAGTTTCTTGAAAGTCATACTCAGCATCCATAGCAAATAAATATATGGGCTGGAATAATTTTACACGAATAATTAGCCAACAATACATACTTAATGACGGTCGTACTATTAATCTGAGGCCTAAAATTGCTTCCCTTGTCCCTATACTTCTCCTGAAACCAAATTGGTCTTCTCCTAACACTTCTTCCACTCTCCTCTCAATTCTTCTGTATAGAGATCTAGTTAAGATTTTTGATGCATGACTAGTTAAACTAATTGTTCTGTATTCTTCACATTTATCTGCCCCTGCTTTCTTTGGTATCATGACTATAACACTTTTTTTGAAGTCTGACGGAAATTCTCCTTTTTCATAAATATTACACACCACTTTGTATAATCTATCAATCGTTTCCTCACCTGCACTGCGCAATAATTCTACAGGTATTCCGTCTATTCTAGGAGCCATTCTGCCACTAAAATCTTTTAATGCTCTCTTAAATTCAGATCTCAGTATTGTTCCTCCCATTTCATCCTCCTCAACTTCCTCTTCTTCCTCTATAACACCATTTTCTAATTCATTTCCTCCGTATAACTCTTCAATATATTCCACCTATCTATCGACTTTACCTTTCGTATTATATATTGGTATTAACTGGAAATACAGAATAAATTAGAACGGAATCACTTACAAAAACAAGTTAGTCCCTGAATGAATCAGGAACAGATTGTATAAATAGAGAATTAAGATTTCACTTGAATGTTTAGAATAACACATCATTCGGTTATTATTTAGTTATTAATTTATTTTAGTAATACAGACCTGAATAATGAAATTTTCAGACTCATAGCCCAGGCTAGCGAACGGTTCGTAGCGTAGTGTTCGCCACTAATGGCGAAGAGCGTAGCGTAAACAGCAGACATCAATCTTGTGCGTGTTTAGCTTGGATATTTTGACAATTATAAAACTGTAAATAAATCCCTTTAGACTTAAAACTAATCAGTAACAGCCGACTAGCCTATATAATATTGCATAACATATCTATTTCAGTATCTTATAAAGAAATAAATTATTAATTTAATAATATATAAACTCAGGATTAAATAAGTAACTAATAAATACAAGACGGGAAATTTGTTCATTGACTGGAATAAACAATAGTCTTACCATATACAAACTCTCGTTAATCGATAATATTATAAACCCGTGTTCGTTATGCAGCAAGATATACAGCTATGCTGTTCGTCAGATCTGTGCCAATTAGGCTTCGACAAGATATAACCACGGATTTTGAAGTCTAACTACATCATTTTTGGATGAAGTTATGTGTTTTCTTATTAGTAAAGTTAAAAAAGTTTAAATTACTAGCGTCAAAAAATAATAATGATAAAAAATATTTTTAAAAAAAGTTAAAAAATTATTATAATAATTGTGATTAAAAATATTTAGCCTGATTTAGAATCTCATTTTTTTTTTTACCTCGGTAACAAAAACATAATTTACGGAAAAAAACTCTGCTAAATAACAAAGTTATTTTAATAGTATTTTTGTTTGAAGAAATAAAAACTACAAAAGATCAGCGGCATCCTATCATACAATTTTCAGGATCGCAGTCACAAATTTAATAAAAATATTTCAACACACTGGTAGTGTTTTACATGAAAAAAAGCCTGGATATCTCAATACACATGAAGTTATTAAAGAAGGAATATTATCAGAAATTTTTGTCAATAATTAACAATTGGCAACAGCGATAGCACGAAATAATAGTTTATCTTGGTGGTTATTGTAAAAAGTATTAAAAAAGGACATAAATACCATCCATATTAGATTCAGTTACTACAAAAAATTATTGAAGCTGACTTTAATAGGAGGGTTGAGTTAAAGAAATTTTACACAGAGATTAACATCAAGAACTATTTCTGCTCAACACATTTTTCAATGTCAAAGTCTCGTTTACTCTATTTGGGGCTGTTAAAAGAAATACATAATTCCAGGTACAGTTCCCATAAAAAAAAAACTCTCATTAGTTTCTTGAAAGTCATACTCAGCATCCATAGCAACTAAATATATGGGCTGGAATAATTTTACACGAATAATTAGCCAACAATACATACTTAATGACGGTCGTACTATTAATCTGAGGCCTAAAATTGCTTCCCTTGTCCCTATACTTTTCCTGAAACCAAATTGGTCTTCTCCTAACACTTCTTCCACTCTCCTCTCAATTCTTCTGTATAGAATTCTAGTTAAGATTTTTGATACATGTCTAGTTAAACTAATTGTTCTGTATTCTTAACATTTACCTGCCCCTGCTTTCTTTGGTATCATTACTATAACACTTATTTTGAAGTCTGACGGAAATTCCCCTTTTATATGTAGATATTAGAAAATACCTAAACTTATTTCCTTTACTTACTCCATGGGTTTTGAATAAAAAAATTAATCCAGAACAGCTTCTGATCCAGTTTCCTTCATTCATTGCTGCCTTCTACCATTTATATGAATAGTGGTAATTTCATAATTGGTTTCCTGCTGTTGAATTGCAAAGTCTATTGTTTTGTTTTCTAAAAAAAATTACTTTTTCATTGTACATAAAATTAAGTTAAAAAAGGAAATATAACAAAATAATTCAATATTTTTCTTATTTCTGACTTTGAATATCATCTCGTAAAGTATACTTAAAAAAACCACATAGTTTCATTAAAAAAAAACCAAAGCATTTTTCGTTTACAATTTTTCTACGGTATTCTTTACAATAATAATTAATACGGATACTAAAAGCATGACGAAAATCTTCTATGTATGTAAAAGTCTTATGTGGACACCACACGCGTTCTTTGTACGCCTACATTTTTTTCCTGTTTAGCCTCCGGTAACTACTGTTTTGATAATACTTCAGAGGATGAATGAGGATGATATGTATGAGTGTAAATGAAGTGTAGTCTTGTACATTCTCAGTTCGACCATTCCTGTGATGTGTGGTTAATTGAACCCAACCACCAAAGAACACCGGTATCCACAATCTAGTATTCAAATCCGTGTAAAAAATAGCTGACTTTACTAGGACTTGAACGCTGGAACTCTCGACTTCCAAATCAGCTGATTGGGAAGACGCGTTCACCACTAGACCAACCCGGTGGATCTTGTACGCCTACTAAATTACATATACATATTTTTTCCTGCACTTCATTTAAACTTATTTAATTTGAAGTGAGAGACGATCCTCCAATCCTTTAATAAAGTGGACAACTGCACAATTGCTGACATATTCGTTTTTACTAACCTCAAATATTTATACAATTATTAATTCAACAATCTTACTTGAAATATAAGGATAGAGGTAAAGTCCCTTTATTACTCCTATCACTAAATCACTAAATCACTATTATTTGTATCTTTGTTAGTTGCTGATTAATAAAAATTTCATATTTCTGGTGTGTCTTATAAAAAAAGTTAAGTTCCGTTTAGTTAACTCCGGTATACTGGTTTGACATTTTAATTTCGACCTAACGGTTTAAAATATTCAGTTTTTATTATTGGATTATTTGGTGGATAATAAAAAATGAAAAATAAACAATCATACGGGAAAAAGAAAGATATCATGAAGAAAAATATCGAAAAAACCACAAGAAGATGAACATGAAGCGGAAGAAAATGTTAAGAACAAGGGAAGAATAAAAATATTAAGATATGATAAATATAAAGAAGAAGAAAACGCTTAAAACAAAGAAAGAACAAAAAGATTAAGAGAAGGTGATAAATATAAAGAAGAAAAAATGTGAAGACCAAGGAAAGAATAAAAAGAGAGAAAATTTGAAAACTAGAGAACATGTTCACAAATTCAGGTCAGAAGGATGACATCAAATCAATGAGAGATTAAATTATTAGCTACAAAAAACAAATAAAAATAAAATGATGATCAACTTCGACTAGGGAAAAATACTGTTCGGCAGTATCAGAAGAGAAATGAACTAAACGATAATAATTTTTTGCAATTTATTAAAGATCGGACATGTATTCTTCAGTGCATATGTTGTTGTTGAGAGGATCTATTTTTCAATCATCCTGAAGTAAATTTAATGTAGATAAAATTAAAACAGAAATCCCAAAATAATTAATAGAAATAAAACTAGAAAATCCAAAAATAATACGATTCTAAATTATAATTTTCAATTAATATTAAATAATGAGATGTTTCACCAGATGTATTACGTATACACACATGTAATGCTTATTAAATTACATTTACACGTTTTTAAAAGTACATAAAATTTTATTTCACTATTAATTTTTTTAACTTTTTTTTCTTAATATCATTGAATTATTATTTATTGTAAAAATTCTTTTACAATCACGGCTTAATAATTATAAAATCAATATATTTAAATTAAAAATAATAAATAAATAAAATGGAGATGATGTCTGATTCAAACCGATGGGCCTTCCCTTTAACATCCAAATATTTCATTAATTAAAATTTTAATTTTAATTTCGATTGCAATCAAAAAGAGACGTACAAAACTAGATGTTACAGCAGTGCTAAATCTAAAATTTGAACATCCTACGACTAATCGTTTTTGAGTTATGGGAGAAATATACGCACATACATACATACGTACATACAGAAGTCACGCCGAAACTAGTCAAAATGGATTCAGGGATGTTCAAAATGGGTACTTTCGTTGAAATCTGAAAACCAAACTGTTTTTGGATCACAATACTTCCTTGTACGAAGTAAAGGAAGTACTTACTTTACTTCCTTTACTTCCTTTACTTCCTTTACTTCGTACAAGGAAGTAAAAAAAAATTAAAAAGATACAAAACCTGAAGACCGAAATCTTCGCGACCACAATATTTCCTTTGCTTCGTACAAGTAAAAATTAATGCTTCTTTTATTGCTTGTCCCGTATGCGTTCCTATACCATTCATTCAACTCCGATGAAACATTGATGAGATGTTGTGCGCTCGCCCGCGAAGGATTCTGATTTAAATTTGAGCCGCTAGGTGGTGCTAGGTTTGAGATATTTCGAAAAAAATGTATTTATGGTCCGATTTGGGTCATATTCAGAATATATATTAGTTACGTGAAAAGAAAGTGTTTTTTTGCAAAAACTGTACCCGCTAGATGCCGCCGGTGTTGAGATATTTACGAAATAAACAAACAAACAAATGTACATACAGTTTTCTTCTTCTACACATTGGTTTGTCTGGTATTTCTCCTACCACTACCCCATTCGGTCGCTCTAAAGCATAAGACTGAATATCCGTACGACAAACGGGTACTGCTATTCAAAACGGTTTAGGGACCAATATCCTAATTAGGTCCTAATACTTATTACATAAATGCGTGTGCGGAATAAGCGTGGTGTCCTACACCACTCGCTTGCGTGTCCAACCGCTCACTTGTCATATATTACTAAAATGTCATAATATTACAGCAAAATATATGACTTGTCAATAAATTAAAATTTATTCCGTCAAGGACAATAATTTGCTGTCACACCTAAGTCGCTGAATTCCAAGTAATTGTACATCATATTATAGCGCTTGGAGCTATATTTCACCGATGGCCAGCCATTTCTCGACGGTAGCTTCCTACAGCAAGTGGTAGGAGACTTATATCCGTTAAACTAAAGATGGCGGTTGAACAAAATATCTCAGCCTCCTTCGTCTTCGGATTTTCTACATGGCCGCCCAAACTTTCTCCACTAAATCCATTGGGAGAGCCTTTTCCTATACGGTGGTAGCCTCATAAGAGGTTGTTTTAAACAAACCAGTGCTTACGATTAAGGCTCTGCGCTGGACACTTCTTAAATTTTGAATAAGTGTTCGATTTCTTTTTAACCTATGCGCACAAACGGACGCAGAATAAAAGGTTATACTTTCGAAGACACTTCTGTACACCATGTACAAATGACGGCCTGACAGTCTGTAATCCTTCCGAGTAATACTCCTAAGCTTGTATATCACAGAGACCTTGTCCGCTGCTACTTGCCTAATGTGGTTGCTAAACAGCATCTTCTCATCAAGCAAAACACCTAGATACTTATGAACTCTAACTCGGCTGATTACACAGCCTTTATACTTAATATCGGGGTTACAGTCGGCGCTTTTCATTTCGGCAAGAGCATTTAAGATGCAATTCTCGGTGCCAAGTCCTCTCATGAAGCCGTATTGGCCTCGATTTAGAACATCGTTCATATCAATGCTTTCCCAGAGCCGTTCTACAACCAGACTTTCAAGCAACTTGTCGATTACCGCTAAGAGGCTGATGGGTCGAAAACAGCTGACTTCACTCTGATCCTTTCCTGATTTTAAGAGTATCCTTACCATAGCCACCTTCCAACAAATCGGAAAGTAACCCCAGCTAAAGCACACCGAAAACAGCCTGCCAAGCGGCTATCGTATGACAAGCAGCAGATGATAGGATATATCCGGGTCAAGCTGCTCAATCCCCGGTGCCTTTCTCAGTGCCATTCGAAAAACCACTATATCTACGGGATCCACAGCCCGTACGCTAGGGAATGTTGTCTCCCGCTTTGAACCACCCTCCGAAGCATCTGGAAACAGAGTATCCAGGAACGCCTGTAAGTCGCTATAGATGTTAACGTATGGTCCTGACCACCAAACACGCATCGATCACTGAACAGCACGTGTAACGGCTTTGGCCAGTAACACGACTTAGCGAGCTACCAGGGCTGCGTTGCAACTCGCGCATAGAATCTTGTTAAAATTTGAGCTTGGCTTCCTTAATAGCATGAACGTACTCATTACGAACGCGCCGGTAGATCCGCAGACCCTCAGCGCGCCCGTCTTCAACCATAATCCCCGTTAGAAGGCTTCTTCTACATATATGAAGGGCAATGTTCGTATTTGTGTCCGATATAGACTAAAAAACTACTGAACAGATTTACGCGCGGGTTTTTGCAAAACGGTCTGCATTTTCAGGAGAAGGTTTAAAGCTACTGAAATCCTCGATTTGACCAGTAGAAAGAATTTAGCGGTATTTTGAATCGAATACTGTGTTTAGAGAGTAGTTTCAATTAAATCCGGTAGATAGAGCTGTTTTCATAATTTTATTAACCTACCTTCTGACTTTTATAAAGTGAAAGGTTAAATATTGTGATGTTCTGTAATGTTTTGTAGGTTTCTTAATGTTCAGTATTAATTGTGAAGATTTTGCAGCCATATTTCTTTTAGTTAAATAGTTATTTTCCAGCGATTACTGTGTTTAGAGAGTCGTTTGAAGTAAATCCTATAGATAATGCTAAGTGTTGTTTTGACATTTGCATTTGTAAGTATTTGTATTTACATTCATAAGTTTTTTATTTACCTAAGTTCTATAATGTTCAATTTTTTAATGTTTTATCAAACTTTCAGTTGTGTTCATTTTAACAATATATATATATATACTCAAATCTAGCAATAGCACAGCTTTTCCGGGTCTGCTAGTAAATAAATAAAAGAACACCATTATCCATAAATTGATTTAAGTTAACTTAATAGAGTAATGAGAGCTATTTATTGTGGGAGGAAGGTTTCTTGTATTATAAAGGAACTAATGCAAATAGTATAAAGTCTTCTTCTAAAACAGTGCTGTCCAACTTATTTCCAACTGGAAGCGCATCTGAATGATTACAAAAATTGCCCGTGTGCTAGAATTTATTTCAATGCGAATAGTATAAAGTCTTGTTCTAAAACAGTGCTGTCCAACTTATTTACAACTGGGAGCGCATCTGAATGATTACAAAGATTGTGCGTGTGCTAGGATTTATTTCAACTATCTCCACAATACTGCTGTTACTAACAAAATCAGTAATTATAAATTATAATAATTACGAAAACATTTGAAACAAAAATCAGTTGTTTTTACTCACCACATAATTAATGCAAAATTTGACATTGTATGCTTGCTTGAAGTTGAGAAACATCTGGTGTGTAGCTGGAACAAACTCCTCCTGACGCGTCATCAAGGTAGGAGTTTGTCAGGCAGGATCGGTATTGTTTTTGATAATGTTTATTAATGAAAATGCAACTTTACAAAGATCCGTTGAAGTAAACCATGAATACACTTTCTGTGTAATACTAAGGAGAATGGGATATTTTTCGCTATCCACCAGAGTCCATATAAATTTACGTGTTGCGTATGAGAATTTTAAAGAAAGGTCTTCTTGAAAATTTAAAATTACTATTTCTAATTCTTCAATTTATACTTTCCAAATATTCCACACATCCTATTTGCAAGTTCACTAACGTCAACGGAAGTGAATGGATTATTGACAAAGAATATCACTGGTTCATATACTGAAAACTGACTAAATCTATTGTCAAATTCAAACACAGCACAATGACGTCTTGCCGTCATTTACTGTTTCTAGAATTGATTTGAAGTTTGGAACGAGTGAAAGGGAATTTCGGTTTAAATGTGTAATCTATAACTTCACTTTCTTTACAAACGCATTTATAACACTTATCATCTGTAAAATATTACAATTTCCCCTTGAAATTCAAGATTTAACGTGTTTAATTTTGAGATGATACCTGCCAGAAAATGTAAATCTACTGCCCATGATATATCATCAAGTTCCTGATAGTATGGTCCGGGAGATGATTTCAAAAAGTCTCTTATCTCATCTAACAGACAGGATAATCGTTCCAGTGTTTTACCCCTACTAAGCCACCTCATATATGCATGAAGAATTACAGCGCCAGACTGAATATCTGTAATATTCAAAATATTTCGAAACAATCGATGCCGTATAGAAGACGATCTCATATAGTTCACCACATGAGTTACAACATTCATGACATGATCAAACTTTAAAACCTTTGCGCATAAATCTTCCTGGTGGATAGCGCAATGATAAGAAATGAATTTTGAAAATGATACATCCATACCACAAAGAGATAGAAATTCGTTATTCCTACCAGTCATAGAAGGCTCTCTCTCGAAGAAGGCATCTCTCGGTATAGCAACAAGTTTTGAAAGTGATAATTTAGTATCTTTGACAAGTTTAAGGAACGCCTTAAAAATGTTTACTCCCCTAGTTTGTCCACGAAGAGGCAGTACATTGACAAACTCCTCCTCTACTGAGAAATCATAGAAAAACTTGTAATTAATACACTAAACTCGGCAATATCAGACATATCAGTATTTTCATCAAATTAGAGTGAACAATATTCACATAATTGCAAATTCTGATGTAATTGAGATTCTAAATTATTAAAAATATGTTCAACCCGTCTAGCAACAGTTAAGTGAAAAAGATGGAAGACGTTTAAAGGAAGATATAAGTGCAGATTTATCTTTGAAATTTTCGAGCACAGATTCAGCGGCACTGATCGTTGCTTCTTTTACTACTTCCCCATCTTTAAACAGTTTTTGCATTTTAGCTAGTAGGTAACATATTTTGTAAGAAGCTTCTGTCAAGTTACTGGGTTCCTGAACAAATTTCGTAAACACGGATTGTTTCAATTGAAATTTAGATTTAAGGTCTTTCACTTTGTGTTTTCTCAGCTCAGAATTCACCGGAAATTCGTCATGAAACTGTTTGTTATAAGTCAAAAAATGTCGCTCTACATTACCTTTTTTAAAACCAGACGCTTTAGCATTACACAATAAACACAGAGTTTTTCTCCTATGTTCTATACAACAATATTGATACTCCCAATCTTTGTTAAAGCTGTAAGTTCTTTGCCTTTTAACCATGTTATGACTACATTAGTTATTATGTTAAAATAATATCTAATCATTTAATGAACTTCATTTTAAAAACAACATGTGGAATGTACAACAAATCACAACACAAGACAACGTAGTAAATTGCATCAGCAAAACCTAGGCCTACCTAAATTTCCAGCTACCAACTTAAAGTTATACTGCAGTTAAAGTACAAGAATTGGATGGCACTCAACGAATCAGAATTGTTAAAATGTGTCAAATTCATCTCCTGATTGGCTGAAAACTTAATTATGTTGAAAGATAGAAGCTCATTGGTTTTCCTATGTAACAGAAAATTCACTGGCCACACCCACATGCAAATTAATTCAAAAAATCTCGCTCACGAGAAATAACTATTTCTATTTTAGGAAGGTCAGGTTAAAATTTATTAAAATCAGTGTTAGTAAATCCAAATAACGAAAGGGACTCCGTTTTAACAAAGAACGGAAAAGAATGTCAGTTTGAAATTTATTGCAAAGAATGCTAGTAGCTTGAATGAAGAGCAGACCACCAAATGAGGGCCAATTAGGTAGTTTGTTCTGTCGAGCAAGACCCCTTCTAGGTATTATACCTACTTATACCATTATAAAGGAAATGAATTTGATCACAACACTGACCAAAATTAAACACGTGTTACAAAGGCTGGCAGAATTACTTCTCTTATACAGTAGTATAAGAGAAGTAATACATTTTACCCGTAACATTTTCCTACTGGAAAATGTTACGGGTAAAATGTATTTTTTATATCCTTTATAAGGCGTAAAATAAAAAGTTATTTTGATATGTGAGTTAGTATTAAAAATTGGCAAAATTGGCAAAACAGGCGCCAAAAGACGAAACGAAGGACACCATGGCGTCTGCGGGCCCTAGGTAGGACAGGGCTGTTCTATAAGAACGTTTATAACTAGGTGTTCTAAGTTGAGGTTTAGTAAAATACGTTAGGTTCTTAAGTCGCTTCAACAGGATATTCATGAATATTAAACGTTTATGTCACCCGAATCGCAGAATGTTCAGATAGATAGATACGTTGAATATTTCTGAGTGGTAATTTGATTATATTCTGTGCGTATGTGTTTTTATGCGTGATTTTGAGTGTTAGATTGTGTGAGTGAGTGGTGGGGATGATTGTCGGATGGTGGGTACGTGGTGGCTGAGAGTGAGAGAGTCGGTGTTGATCTGTATGTGGGTGTGGTGTGATGAGATTTCAGAGCTGTACCTATGTCATATTATTCAGTTTACCTTTCCTGTTTTATACCTTAAACCAATAAATTAATTACAGTCCACTGCAAAACTGGTGTCAATTTCATTTCACAACACAACCATGATGGCCCGACTGACCATATTGTTGTTGCTTTGGTCAATACATATTCGAATACTTAGTTATGTATTGGTATAGTTGTACATTTTATTTATCATATTTACGTTATTTATGTACTATGTTGTGTTTGAGTGAAAGGGGTTAGTTCAGCATAGCTATGACCTTAACTTGACTACTAGTGACTTGCAGTCGTGTGACTCTCATCTTATCACCAGTTGCGCCGACTAACCTGAAAACATCATACGCAGTCACTGAGATAACGCTCCGTGACCAGCAAAATCCAGATGAGTCATACTCTATTTTTTTTAATTTATCATAAACAATAATTTAAAAATATTGATTCTGTGTTTCCTTTTAATTGTCAATCTCTCTTTATCTACTTTAACCGTTTACACTACGATATTATTCCCTTTGTTATTCCAAATATTATTCCGTCTTAAAACAATAGCCTATTTTTAATTATTCATATTTCCACGTGTCCATGCCCCTATTCAATCATTATACTTGCGCCGAAAAACTATTCTTTTAACTCTTGGCCTGTCGTATAATACGATTATTTGAGAACAATCATATTTTATTATTATTAATTTAAAAATTGAGGATTCAGAACGGTTAAAGCTTTTAATTAAAAAACAAGTCGTAGGTAAGGAACAAATGATAAGATTCAATAGTTACTTAGATAAATCAGATGATGATTTGATTCATAAGGTTAACTAAGCTTAAAATTAGGTTAGGTAAATTTCAAAAACTGTTATCGCAATTCGTAAAAATTCAAACCGAAATGACATTTAGACGACTCTGAAAGTCATGATGATGAACGGGCTCAATTTGAAGATACATTCTATTGATTAACTACGCAAGCCCAAAATAAAATTCAGCAGCTCAGTAAAGCTGACTATCGGTGTAAAACATGAAACTACCTACAAAGATAATGAGACAAGTTGGGCTCATCCCCGTTTTTTGTTACCAGCTTGATAGCTGGTAATGTGGCAACTTGATAGTTGCCCACATTTTCGGGAGAATATGATAAATGTTCATCATTCCATTACAGTTTTAAATCATTAATTCATGACAATCCAAATCTATCTAATATTCAGAAATTTCACTATCTCAAATTGACTTTAAAACACGGAACCACCAGTGTTTTGCAATCTCTAGAAGAGTCATCCGAAAATTATAAAATTGGTTGGGACGTCTTATTGGAGAGGTTTAAAAACAAAAGTTATTTAATAACAAACACATATCTGCCATTTTCAAAAAAAAAAACAAATTAGACAAAGAGTGTATTTCACATTTGAGAAAATAATTTGACGTGTATAAAAAGATGTGCATGCCCTTCGTACATTAGATCAACCTACTGAACACTGGGACACTCTAACAATTAACTTGATTATCAACAAGTTAGGTAAAACTTCTCACCGTCAGTGGGAATCAGAAATAGAATCTAACAATGTGCCTATTTTATCTGATTTAATAAAATTTCTACAGAAAATATGTCAAATCATAGAATCTGTTGAATCTAAACCAGCACCCTTTTAAAACGAACTCAAACTGGAAATTCTCAATTAAAACTCAAACAAACTTCAAAAAATAATATAACCACGTTTAATGCATTATCTTCTATAAAGAAATCATCATTATGTGACAATTCCAACCCACTGTTTTGTGTGATAACATCACACAAAACTCTTACATTAATGATAGAGAAAAGGAAGTGCGAAAATTAGGACTGTGCTTTAATTTCCTTTCTTCTGGTGATCATAAAATAAAAAATGTGGTCATGTTCATGAAAACTTTGTGGTAGTCACAATACGTTATTGCATTAATCAGAATAAACAAATACATCTTTGTATCCTGAATATAATACATCAATTTCCAAAGCTGAATCCAGTAGTTAAAATCAATCAATTGTGTCCGCATTACATATAAAATACCAAGGTGGTTCCTTCTTCAGTGTTGTTGTCTACAGCCCTATTGTCTGTTATCAATCATCCTGGGGCCTCTCTACTTTGTCGTACACTGTTAGATTCAGGGTCACAGTCGAATTTTGTGACTGAGAAGGCGGTCAGAATACGATGCTTGCCATTTGAAAATCTGTCTGTAGAAGTGAATGGAATTGGAGCATCAACTACTAAAAGTTCTAAAACTGTTCAATGTGTCATTAAATCAATATTTAATATATTTTACCCAAAAATAGGTTGTGCAGTCCTAACATCTATTACCAAACATTTATTCACTGTGCCAGCTGAGAAATCAGACATGGAAATTCCACCTAATTTTCAGTTAGCAGATAGTCATGTCAATCAACTCAGTGACATTGGACACTGACCTGCTCATTAGACCATAGTTATTTTTCGACTTTCTACGTGACTGAAGACAAACATGATTCATTTCCAACCCTTCAAAACACAGTGCTTGGTTGGATAATTTCCGGCAAGATAATAATCAATACTATGTCGCACATAACTACAGTTTGCCATCTATCGTCGCTGGACGACATCTATAGAACCATACAGAAGGTTTGGAAGGTAGAAAACGGTTTCTTTGAAAAGTAGTACACTGGAAACGAAAAGCTGTTCGAAGAATTATTTATAAATACAACCATCAGGGGTGATCTTGGAAGATTATTGTGAGCAAATCCCCTTGAAAGGTGATATTAAGCTCGAATCAAAAGATTCTGCATTCAGAAGATTTTTATTAAGGCGTTTATCCGTTAAGGCAATAATCCTATTACGACGATGTGGACGATGTTATGACTGTGGCTAAGACAATAATTTCTTCAGTGTTATCATGTGTTACAGCTAAAAAACCAAATCATCAATTTAAATAATTTTTCTACTTTTACAAAAACTCAACGTGTAATTAGTTACTATTTACGCTTTATTAAAAACCCTGAAGAACAAAATTTGCGCCTTCGTGGTCCATTATCAGCTTCTGAACTTCGATTAGCAGAGCATGCTTTGGTGAAGATTCCGCAAAAGGAATCATTCCAAATGAAATGAGCTTAACGATTTTCAGTTAGAAAAACCACTAATCAAAACCAGCAAACTCATTTATCTTAAGTCCAGTCTTAAACAAAAACAATGTAATACGAGTTGGTGGAAGATTACAGCACTCAGATTTAACTCCAGATCAAATTCACCCCATGGTCTTACCATAGTCACACATTAACTGATTTTATTGCCAGATATTTTCATATCAAGACGCTTCATGCAAGGCCACAATTAATATTAAACATTATTCGTCAAAAATATTGGCCAATCAATGGCAGCAGTTTAGCTTGTAAAGTTTTCCGTCAATGCATCACATGCTTCAAAGTAACTCCAAAACATCACGCACAAATCATTAGTAATTACAAAGATCAAGAGTTCAAACACTACTTTGTCCTTTCTATTCCACGGGTGTTGATTATTGTGGTTGGTTATATGTTAAACTTAGTAAACGAAGAGGAGCTACACCAGTAAAATGTTATATTGCACTCTTCATTTGCTTTATTAAAAAGGATTTACACTTAGAACTTTAGAAGATCTTATTACAGAGTCTTTCTTGGCAGCACTTCGAAGATTTATCCCAAGACGAAGGAAACTCAAAGATATGTACTCGGACAATATTACTAATTTTGTTGGTTTTCAGTGAGAACTATTAGAACTAGCTATGTTACAGTAAAACGAGGAATTCAAGAGTTCTATCTTAACCTCTCCATCCCAATAGGGGATAACGTGGCATTTCATACCCCCAAGGCTCTACATTTTAGAGGTTTATGGGAGTCGTCAGTTAACTTGTCAAAACACACCTAAAACGTATCGTGAAACCATCACTTTTAACTTACATTCAGTTTGTAACGTTAACACAGGCAGAGGAATGCATAAATTGACGTCCATTAGTTCCTTTGACAGATGACCCAACTAATATTTCTCTTTTAACTCCTCACTCCTTAATCGGTGATATACTCACAACTAACTAATCCTGAACCTTCCACATTTGATCCTCAAGAAAATAAACTCAAATATTATCATTGTTGCAACACAAATCCAACAGTTGTTGCAACACTTCTGGTCACGGTAATCGCGAAACTACTTGAATGGCCTGCAGAAGAGACAGAAGTGAGCCACTCCTTTACCAAATTTAAAAATTGGTGAGATGGTTATCATCAAGGAAAATTCTCTTCTCCCTTTACAATGAAAAATGGTCCGTATTGTAGAACTTCATCCAGCAGGTGATAACAAAGTTCGGGTTTTCACTGTTAAGACTTCAAATGGTGTATTGAAGAGACCAATTAACAAATTATGTTTATTGCCAATTTATTTTTAAAGAAACATTAGACATTAACTTGTTTCAATATTGCCATTTTTTTGAAGTAATGCAAAAATGCAGTATTTTTGAAGTAACTTCTTCTAGGTAAGGGACATGGATGATATTGTGGGCTTATGTGTTCGTATGCGTGATTTTTTGTCAGTTAGTGTTAGTAAGTTGTGGGGATGACTGGTTGGTCGGTGGGTATGCAGAGGCCGAGAGTGGGAGAGTTGGCGTTGATCTGATTATGTTTGATGTGATGAGATTTCAACTGTTCATGTGTCATATTATTCAGTTTTATACTTTTAATATTTTATATAATCTTAAACCAATAAATTAATTACAGTCCACTGGAAATATCTGTTTAACGAAAACAACATTTTAACCTATATTTAATAAAGACTTAATATAAGAATTTTCTTGTAATGCTTAATGTTTTTAATTATTTACTTCTTAATGAACAAAGCTATCATGAATAATTACTTGTCAGGAATCACAAAATAAGATTACTTATATGACCATATTTTGATTTTCATACATCAACTTTTCCAGTATAACTTTGTAAAATGTTTTATTCATTTTTTCAAAAAAAAAGAAATAATAAATTAGAAAATGATAATGTCGGCTGTGTTTGAGCGGTGTTAACATCATTATGACTAACAGATATACATACAAAGTTACATAAGATTTTCATATAAAATTCTAGCAACATTGTATTTATATAACTGTAAACCAGTTATTCACATTCCACATCTAATTACGTTGTGATTATATAGGAAAAATTTGAAACATAAAAATTCATTTTAACATACCTGATCTTTTTTCATGGAGCATGTGGAGATAATAAGTTTTTATATGCTTATTTTTAAGGCAAAATTATTTTGTTCCATAACTTCTTTCAATACACTTTTTTTCTTTCAAATCCATCAAAGTATCAATTTTTCTTTTTTTTTTTTTTTTATATATATATATATATATATATATATATCAGCGTGTAAAGGGATATATACTACAACATGGCAGTTATAAAAAATACTATGGTTGTCATATAATTACATATATATATATATATTAGAGTGGTCCAAATAGGGCAAACTTTTTGTCGAAAAACGTGCACCACCTGATTTAAAAGTACTCTCAAAAACAAAATTTTTGACGCGTTGATGAAACCTTTCCGTTCGAAAAAAGTCATCCCCCACTCCACTTGAATTTTAAAGGGGATTTAACACGGGTTTTAGGTTATTTTCAAGTCATGACGATATAGCGCTAGCATGTTTCATCACAACACTTCAAAAATAACGTATATAAGGGTTTTTGGGGTCGGAGAACACGAATTTGAAGTCAAAAACTTATTTTGCCACCTTGTAACTATCAAAATCGCTGTCAATCAATTGACAACAAGCGTTCTTATGAAGGAAAATCAATGTTAGACATTACAAACAACGTTAATTAGGGTTTTTGGGATCGCAGAACACGAATTTGAAGTAAAAAAACTCATTTTGGCTAGATACGCTAGCTCTTTTTGATGAAGACATCTCAATTGAATTAAAACTGAAAATGGTTGAAAAACTAGCAATTTCGGTGAAACTTACGAAAATTTATTATCTGCGACAGATGATGATTGTGATTATGATAACGAACCTGCTCACACGAAACTAAAAATGTTAACGAATTGTTAAACAAAGAAATCAACTTTTTTGTCAACACGGAGTCCTTGAATTTTTTTAAACGATTCGAACTTGCGACTAGCTTTCTAGAAATTTACCCATGTAAGTGGAGCGAAAACGAAGATTATTTGGCTGCTTTGAATTGTTAAAAATCTAAAGGTCGGCAATGACTGCTCAGAAAGAATGGTTAAGTTAGTGAAAGAATTTAGATGTAAATTCATTAGAGATGAAAGTCAATTGCAATATATACTACAAATTGTAAATGATCATCGTAAAAAACATCGAAACGTATATAATTACATTACATATGTAATTAATATAATAATAGAAATAGAAATCATAAAATTTTAACAACATTATTTGAATAATTATAAACATGAATATAAATTTTGTTAAATAAAATGAGAGTTGATCTTTTTAAATCTATCCTTCAGATTTTTTTAATTGACAACGACTTCAACAGTTTTAATGTGTCAAAACAATTTTTTCACTTCAAATTCGTGTTCTCCGACACCATAAACCCTAATTAACGTTGTTTGTAATGTCTAACATTGATTTTTCTACATAAAAAAGCTAGTTGTCAATTAATTGGCAGCGATTTTGACAGTTTTAACTTGTCAAAATAAGTTTTTAACTTAAAATTCGTGTTCTCCGACCTCGAAAACCCTTATTAACGTTATTTGTAATGTCTACCTATGATTTTTATACATAAAAACGCTAGTTGTCAATTGATTCACAGTGATTTTGACAGTTACAATGTGCCAAAATGAGTTTTTTACTTCAAATTCGTGTTCTCCGACCCCAAAAACCCCTTATTGACAATTTTTTTAATGTTGAGCATTGATTTTTTTTCATAAAAACGCTAGTTGTCAATTGATTGGCAGCAATTTTGACAGTTGTGATGTGTCAAAATAAGTTTCTGACTTCAAATTCGTGTTCTCCGACCCCAAAAACCCTTATATACGTTATTTTTGAAGTTTTGTGATGAAACATGCAAGCGCTATATCGTAACGACTTGAAAATATCCTAAAACCCATGTTAAATCCCCTTTAAAATTCAAGTGGAGTGGGGGATGACTTTTTTCGAACGGAAAAGGTTCATCAACGCGTCAAAAATTTTGTTTTTGAGAGTACTTTTAAATCAGGGGGTGCAACTTTTACGACAAAAATTTTGCCCTATTTGGACCACTCTAATATATATATACTAACTATACATAATATATAATAAAGATAACTGTAGGATATTTATAATAAATTCTGAAGGAATAGTTGTCAACATGAATGATATGAATAACATAAAGGTACGAGCTTGTAACGAAATAGATTAATTTAATTTTTAAAACCAATGCATAAATTAATCATTTCTCTGAAAATGAAAACAGAAGAAAAGAAACTTTTGAAGTTGTAAGCGATATGATAATAAAAGCAGAGGTATTGGTTGTAAATTGAACTAGTAATTCCCAATAGTGCTATTTATTTCGTTTCTCTAACAGTTAAATAATATCTTTATGACCTAGATAATTCAAAGTGTGATATCCGATAAACTAGGTATTTCTGACATATTACATGCTGCATTGCATTTAATTTTGAATACTGTCTGTAATAAGCAAATTTTACTGTAAATCTATGATATATACATTTACCAACTAATACATTTTTATAACTGAATTTGTGTTCGTGCAAATATAAAGAGTAATTTTATTATTAGAATGTAAAAAAAATTAAAACTACCTTCTTTAACATTATTCATTTATAATGACGTTTCTTATAAAACAACTTTCAACAAGTTTGAAAAAGAGTCCTGTAATATTTTATTAATTACTTACTAGAAAATATGAATTTCTTTTTTCATAATAAAAAATGTATTTTTACCAGAAAAAGTGGAAGGTATGTTATACATAAATAAAACATTAAATATTTCTTCAATAAATATCTAAAAAAGAAAATAATAATACAATTAGGACTTATATTTTTATTCTTCTTTAGGTTCTTTAATTCTTTGTTTTATTCATTTACTAATTCATGCAATTTTTAAATCTCTACTTTTTTGTGTTCTGGATTTTTTAGTCCTTGTTTGTTATTTTTAATCAGGGTATTCGTTATATTTATAATAAACAAATATTTATAATTTTCTTTGTAAAGAATTAGTTTGTGTTAGGAATACAAATAAAATATAATATGAAATTCAACCAGAAATATAACATAGACGTACCGAGGTAACAGAGATTAAACAAAAAGCTTGTTTTACTTATTTCTTTTTTTGTTTCAAACCAAAAGTTTATTTATTTTGAATTAAACGAGAGTGAATGTAAATAACATATATAATCTCGGACTAGAGTTTAACTTATTTTGCTTTAAAAGTTAGTTTTATTTAGTTGAAGTTTTACTTTCAATTTAGTGGAATTCTTTTGTTAAAATCGGTTTTTCAGTTTACGATCTACTGGAAAGAATTAAGAATTGATTTACAATAACAGATACACGCAACACGCGCTTACACACCTAAACATACATACAAAGATACAAATATATGTAAATAATTTTTATTTGAGCTACATATTATTGTTTTATACAACTCTATATTAGAGTACACTTTCTTTTGTATTATTTCCTTACATAGAAAAATTAACAAGTCGAATTTATGTAAGGAAGAAATTACAAGCAATCATTAATCATGAACATCATTCATAATACCATATTTGATTCTTGTTTGAAATTTAAATTACGTAATACGAAATTCAGTAATCTTTATAAAATATTGTCAAATACAGCATTTTTTTTTTTTTTTTATATTCCAACGTTCATTTCCTATTTCATCAAGTTATATTTCTTTCCTAGAATAGCAGTCAACCAGTGAAATTTCGTCTTCTCTTTACACAAACGAATTCCGTACCGACAGTAACAACCTACAAAAATCAGACTGACATATTCTATTCGCAAATATTACATTAAACCGCATGAGTTCAAGGTAAATATTTGCATTTACTCCGTTTATGACATCCTTACCGTACTCGTACACCAAAAGTAATCTCATCGTATTACTCTAAGAATAAAATATACTTTATAACGCTATACACTGTAGAGATTTCTGTGCCCTACTGCGTACACAAACATACACACAAAAAGTGACGCATGTGATCATGTGTTTGAAAGATTATGATTTTATATATAGTAAATTAAAGAATTTTTTTAAAAATTGATCGAATCGTTACGTAGACATATATTAATGGAACCTTATTAATGTATGAACGTTAAAAAATATGGTAACTGAAAAATAACGAAAAGCAGTTTTTTAAAATATTCCTATTTTAGGAGATCAGAACCCTTGCTTAGAAATATTATTCAGAAATATTTTGTCTAATAATACTGTTTACTACATAGAAGCCTGTCGATGAGGAGATATAAATGAATTATAAAATTATACTATTGAATCTTAACGATGATTTATGATTACAGTATGCTGATGTAGAAATCATTTTAACCTGAGTTATTATTAGGTAAAAATAGATGGAACTGAATATAAATTTAATGAGAACTTCAAATTTTCTTCAGATTCACTGGTGATAGAGTTATGTTTTTTCTTATGTCTATCGATTACTGTGAGGATTCTTAGATCAACACCTTCACTTATCAGTTAGTTTGGCTACCTCACACGTATGATACTGTTATCGTTTGGGTTATACTGATTTTTCAAATAACCTTTACCTTTTTTAGATAGCATGTACACAATTTTATTAACGATAACAATCAAATTTGAAATATTGTAATCGTCAAACTTTTCCCACTAATGCTATTCACTAGGCTAAGTTATAAATGAGATAATGGAAAGTAATATTAAATTAAAAATAAAATTTTTAATGATGTAGCTTATGAAAAATTATCCATAATTTTGATTTGAAATTTTTATGGTAAAACCTTCTTTGAAGATCTATTAATAAGTAGTTTAACGTGAATTTTAATATTATTTATTATTATTATTGATGCTTTATGAAGTCTTAATGTTTAAAATTTGTATTAAATTTATAGAAATCAATTTTACTAATTTGTTTTAATGATTATGAACCTGTAACTCAAAATATTTTCGAATAAAATAATAACTACTTAGTATTATACAAAGTATTTAATGTAGCTGTTACGTGTACGAGTAGATATTTCAAACCATCAATATGAGTGAGTAATCAGTCTGATTAAAGAACGCACACGTAAAATTCAGAATATATAAAGATGAATATACATAATTACGTGCGCACCCGTGCTCACACACACACACACACACACACACATATGATGTGGGTTATATTGAATTATTTATTAACAAAACCATTACTTGGTTATATTAAAATTATCTATTACTTGGATGTGTTTTCATGCGCGTTTAATTAAATGTACTCTTAAACTCTTGTTGGAATGTCAAAAAAAAAAAAAAATCATTCAATATTTATAAACACATAAATATAACTAAAAAATGTTTTAAAAAATTGGTTTGTGTGGAACTACGTTTCGCACGAGATTTGAGCGTGACAACGTCTTGCAAAGACCGACAATGTCGCTATATTCTTCGACCTCTGATTGTAACGTCGAAAAAAAACTTGTTATCCTTATGAAGTAAACACATGTTTTTTGAGAAATGAATATCAGCAAGAAAGTTTGAAAAAAAACATTGATAAAAAATTGCATACATTTATGAATTGAATTGAATCATTATTACTGAATTATCATTATTTTGTATAATACAAAGAAGGAGTTAATTGAAAAGTTAAACAGCCGTTTAACAATCGTCTTTTTTAATAGTGTCCACTGACACACCTAAATATATGTTTGTTCCATAAGAAGATTTACCGGACCAGAGTAGAAATTTCATGGGAGCGTGAGGCCGGACGATCATTCTCACGCTTCGAATTGGATCCGGTCCGGTAATTAAAACGAGTTTAAATACTCTGGCGAAGACCAGCTGAAATGAGTTCTGTGAATCAGTCTAAGCGAGACGTTATGACGTCAGTCTGCGAGATATGAGTTCTACGAAATATCATTCTGCTAGAAATTCTGCGAGAGAGTATTCTGCGAGGAGATCAGTTAAGGAACGTATATCTAGTTTAGGTTCGATGCAATACGGTGACGTTACAAGTAATGCCAGTACATGAAAGCAAGAAATGTTTCGGTGAGTTACTGTAACAATACAAGTAAAAGAGATAATGTACTACATTTCAGTCATAAACTGTTAGAGTAGTTTTATTTGCGAACAGTATATTTGAAGTGAAATAAATTTATACTTTCTTATCTATTGTACTATTGTTGTTAATACAAGACTAATGGTCATGCTAATATCTTTTGTCAATGGCATTGAATTCTGCTCTGACGATTACTGTAAACTCTGTTTTGTGTGTAAACCAGGTTTAATATTATTTTTATTATTATTGTGGTTGTGATTACTATATTTCACTATTTGTTTTATTGTTGTCGTTTACTATTATTATTTATATTATTTTCGATTTGTCTTCTTTCACTTGTGTTTTTAAAAAATAAATTGTCATTATATAAACATTTTAAACTGCTCATCTCTCAAAATCCTGATCGAGCCGCGAACACATGAATATATTATAAAGTTTTAAACTACCTACACCAAACCGCCAATATTTATGTGATTCTGTGTTTAAGACTCTTTAATGTGTTTCCACAAAAATAGCAATTTTTAAATTTATTAAACATGGGTTTCAAACTATTCAAGTCGATTGGCCATTAAATAATTCTTTGTAGAAATAAAAAAGAAAGAATAAAGACAATATTTCAAGAATATATAACCGTGATTTGTTTATGTAATTCGTATGTTTGGTTCATTATAATAAATAAAAATGGATTTTACACGAATTCATCGAATTTATTTTTGAAAATTATTTACATATGTACATATGAATATATATATATAAATATATATATAAAATGGCCACTCCGGACTCAGATCGTTTACATGAGATGCTGTTGCAAACGGATATACGCAGAGTGATTTTTTAGTCCTGTTACCCAAATGATAATGTCTGGTAATTTTTTTCTAAGAAAGGGAAATTTTGTTTTGTGACACGAAGTTGGTAGCGCTATACAACCGGTATAGATACGGCAGTATGAGTTGATACTCCTTGAACTGTGTAAACGTTTGTGCCGTTTCCGGTCGTGTTACGAACAGAATGTGTTTTACAATAGAACAACGAGTTTTCATTCTTGAACAATATTTTGCTACGAAATCGTACGAGAGTTAAAAGAATCATTTCAGATTAAATTTATTGGTGTTCCTCCGCCAGAAAAATGTCAATTTCTAGTCTAGCAAACCGATTTCGAAAGACAGTTAATGTTTGCGACAGAAAACGTATTGGTCGACCAACTCGCTTGACAGATGACGTTTTAGAGAATGTGAAAACAAAATTGCTCGATTCTCTACGGAAAAGTTTACAAAAACTTTCCACGCAAGTTGGTTTGTCATATTCGAGTGTTCAGAAAGCTGCTAAAAAATTTAAATTGTATCCGTATCGCGTACGATTAGTACAAGAGCTTCAGCCTCCAGATTTAAAAAAGCGTTTGCAATATTGCCATTGGTTTAGTTCTCTCGTAAACGATAACGGAATCGAATTTTTAAACACAGTGTTCTTTAGTGATGAAGCTTAGATCCATCCCGATGGTTATGTGAACAGTCAAAACTGTCGAATTTGGAGGGTTGAAAATCCTAACGCTTTTCAAGACAAATCTTTGCTTCCTGTAAAAATTGGTCTGTGGTGTGCGAAATCTCGTCATCGTATAGTCGGACCTATCGAACAGACAATAAATGGTGAAATATACAGGAATATTGTGCGCCAATTTGTGTCCCTCCTAGAACCTCAAGATCGATATTGCTGGTTTCAGCAAGACGGCGCTACATGCCACACATCTCGAGAAACCATGGATTTTCTGCAAGAGTTCTTTGATGATCGAATAATAAGCAGGGGCTTATGGCCTCCAAGGTCCCCAGACCTCACATCTCCTGACTACTTTATGTGGGTTTATATTAAGTCCGAAGCTTTCGAAAACCAATCCTCACACTATTGATGAACGTAAAGTCAATATTACAGACTTAGTCACGAATATTTCCAATGCAACTCTTAAAAAGGTTTCTGCTAATATGCTGATAAGAGTTTGTGCGTGTATAACCGCAAGGGATGGGCATTTAGAGCATTCTTTAACAATTATGTAAGTAATAGCTTTTTATTAAATCTGTTTTGTAAGTAACAAACACAATTTTTTATTCCACCTAAATTTTCCTTTCTAAAATTACATTTAAAATTGGGTAACAGGACTAAAAAATCACTCTGTAGAAAGAACCGGACACACAAATTTTCGCATTTATGTATTATATATATATATCTGCCTCACCCTTTTTATTCACAACCTATTAAATAACATATATACATTATTTAACAACATTCTTCTGTTACTGTTTTTTTAAACTAAGGATTTACTAAAAACTTACTGCAGGTAGGTTTTAAAAATTAACTTTTGAAAGGTAATCGAACTTTTTTATACCTAGGTTTTGCTAATTAATATAAAAATATTAAACTTTGCTGCAGATTAGGCTCGTTAGAACTGCAATTAATTGATGGAACTAACTACTAAAAGAGAATTAATTGGCTGATAAACAAATGTGGTGGTATAATATGTTGACGTAAAAGCAGCGTCGACAAAAATTAAAGAATACGTTAGTAAATGATATAAAAACGTATATATTGTTATTTAGAATTTCGGATTGAAAGACTTTCCTAGAGGAATGCGAAGACCTAACAGGAAGAAAAGATTTATAGAGTTATTATAAAGAGGTGCAAAAATATCAAATGAGATATTGGTGGATATAGAGAAAATTCAAAATGTCGTATTTCTTGTCATCTAATAAACCAGTGATTATCAAACTTATTTCTTTTACCGCCCCCTTTGAAAATCAATTATTTTTCAGCGCCCCCCATTTTTTATACATCCCTAAAACTTAAAAACCACAATTTCATTACTTTAATTAATTTAGTTATATTAGTCGGTTCTGATGTTTAAACTTACATTCTAAACTAGAAATTTTTACCAGTGAGAGCAAATAAAACCCAACTTTATAATATTAATAATATATTTTAATCAAATCAAAAGAAACAATATAAATATGTAATCGGTTTTCGTTTTTATACTAATCTAATGAGATGGATGAATTTTATGATATTTAATAAGTTTGTTGATATCAGGTTAGATTTTACTCAAAAACAGTCGTAAGTTCCCGCGTTTGGTAACTTGCAAATGATTTCTCTTTTTAGTAAGCGGCGTTGTCACAGCGCTAAATCCACGTTCACACAAATATGACGATGGGAATGCTATCAAAAATCGTTCAACGATAGACCACAATCCAGGGTACAACTGCGGAATTGACTTTTGTAGCCAAAATTGTTGGTAGCCATTTTTGTATTTGATTTTTATTTCCTCGTTCGTTGTCAGTTCTATAAGTTCTTCTTCCAACCGGGGTGATATTGCTGTGTTGACATTTGAAAAAGGATCTAACACCCGGTCTGGTATTTCCAATTTCAAAATGTCCTGGAATCTTTCAATGAAATCACTGTGAAGGTTTTCCAAATGTTGGTAGTAGACGAGCAAGGCGTCGTTGTTGCAGGATACTGTTAAATTGAGAAAATTATGGAACTCACGTCTACCGATATTCTTCTTGTGTAAGAGCAGCTTGGCTACGAAAGCAATTGTTACAACTTGATTGCGTACGGTGTGCGGGCTATTCTACGAAATCTATGTTAAGTATTTTAAGTTTTTATAACATCATACAGGGTAGAAATATAAACTAATTATTCGTTATTGTGTAGTAGGTGGGTTTTAATTTTAGTGAAATTTAAAATACTATATAAAGTAAATGAAATTACAAATTATACATCGCCACCCTAACCCACATCAACGCCCCCCATTTTTTCTGGGCATCTTAACGCACCCCTCTAGGTTTCAAACGCCTCCAAGGGGGCGTTATCCCCCACTTTGAGAAAGACTGTAATAAACTGTACACTATCAGAATAAATAAATGTTCATTCCAGTGTAAGAATGAGTTTTGTATGAGTGACGATAGAGCACTGAAAAAAATATTTCTATCATTCTAAAAATCACAAGAAGCATATTTTCTCAGAGAAGTGACGATACAAAATTATACCATGATTTTTGATAAATTTGAGCGAGAATATTGACGAAAGTGAAGCAACCGGATAGAGTCAGGATGAATATATTAATTCTATTTAATACAAGTGTTACAAATATTTTGACGTAAATTTTCTTAGGTTAATTCTTAAAGAATACTTATTTAATAAATAATATCGCTGGCCAAAAAGGTATTTTATAATGTCATCTACATATAAACGGCGGAGGCAAGCTTCATTTCTTATTTATCTGTTTATTTAATTTTTCTTCTATTTGTACTATAGATATTTTCTTTCTGTGTAATAAAGTATTTTCATTTACATAAAATTATTATTCGACTTTACACATATAATTAAGAGTCGTTTGGTATAATCAAGTATTAATTTTTTTAGTTTTAGAGACATTAAAATTTTTTTTTTACTTTTAACATAATTTAATTTTACTATGCTATTCATAAGAAAAAAAAGTAGATATAACGTATATATATATATATCTAAATGTATTTCATAAAAATTATTTAATGTTCAGTAACTAAAATGTACCGCTTTTAGTGTTCTATGAAATCTAAGGAAATACATGGAAAGTTAAGAAAGGCATATCAGCGCTTGTCCTGGACACAGGAATAGTTGTAGTAACTATCACAGATGGCTTTTTAGACTAATAGGATATGCGGTTGAAGGGATAACAAATAAAGAAAAGTTTAGTGGAAGAGAATTAGAGACAATTCTGGCGCTCATATTATTCTTAGAAGGCAGGCTTAAAAAAATTATGTCATGAATTTTAATAATGCGTGATATTTTTGATATGGAGAAAGAATTTTCTATGAGTAAAATTAGTAATATGTTAATAAATGTAAAATTGGAATTATATAAAAAAAAAAAAATAATAAATGTACAATCCTATTAAAGAAACAATTAGCAATGATAGAGAAAAAGGTTAACAAAGACAAGTTCTATTCAGATTAGAGTTAGAGAAGAATGTTGTCAGCTTTTGTTGTTTTTAAACTTGGACACACAAAAAGCAACGTAGCAATTGGAAAACCTGCTGTAGACTCTAGACTTACTTATTCTAATTTTATTCTATTTTATTTTCAAATTGTATTTCTGCCAACAATGCATTTTTGGTGAACCTTAACATTGTTTTATCCTTGTATATTACTTAAACAATGTTCTTTTGGGTGAAATTCATTTTAAAAAAGGTATCAAACAAACTGAAGATAGGTAACGAGAAGTTTAACATCCAGATAAAATTAATAGAGTGTTGCAAAATCTTGTGAATAAAATTAATTACAACATATATATAATTGAATTTTTAGTTTTTTACAGGAAAAAGAGTTTGCAAATTTGAATTTATGGAAAAAAAATTAAAGAAAGATTCTAGAAAATTATGTCAACTTGTTACTTCATATTAGAAAAAAAAAATTAAAAATGGAGAAATTGAAATGGGTGTTATTGTTGATTTTGAAAGTATTTGGGTTGATAAAATACAAAATGAGGAAATCATAAGACTAATAGAATCGGCAGGAAATTTGGCATACAATCTGGCAAAGAGACAACTATTTTGTAGGTAAAAAATGAAAAATATCCAATTTCGGAATTTAAATATTAGAGAAATGTTTGCACGGGGAACTCATAGAATAAGACAAAAATGGGAATTTATAAAATGGATTGGTGTGGTTGGAAGATGCAGCGATTTCATTGAGGTAAAAACATAAGTGGAGTGAAGAAACGGAAAAGAGAATAAAACCAGTCAAACAAATTTGTTTGAGTCGTTTGATTCAGGTTTGGCATTTTCGCTCTCTCTTCTCTGTATCTATCTTTCTCTCCCTCACATATATACATTATATACATATATATATATATATACATTTTATAAACTATACATTATACATGTATACATGTTTCTAAAATATATTATGCACATTAAAAGCTGATCATAAGTGGGAATGGTCACTGAATTACTAGCCTGAGGTGATTTGCAACCTATTTTCTGTATATTCTGATTATTAAATATCGCAAGTTCCACTAGAATGAATTAATATTTACTTATTTATTTAGTAAAGTAATTCACATTAAAAAAATTAACTATATTTATCCATAAAAATATTTAAAATAATAGCAATTAGGAAATAATTCTTTCTTCAAGCCGTGAAACGGTTAATAAATGATAATAATAATTATAAAAAAAAATACTTGAAAAAAATTCTAACATACACAAATTAAAGCTGGTATTGCTATTCATACTTTATTACGGACTCGGTTAATCAAAAAAATAAGAGCTCATCATTTATATTTTCAGAGTAACATCGAAAAAAAATTTTTTACGCCCCTTTTTTTTGTATGAAGAACAAACTTTTGATTCCTGTAACGTGAATAAAGTAATTCTGAAATTAAAAGGAATGTATGATCATGGGAGAAAACACGGATATTTCTTTACTCACATAAATTTTAAGTCTTTTAGTAATCTTTTCAGTGACAGATGTACATAAAAAAAATACTTTTGTCACCCGAACTGTTGATTTTTGTAAATATATGCACAGCTATTTCCACAAATATCAACAATTTTAAGAGCTAATCTGCCTTTTTTTTAACAATTTATTACTTTTAGAAAACTAGTAACGTATTATTTCTAAAAAAATTATAAAACATTTTTAAGTAAAACTTTTTCAAAAGTAACAAACAATAAATTTAAATTATTATGTAAATGTTATTAGCTTCATATGTAAATACAACAAAAATATAACCTGAATATTTTTTTCACTTAATCAATTTTGAAGAAGGATATATAACTGGAAAAAGGAATTATTGTTTTAGCTGGAATTCATACTGACTAAAGAACAAATAAATAAAAATATATAATGCATATATTTTTTTATGTAATTGTTTTGCCGAGCTTTTTATAATAATCTTATTCATATTTTTTCTACTGATTTTATTACAATAAGTAATACTTTTGAAACTCTTATTTTAAAATTTTTTACATCTTTAAACCTATCCTGAAGTAGCAGTACAAATATAACGGTTAATACAAAGTAATAAAATAACGGTGAATAATAAAAGTAAAAACAAAGTAATAAATACATAACAATGACTATAAAATGGTATGATTTGAAAGACTGTTAGCACTCAGAAATGTGTTCAAAAAGACTATGCAATTCCTTACAAATTGCATCATCAAAAAAATTACAACTCTGATATTTCATTTTCTTCCACGTGATATTCTGTTTTCATTTTATATGCGTCACTATTCATAGGAACTTAAGATTAAAAATGATGTGGGAAATCGAAGTTGAAAGGTGTACTACCACTGTAAGGAATTGTATTGCTTTATAATTATAAGAAATTTCACCAAAGAATTCTATGCAAAAGAGGGGTAAGACTTAGAATGAAAAAGAAAATGGAATATTTATGAGGCATTGGTATCATTCGAAGCAATAAGAAAATGGAAAGAAAATCTGTATGTTCATTCATCAGATAAAATTCAGGAAGATATTTTATTTAAATGTATAAATTCCGGTTTTTTATCCGTAATTTAGTCTTATAATAAAAATTTACACTTAAATTAAAAATGTAATCTTATATCTATTTACTGAGTACTGAGTTGTTGGTAAGGGATAAATTCAGAGTAACTTAATTACTCTAATAAATAACGTAAATGTAAATTTTCAAGTATTTTTTTTTTTTTGTCTTCAGTCATTTGACTGGTTTGATGCAGCTCTCCAAGATTCCCTATCTAGTGCTAGTCGTTTCATTTCAGTATACCCTCTACATCCTACATCCCCAACAATTTGTTTTACATACTCCAAACGTGGCCTGCCTACACAATTTTTCCCTTCTACCTGTCCTTCCAATATTAAAGCGACTATTCCAGGATGCCTTAATATGTGGCCTATAAGTCTGTCTCTTCTTTTAACTATATTTTTCCAAATGCTTCTTTCTTCATCTATTTGCCGCAATACCTCTTCATTTGTCACTTTATCCACCCATCTGATTTTTAACATTCTCCTATAGCACCGCATTTCAAAAGCTTCTAATATTTTCTTCTCAGATACTCCGATTGTCCAAGTTTCACTTCCATATAAAGCGACACTCCAAACATACACTTTCAAAAATCTTTTCCTGACATTTAAATTAATTTTTGATGTAAACAAATTATATTTCTTACTGAAGGCTCGTTTAGCTTGTGCTATTCGGCATTTTATATCGCTCCTGCTTCGTCCATCTTTAGTAATTTTACTTCCCAAATAACAAAATTCTTCTACCTCCATAATCTTTTCTCCTCCTATTTTCACATTCAGCGGTCCGTCTTTGTTATTTCTACTACATTTCATTACTTTTGTTTTGTTCTTGTTTATTTTCATGCGATAGTTCTTGCGTAGGACTTCATCTATGCCGTTCATTGTTTCTTCTAAATCCTTTTTACTCTCGGCTAGAATTACTATATCATCAGCAAATCGTAGCATCTTTATCTTTTCACCTTGTACTGTTACTCCGAATCTAAATTGTTCTTTAACATCATTAACTGCTAGTTCCATGTAAAGATTAAAAAGTAACGGAGATAGGGAACATCCTTGTCGGACTCCCTTTCTTATTACGGCTTCTTTCTTATGTTCTTCAATTGTTATTGTTGCTGTTTGGTTCCTGTACATGTTAGCAATTGTTCTTCTATCTCTGTATTTGAACCCTAATTTTTTTTAAATGCTGAACATTTTATTCCAGTCTACGTTAAGCCTTTTCTAGGTCTATAAATGCCAATTATGTTGGTTTGTTTTTCTTTAATCTTCCTTCTACTATTAATCTGAGGCCTAAAATTGCTTCCCTTGTCCCTATACTTTTCCTGAAACCAAATTGGTCTTCTCCTAACACTTCTTCCACTCTCCTCTCAATTCTTCTGTATAAAATTCTAGTTAAGATTTTTGATTCAACTAGTTAAGATTTTTTTTCAAGTATACAAAAACTAAACTATTATTAAACTAAAAATTATTAAACCAATTGATTTTTAGAAAGTGATTTATCTATTCCAATTTATTTTATAAATAAAATTATAGATTTTTCTTTTAAATGTTTTTTAGGTATTATAACGCTCTTAATTTCATAATTTTGAAACTGTTGAGAATCTTCTTGATTTTTACATTTTTGGTATACTCTAAGCTTAGATTAATGTAACTTTTAAACACATCTAATCATCCGCTTTTAGTATTTTAATATATAAATTCGTAATCTCTAAATAATAGCTTCTGGAAATTTGGAAAAAGCTTTAATAAGTTTTACAAGTTTGCCGTTGTACATCTATTGCATTTGCACAAACTACATTACTGAAGATGACCGAGTTTATTATTGCGTCTTTGTTATTCATATATTGATGTGTCATTCGCCCCATATATTGTTTATTCATATATTTTCTGTATTTACTTTGTTGTAGTGGATTGCCTCCAGCTCATAACACACCAATACGGCGACAACAATAAATTGTAAATATGTATTACAATTAATCGTCGTTATAAATAATTTTACAAGCAAGTTTTGTTTTTATTAAAGAACAAGTATAAATATTAAAATAGATTTCTTAAACAATTTTTCATAATGTTTATTATACACCAATAATTATTAATTATTTAGTTTAATAATGTTTAAGACCAGTCAATGTATATACTGATTGCATATATATGAAAATATAATAATATTGAATTCCCTCTTTTCAAGTTTTAATATCAGTTTTATTTTATTTTATTTTATGTTTTTTATATCTGTTATTAGATATAATTTTCATTATCGGCCTACTTTTTACTTGATATTAGTTCTGAAATTATAATAAAACACAATTAAATAAATCTAAGTAATTAGAGTTCCAACGTTCAAGTCCTTGTAAAGACAGTTACGTTTATACGGATTAAATACTAAATCTTGGATATCGGTGATCTTTGGTGGTTAGGTTTCAATTAACCACACATCTCAGAAATGGTCAACCTGAGACTGTGCAAGACTACACTACAATCATACTCATACATACAAAAGGTATTTATGGCACTTTTCGATTATCTTTATCACTGTGGCATGTAATGCATCTCAAATATGAAAGGCTTCAGTTACAATTTTTTTCTTTGGAAGAATTATGCAATGCTGGATGTAAAACAAGCTCCAGTGGTGGTCAGAATGAAATTGTCTTTTTTTCGGCTAAACAACTCTGGATTTTATAGTTTACCGATATCAAGGTTTACCGATACAAACTTTTTTTTCACTGACGAGGAAAGCAACGGGATTTCTTTTTTTAATTTTTGTTACTCTTGGGAATTTTTAACTACTAAAGTCAAATTGTGCCCACAATCTGAATTTTTGAAACAAGATTGCCCACAATCTTGGTCTATGAGAGAAATAAATTTAAAAATTTGTATAATTATTTTTTATTTCTTATCCCTGCTTTACCATAAGATGATATTATCTAAGCGTACCTGGAAAAGCCAAGGCGTTATTCGGGCAGACTTCCATTCCTATACATTATATTAGTTTTCTTTCCTTCTTATTTTTGTTTCCTTCAGCAATCTAACCATTATCAAATGATCCAAATTCTTACCAAGCATTTCTGTTCTTACATTTCCATTCAACTCGTTCCTTTTTGCAATTGCGTAGTCACGAACGTTGACGAATAGGCGATTCACTTCAAGCTTATTAATTTTTTTTTTGATTTCACCATATTTTGGAATTCATTCTTCAGTTTATTAAGATAATAAGTTTTTCTAGTTTTGACAGTAAATTTGCCATGCATCATGAAATTTCACCTCTAAGCCTCTTATCTTTTTTTAAATTGCACGTGATACCTCCATCGTTACCATCTTATGGATCTATTACTTTCACGAGCCTCAACTACATGCGAACAATTAATAACTTTTTAACAATCAATTAACTTTTTTTTTGGTGAAAAACAGCAATGCTAAAAAAATGGGAAAATGAATGAGGTATAAGAATAATACAAGTAAAAATGGAAGAGTGAGTATCGCAAATTAAGAAATAATGATATTGATTACCTGTAAAAGAAAGTGCAATACTACTTAACCTATACATGGAATAAATGGAAAGTAAATGGATAACTTAGAAATGGAGGGTAATGGTGGTAAAGTAAGAGAAATATGGAGGGCCTAAATATAACGAAAGAGAAAATTGAAAATCCAAATACAGAAAAGGATGGGAAGTAACTGCACAAAATAAATGGGCATCAATATTAAAATGTGAAATACAAAATGCAATTGAAGCAATGAAGAATAAAAAACCGGCTGATGTACGTGAACTTCCTGTAGAAGTTTATAATGTTTAAAGGAGGAAAAAGTGAAATGTGTTTTAAGTAGTTGGAATGTGTTTTCAGAATCACTGTGTGTACAAAAGAATTCTGAAAACATTGAGAAAACTGTTACACAAATTCCAAAGAAATATGATACAAGAAAATTCACAGAACCCATAACAACATATATAATAGCCAATGTTGCTGAAACATTGTCAAAAATCATAAACCAAGTTTGGTTAGAATAATGGAAAAAAGTGCAGGGGTGGAATAGTTTGGGTACAGAAAGGGGTAGGAACCAGAAATTCCATTGGGCTAAAGGATGGTTGTAGAGAAATATTTAGGGAGAAGAAAAAGCAGAATGAAAAGACAGAGGGTTAATTAAAGAATTGTAAATGAAAAAAACAGCAGTTATGAAAGTAAATAAGTATTCCACTGAACGGGTAAATCAAGGTCAAGGTGTGGTTAGAGGCAAGAATGCTGCCTCTAACCAACACTGTTCAACATCAATATTGAAGATATGATTAGGAAGGAATATTCTAGAGGAAAGCGAAGAAGCAATAAGTATAGGATGATTAACAGGAAGAGAGAAACTGAGAGGAGCTTTTTGGATATGGTATGGGGAAAGTAAGATGGACGGATAAAATGAGAAATTAAATAATGAATAGGATTATAAAAAAAAGAACACTTACGGGTGAAGTACACAGAGAAAAGGAAACTGGTTAAGACATGAGGAAGATAGAGAGTGGAATCTTGACAACTTCATTTAAAGAATCAGTAGAAGAAGCTAGAAGAAGGAGTAAGTAGATGAATTGATTACTAGAAACTACAAGGAGATTAAGGAAAAGGCTTGGAAGATAAATGGATGGAGACCGCTGTAAGAGATCTGCCGCCAGGTAGAATATCACATGATTAAAATTTTATCTGATCTAATTTGTGTTGTGCAATCACATTTTTTTTTGTTTCATCTTTCAATTGCTTTATATATATATATATTTTTTTTTTTTTTTTTAAGCAAAATGATCGGTTGTCGCCTAAGCATTTGCAAATTTTATTTAGTATAGAAATTTATAGATAATTTTGACATCATTCTGCTTGACTACTCGGCATTTGTTGGGATGTAGCCTTTTTCTGGATTATTTTTTGGTCTCAGGTGTGCTTTCGAGAGCTGTCATTTTACACGCCCTTTTTTCACTTCAACTAAAATACTGCAGCAAACCATTACTAATTCAAAAAATAAATTTTTATTAAATCGACCAGATATCATCAGGTAAATTTAATTACAACGTTACATCAAAAAGACAATTTTCAATCAAATGTTCCATATACAGCAAAATGATGATCTCGTAGAAATTTTCATTATTGTAAGTGTTTGAGGCATTAATCATGATAATAACAGAAACTAAAAAAATAGATACAAATAAAAATAATGAATAATAAATTGATTGCCTTTGATAAAAAAATAAAATAATAAAATACATATACATTTTTATTAAATTTCCTTCATTATCAACGTGAAATTTATTTGTTTAAATTATGTTTATTAGATACCTATGTGGAATTTCTTTTATTTTGTTGAAAAAACAATTTCATCATACATTACAAGTCCATATGTTAACAAATTACTGGAAAACTAGACATTTTCATTCAACCACTACCGGTGAGGGAGAGAGAGCATTTTTTGCGTGACAATACTAACGGAGCGCGCTTGTTAATTTGGATTATTATCCAAACTCATACTTCAGTCGTATATGTACTCCAGGAGTGTTTAGCACGGCTACTTATTCAGATTTGCGATTCAGCTTATTACTAAAACCATGTAATTTGGAGTGTATAGAATAGATCCAAAACTTTCCATGATATGAATTTTACTACAAAATACTCTTGTAAATGAAATTCGTAACTGCGGGATTAAGAGGAAGAGTATGTAATACAGTCAACATTGCTTTTGAAATTTATAACACCTTTTTTTTTTTGTCTTCAGACATTTGACTGGTTTGATGCAGCTCTCCAAGATTCCCTATCTAATGCTAGTCGTTTCATTTCGGTATACCCCATACATCCTACATCCCTAGCAATTTATTTTACATATTCCAAACGTGCCTGCCTACACAATTTTTCCCTTCTACCTGTCCTTCCTATATTAAAGCGACTATTCCAGGATTGCTTAGTATGTGGCCTATAAGTCTGTCTCTTCTTTTAACTATATTTTTCCAAATGCTTCTTTCTTCATCTATTTGCCGCAATACCTCTTCATTTGTCACTTTATCCAACCATCTGATTTTTAACATTCTCCTATAGCACTACATTTCAAAAGCTTCTAATCTTTTCTTCTCAGGTACTCCGATCGTCCAAGTTTCACTTCCATATAAAGCGACGCTCCAAACATGTACTTTCAAAAATACTTTCCTGACATTTAAATTAATTTTTGATGTAAACAAATTATATTTCTGACTAAAGGCTCGTTTCGCTTGTGCTATTCGGCATTTTATATCGCCCCTGCTTCGTCCATCTTTAGTAATTCTACTTCCCAAATAAAACAAAATTCTTCTACCTCCATATTCTTTTTTCAGTGCTCGATCTTCGTTATTTCTACTACATTTCATTACTTTCGTTTTGTATTTGTTTATTTTCATGCGGTAGTTCTTGCGTAGAACCTCATCCATGCCTTTCATGGTTCCTACTAAATCCTTTTTACTCTCAGCTAGAATTATTATATAATCATCATGATATTACTGCATCATTTCTAAATCGTATCGTCTTTTTCATAAATATTACGCACCAGTTTGTATAATCTATCAATCTCTTCCTCACTTGCACTGTGTAGTAATTCTACAGGTATTCCTTCTACTCCAGAAGCCTTTCTGCGATTAAAATCTTTCAATGCTCTCTTAAATTCAGATCTCAGTATTGTTTCTCCCCTTTCATCCACTTCGACTTCCTCTTCTTCGTCTATAACACCACTTTCTAATTTATTTCCTCCGTATAACTCTTCAACATATTCCACCCACCTATCGACTTTACCTTTCGTATGATATATCGGTGTAACATCTTTGTTTAACACATTATTAGATTTTGATTTATATACCCCACAATTTTCCTTAACTTTCCTGTATGCTCCGTCTATTTTACCAATGTTCATTTCTCTTTCCACTTCTGAACACTTTTCTTTAATCCACTCTTCTTTCGCTAGTTTGCACTTCCGGTTTATAGCATTTCTTAATTGTCGATAGTTCCTTTTACTTTCTTCATCAGTAGTATTCTTATATTTTCTACGTTCATCCATCAGCTGCAATATATCGTCTGAAATCAAAGGTTTTCTACCAGTTCTCTTAGTTCCGCCTAAGTTCGCTTCTGCTGATTTAAGAATTTCCTTTTTAACTTTCTCCCATTCTTCGTCTACATTTTCTACCTTATCTTTTTTGCTCAGACCTCTGCGATGTGCTCCTCAGATATCTTCTTTACCTCCTCTTCCTTAAGCTTCTCTAAATTCCACCGATTCATCTGACAGCTTTTCTTAAGGTTGTTAAACCCCAATCTACGTTTCATTATCACTAAATTATAGTCGCTATCAATGTCTGCTCCGGGGTACGTTTTGCAGACTACAAGTTCATTTCTAAATTTTTGCTCAACCATGATATAATCTATCTGATACCTTCCAATACCACCTGGCTTTTTTTTATGTGTATATTCTTCTATTATGATTTTTAAACTGGGTGTTGGCAATTACTAAATTATACTTCGTGCAATCTCTATAAGTCGGTCCCCACTTTCATTCCTTTTGCTCAGCCAGTATTCACCCACAATATTTTCTTCCTTGCCTTTTCCAATGCTTGCATTCCAATCTCCAACTATTATTAAATTTTCATCTCCTTTTATGTGTTTAATTGTTTCGTCAATTTGTTCGTATACACACTCTACCTCTTCATCGTCATGGGTGCTTGTAGGCATATAGACGTTAACAATCGTTGTCGGTTTAGGTTTCGATTTTATCGTTATTACAATGATTCTATCGCTATGCATTTTGAAATATTCTACTCCCTTCCCTATCTTCTTGTTCATTACGAAACCTACTCCTGACTGCCATTATCTGAAGCTGTGTTAATTGTTCTAAAATCACCTAATCAAAAGTCGTTTTCCTCTTCCCACCGAATCTCACTAATTCCTACTACATGTATATTTTTCCTATCTATTTCCCTCTTTAAATTTTCTATTTTACCAACCATTTTTAAACTTCTAACATTCCACGCTCCGACTCGTAAAATTTTACTTTTTAATTTTCTGGTGACCTCTTTCTTTGTAGTCCCCACCCGGAGATCCCAACGGGGGAGCAGTTTACCTCCGGAATATTTCCAAGAAAAGCTCCTCCATCGTTGGTATATGAAAATGCGGAGAGCTACATTTTTTTCGAAAAAAAAGCAGCTGTAGTTTTCCATTACTTTCATCTGCGCAGTACTTAGAGGATTAAGTGATGTGGATATGGCCGTTTAAGTCGTCCTGACCTACGCCCTTAATAACTCCTGAAAGAGCTGCTGCCCTCATTCTGTAATCATTCCATAGTCTGGCTCTCAAGAGATACCTCTCCGATATGGTTGCACCTTCGGTCCAGCTAGTCTGTATCCCTGAGCACTCAAGCCCTCTCACCAACGGCAAGGTCTCATGATTCATAGAGAGTTCATGGATAATTATAATTCTCATACAATGTAAAAGTCACATTACCATTTGTTTTATTTTAAATTCTGCTATCACTTACAGGATTTTTGTAAAAAACGAAATAACATTGACTGATTGTGATTAATATTAACATTAATTCTATAGAACATAATCTCGCTAACTGATTATGGCTAAAAACGGAAAATTTCTCATCTAAAATGAATATTTAAATAACATCATTTGTTTTCCAAATATATGTAAGAAAACAATATGAATAATTCCAACAGCTTTAGCAATAATAGAATATTGGCGAAAGGTTTCCAATGGAATAATTATTCTAAATATTTTTTTTATAAGCATAATTTGTTCATTATATATATATATGTATATTAGTTTTATGTGGTAGGTGTCATATTCATAGAGTAATAAATCTTTCAGTGAGGTTTTTAAAGATTTGTGATTTTTTCTGAGAAACTGGGATATTTGCGCACAGGATTGTACTTTATATTATTACTCGTATGTAAAACTATACGGGAAAGTAATTATTTTAATAATAGTTATAATTAATAATATCATTGCAAAGTATAAGATTAAGAATAACGAGGTTCACCAGTGAAGTTGATACATAATATACGTATATAACGATTAAATGTAGTTTAAAAATTAGATAGAAAATTTGATTGTAAAGTCGCACCTGAAGTAGAAGAAATAAAGATGCTTATTCATTTTGTAGAAGAAAAAATTAGTACAAAAAATATTTGAATCTCTGCTAGGAAATATGTTAGATTTTATTTACACAGGAACATTGAAATTCAAATTTGGATGAAATTCTTAAAAAAAAGGGGATATTGTTTTAAATCTGGGCGTTTCAAATCTCATGTTGGGTAATAAGGATATAACCGTTTAGTTTTTGTAGTTCGCAGTAAAGGTTGATAATCATGTTGAATTTTTTGCGTTACCATTTAACCTGGTTCAAAAATAAAGATTATAGGGAGATAAACTACACAGAAAAACATAACGTGTTATAAGAATCTGATGTTTTAGGATTTCCAGAGCTTAACGATTTATAGATTGATAGATCAACACAAGAAAGAAGAAGAAGTTTCATTCTGCATCAACGAATCAGCTACATAATTTCTGACAAAAAACAAAATATAGTACTGAAAATTGATATGATGTAAACCTAATGTCTTAATTATAACAAAAAAAAAATTATTAATGTAATTATAACAAATTCTCCAAACTTAACGCATAACAGAATTATGATATTGGAGGGATAGCGCTACGTGGATGCAGTTTAGATGGTGATTGTAACAAAGCAGCGAGCTGTGTGATCATTTAATTAATATAGAATGAATTGTACCCCACTCATAATTTTCAGTGAAATTAGGGATGTGGGTAGAGAGCTTTATTAGTGACACAAAGAGGGAGTTTGCGGAGCAACTAGCCATTTGTGAGATTTACGATGTAAAGGCCAGGAGTGACAAACACAGGTTGATAAATAGCGAACAGGTGTGACGTTCATGCGTTGAATACCATGGAAGTTGGAGTGACGTGGTAGAATAAACACCAAAAATGTAAATTTACCACTACTTTTCATCACCGTCACATGACTTCAAAACATATGAGATGATTATATATCAAATCTCTCTTGACCAATCTTGACCATGATAGGTTAGTTTTGGTCAGTCTACTGCCACGGCTGTATATTAGAGGGGAGTATCTTTACAGCTATTTATTAACATTACTTGATCTTGTTTTCAAGCCAAGCTAAATTAGATATTTATTTCGTGTATTCTATACTAATTCACTAGAAAATACCTCTGAATAATAATTTGTCTTTTTTTTTTAATTTACCACAGAATTATTAATAATAATTTATTATCTATTAATATTTATTAAAATCCTGTATCATTTAACTGAAATTTCAGCATGAATAACATTAAAGTTCTATAATCTATATAATATAATTTTTACTAACATAATTTCAGTTTACGATTCTATTTTCAACTTCTTTTTATCTTTGTGGTGTGAAATACAGGAACATAATATAAATTATTATTTTTATTTTTATTCTTATTATTTTACTTTAAGCATTGTCCCTTCCAATGGGGTTTCAAATCGTTTTTCCAAAATAATAAATACCTGGTAAAATGCAATGTATCCCTTTATCTTTCACACAAGCGAATGTACACGTTGTCAAATTATTTAGTATATATATATATATATATATATATGTTGTAAGAAGATTTCAAAATGCCAAAACCCATCCATTTTTAATGAATTGTCATCAAATATTGTAGAAATAGCTAAAAAGAAAATTATTAATTACCAGAAATTTCTTAATTGTTATTTTCCTTATATTATAAAATATATTATGTACTTTAATTATTTTTTGTATTTTTTATATTATAGTTTTTATTGACAATTTTATTATAAAAATGTATTAAGTTCTATGTATTAATTATTTTAATACATTTTATATTTAAAAATGGAATTTGTGTTCTATAAGTACAGGATAATTTAGATCCATAAATTTATTAAAAAATGCCTGTATTTATATTTATTCTAATTTTTTAGTGAAATCTATTTATTCTTTCATAATAATCTGTATTTACTTTAATTGTTTTTATCGGCTTGTATGTTCTTACCTTAATTAAGTAACTGATAACATTTTAAATATTAAGTAAGGTTATAAGTATAATTTTTATTTTTATTTTTCGTGATTTACAGTATGACTAGCATTTATACAAATAATATTAATCCGGGAACCTGGTGATACGAATTATTTCTTTGCGAGATACAATTTTGCACAATTATCAAATCGAATAAATAAAAAAAAATAAATTATAATTTTTATTTTTCTCTTCTCTAGAGTGATTGCAATCTAATTCTGCACGCCGGGCTACAAGTCAGTACAAATACTATTATGATTGTTTATTGAAGAAAGATCTGACAATTTTGGATGATTGAGTATGACTGATTTCTGGCAGTTTTTCTATATGAGTGTATTAGTTGCTAATTCTATTAGATCTGATGTGAATATGTAGGGTTAAGGCTCGTAACTGATTAAATGAGGATTATGATGACTTTTCTTGTTTCCAGAGCCTTTCTATTTCTGTTGCTAAAACGTTGAATTTGGATACTTTTTCAGTGTATTTTCAGTCAATTGGTGGGGATTGTTTTATCCATATGAATTTTTATATACCAGTATATTTTGTATTAACTATTTTCGAGTATGAATGTCGGAACTTATTTGTAGTAGGGATCTGTATTTTTGATGACTTTGTAAGTGGTGGCTATAGCTTGATATACTACTTTATCTCCTGTGATATATCTGGCTGTGTATTCGATTCCGGTTAGAGCTCTGCATCCATCTGTGATCTGTTCCATTGTTTCCTTTTGTTGATGGCATTTCCTGCATGTGTAATTTGACGGATGGTAATTACGTACTTTTTGTAATTTCGCGTTTCTATTACTTGGTCTTGGATGGCAATTAGGAAACACTCCGTTTCTCAGGGAAGAGCGGACCTTATTGTAACTAGCTGTTTTTTTTTTTGTTGGTATAGTCCTGTGAAAGTGGTATCTTTGTTTTTCGTGGAGTATTCTTTTGTGACCACGAATTCATCTTTTTTTTTTGGCTGGATATAGAGTAGGCGGTTGTGGTAGTGTGTGGTTGGTGTTGGTTTTGATATATTTAAGCTGGTACCCAAGCCGTTGTATTTATCTGAATCGTTCATAGTATTTTTACAAGTACGTACAGAAAGGGTGGGTAAGCCAGCACATACCCTCGGAGTACACTGGTAAGGCTACATTTAAGCAGTGGGTCTTCCGGTGCTCGAGTTCCACAGTAAATATACACATTGACTCCCGTATCATACATTCTATCAACCTGGGTGTCACCCCTTAGGATTGGGGGCATCTATTAGTCGCCTTTTACGACGGGCAGGATGAATCGTAACAAAAAATACATGAAATACAATCAATAGATAGTTAATAAATGTTTCATTCTCTAAATTAAAATACGATTGTTATTTGATAGTTAAATTGTTGTTTATCTAATTAAATCTGTTATTAGACAGTTCCTACCAAAACTTAGAAAATGCATTTCCTAATGTCATAATATTTTGCTAAAATGAATAAAGTAACGCAAGTAAAGAATATGGTCTCTAGATCCAGTGTATAATCTTTATTCTCAGCTAAATAGTTGGGTAGATTATAGCTAAAGATTAAGCTAAACTGTAGATTATATATAACTTTTACCTTTATCGGACTTTATAGTGATCCTTCCTATATTATCAGTACTTTATCTTTCATAATATCTTCCAGCGTCAGTTTAGCTTTAATATTCACAATTTTTTGGGTTAAGATTATATTCTCGTTAACTCTTCATTAATTATTCGTTTTTGTTTTTTTTTATACTTTTTCTGTCTACTTCTCTTCTATACTGTCTGTAAAGCGCCTACAATTTTCTTATAGTATTTTCTACAAGTTTATATTTTACATTTATGCAGAGTACATTCCAAACATATTACCAGAAGACGCTCTATTGCCCTAACTTCATCTTCCCTCATAATAACTCTTTCTATAGTGATTTATCGGTTTGAAAACTTCTTAAGTATTTATTTTGCTATTCTTACTCAATATTTTTTTCTTCGTTGATCTTTATCCTCATTACTTTTACATTCCTAACGTTTATTTTTACTTCATATTTCATCAGAACTTATTTTGATGTTTAAATCATTAAGAAACTCTATTTAATCTGCTATGCTTCAACTTTTAAAAAATCATGTCATCTGGGAACCTTACACAATTCTCATTCATCCTCACCTGATTTTTTATCATATTTAGACTACGTTTTTCACATGTTCAACAAAAAATAATAATAAAAAATTAAATAATAAATAATGACGGTGATAGCAGCATCCTTAACTAACACCTCTTCCTACTTTAAACCACTCAGATTTTCTACCGTTTTTTCTGATTAAAGTATAATTATTTATTTAACCTTCTATCTTTGAAATTTCCTTTTTGACTTTTCACTAGTTCATCCAATTTGACACGGTTCTTTTTTTTGTGTATATAAAACCCACTAAATTTTTTTTGTTCCTCTGTCTAATAGTTCTTTATGCCATTCACATTCTTTCTGAATCATTCTTTTTTTACAAAGTTTTTTCTTATTTATGTACATTTAAACTTCATTTCCACTTTTGTATTCTACATTACTTGACTTGAATATTTGTATAACGCCTCTTCTCTAAGCCATTTTTTTTTTGTCGTTTAGTTAATTATGTACAGTTTACCGTTCTTTTACATTATTTTTTTCTACTATTACGTGCAAAAGTACGATGTAAATTTCAGATAATAATTGTGTAAATTGGGCTTATATTCAACAAATAACTTTAGCATGTCGTGTCATTTGTTTATTTATGTTATTAGTCGTTGATAACGCCTTGTGTTGCCTTGGTAGAATAAGCTTTTGTCACCGTCGTATTAGTATATTATTTTCTGACATATGTTCATGATGATTTTGTGTGTTTGTCCTACTTGTTGTAAAGAGCTAGAATGCTAGAAATAGGAGAGCACACAGAAATGAGATCATAAGGTTGTAAATAATATCTTCTTTTTTTTTAATGAAAAATAATTATTTATTGTAGTAACTTTTTTACGTTTGTGATTTCACAGATCCAATCTTGACGGATCTTTTTCATCTTCTAGTTTGTTTCTAAGAAAGGAAAATTTTTCTGTAACTGCGATGCTAGTGGACAAGTTTATTATATTGTTAATGCTGAGTTTATTGACGCATTGATTATTTTTATTTTGTTCCTGATTTTTGCGCAGAATATTTATGTATGTGTTAATATTTATGTTTTTACGATAATCATTTCCATGTATCCGGCAAATTTAAGCGGAGAAACATTTTGATAACTTCGACAGGAATTTTAGGTTTGTCTACGTTTTCATAGATTTGAATAATCCGTTCTTCAGTTTGAACTCTTTCAAATTTTTTATTGAATCGAATCAGATATGGTAATATAATCGTTATTTGTTGCTTAGAATTTTATGGTTGCATTTTATGTAGGTTCAGTAACCATCTTACTTCATTTTTTATTACAGAGTGTTTTCTATATAAACGTAGTTTAGAATTTACATTTATTGTAGCCATCATCCTCCACACATATCAAATTAATTTTTTAATGCTGAATTAATATATAAGATTTTCCATAACTATTCTTTGAACAGATGTATCACCAATATTATCAGGAAATTGAGATAATTATGAAAAAAGGTAATGCTTGGTCTTATGATTTTGATTTTAATTTACGACCAATCAATATCACTAATGAGTGTAAATAAAAAATCGGTAGCTTACGTGGGACATTGGAAATAGTAGGTTTACACACTAATAATATTATAAATTTACTCTGATCACAAAGGAAAGTATTAAAATTTATGAGATCCATTAAAATATAATTTCAAGAACGGATCATACAGAAATTATTTCATTTAAGAACAAATTTATAGGTTAATTTATTCATTATTTACCACAGAGTGAAAGATTGATTGAGGGAGGGGACTTTTTATCAATTTGCAAAATTTTTTTAATCAGATGAGTTGAATCAGTTTTTCTTCTGTTTACATAATTCTGCATCTATGACTGCTTTGATCTTGAATATGTATGCAGACACAATAAATATACTTCAATTTATTATTTAAATCAATTTTTGAAAAAAAAAAAAACGTTTTAATTGGTTAGAATACCATAAATTATTCTTTATAGCAGATAAACGAATAATGATCCTTTGAAACCCCATATTTATTTAGTGAAAAATCAGGAAAACTGAATTCACAACATATTGGAGAATTTATTATTATTTACCTAATTGATCGCCCTGTAATACCCATAACTTCAATAAGACCTTTTCCAGCGGTTAGTAAAATAATCCTTCGCTAATTCTTTTTTTCAAATAAAAATTTTTAACTCTATACTTAATTGAATCAACGACGAAAGCGATTTTCCTTTAGAACACAGATATTGTCATTTCTTTTTATCATATTAGTAAAGTTCTTGTGTAGAACGGGTTTTGGAGTTCAACAGATACAAAAATATTTATTTTTATTTTTTCAGCACGTAGCGAATGATTAAAACGTTCTTAGTAAAACATTAACAAAGTAATAAATTCAGGATAAATTTTATTACTTTCCAAATTTATTTGTAAATTGCGTACACCATTTGAGTCATGTAAATAAAACTATAGAAAATAATATGTTTTTTACTGTAACTATCATGAAATGGGAAGCGTTCGCTCCAACGTAAATTCAGTCGAAGCTCATTTAGACCTTAGTTTTGCGTGAACACACATTAAATATTTTATAACAGTGATTTATTTTTCAAATTATTTATTTGAAAATTCTAAAAATAAATTAACGTTCTTTTTGTAGTTTTTTAAATGGTTTAGTAATACATTTTAACGTATGTAATGTAAATTTGTCTAAATCTGTAACTTGTCAATACCAAAACATGCAGTTTATGTTATCAAACGATAATTTTACGTATAGAGTAAAATTATATGATAGCCTTGCGTTAATCATCAACATTAATATTTCGTCAACCAAAGATATTATTTGCATATTATTTTGTAAATATTTTTCCTTAGCAATCAAAATGAATTAATTATTAAATGAATAATAAGAAGCATTATTTTTATTTAAAGTAGTAAATTTTTTTCCTCATACTAACTAGGATTATAATACTTATTAGGATAATAATAACTATTTTGATATTTCTTATGAGATTATACATAGTTTATTGATTATGAAAACTAAATTTCAACTTTAATAATTGTGAAACACCAACTTGAATAAAATATTCTAGTTATCCTATGGTTTCAGTCATAGTAAGACTAGTGGTCTTACTACTTTTAAAATTCTCTTAGATCAAAACTGCGAGCTGGACATTTACAACTTCAGTCGTTGTTCAGTCCATGAAGTAAGATCTAATGAACTCTATTAGCATCAGTACTTATCTTTTCAATATTTCCAATGGTAATTGCAATTGGGGACAAGACTACAGTGGATACTTTACAGCTAGAATGTTTTTGAATTACAGAAATAGATGATTTTAATCAAACGACAAGGGATCAAAGATATTCTGTCATGCTGAGATATTTCTCAACTTAAGAATAAAACTAATTAAGTACAATTTTATAGACCAATATATTTGACACTTTTGGGAGTGCAAACTGATAAAGCGTATTAGGATACAGGGGCCAGTGAATGTTCATTTACACGAAAAGTTAAGCAGCACTTTGACCTCAGATTTCTTATCGCTTAAAATCTGAATTGAGAGTTGTACTAGAATTTGATTACTCTGTCCACAAAATTCAAAGGAGTACTCGCTAGTATTCAAAGGAACCTTTTCTTTATGTTGTCCACAACAAAAGTGGATTTCTTTAAATGCCAAAATATACAGTTATTGAAATTAGTAAGAGATTTCGTACACTCGAAAAGAAACTCTTTTTCATTTACATGATCTTACGATACTTATCCTTTTTATGGCATAAATTATACAATCGCTAAAAATACGATTTGTACGTGAGACTTCAAGGAACGCACAACATATTCTGTAAGTTTTCTCGAAAAAATTTCGGGAAGACATTAACTTAAATACCTAATAGGCCAGCTTGAATTCCTGTTACCCAGCTTCATGGAAGCAGATTGAAGAAGGCAATTCATTTATTAATAAACTGTAAAATTTTTCAGAAGAAGCAAACAAGTGTGAATGGTAAAAAATAATTCAGAGAAAACAAAAATTTTAGGATTAGTTTCTCAAGAAGTTTTAATTTTTTGGAAGGTTCTGACAATTATTAAGAGGTAGAAAGTTATAAAGACGATGTTACGGTTTTGTTTAGTAGGACAAGCGTACCAACAAATATGTTTCTTGCTTGGCTAAATGCTTTAATAATCTCTTCCCTTTAAATAATTAAATGTATCACTTAAACATAGAACGTATTGTGATTAACTTTTTCCTTCCACCTAAGATCGGCTGCTTTTATTTACAAAAACTCCAAACACAGATTTTAATTAATTACAGTTCCTGGTGCTTGGTGAGATAAATATTTATAAGATACTTTAAATTGATCTCACTAGTTGAATCTGAGTGTTGATCTCAATAGTAATGTAAGTAGACGTCCTTATTGTGAAAATTTCCATCGTAATCTTTGAATTTTTAGCGTTTTATATCATATTTCCTCAGCCGCTAATGGCATTTCAAATTATAACTTACTAAAAAATTATTTATGGCAACATAGACACTAAACTTCTAAAATTGAATATTTTCAATTTCTTTTAAAACATAAGATTCATATCACATAGAAACAGGAATTCCCTTAAACTCAAACCAAGTTCTTTTATTTTTTAATATTGGGTTCTAGGATATATTCTGAAGTACAACCCCATTCCGATGTTTCATTTATTAATTTGATTGTTTCAAAAATGTTTATCAACTTTTTATTTTTAAGAGAGTTTGTAATCTTTTAAACGTACATGTAAGTGTCACTTACTGAACTCCACCCTTTGCAGTTTTGTTGTATTTCTTACGCCTTTACAATGATTTTGTTTTCTATATTGAACATAATTCCTTAGAAACAAAGAAAAACTCTGATGTGTTACACGTACTGATGTGTGATGAAGTACATAAAGTTTTATTTCACTTCTGATATTTTCATTTTTTTTTTTTTTTTTATTGAATAACTATTTATTGTGAATTTTTTACAATCACGTGTTTATAATTATTATATAAAATCAATATATTTAAATTAAAAAGTTAAAAAAAATGAAATGAACTCTAATTCGAAATGATGGGCCTTCCCTTGTAATATCCAAACATTTCATTACTTAAAATTTTATTTGGATCTAACTCTGGAAAAAATGGAAATAAGTACCACTATGATATACCGTTGAAAAGCTCTGAGTGAGGGTTATGAAAAAGCCAAAAATCCAAATTGTTTTGGAGTTTGGGCTCGATTGCAATCAAAATGGAAGGTGCGCAACTAGACGTTACAACAGTCCTAAATCCAAAATTTCAACATTCTACGGCTAAAAGTTTTTGAGTTCTCAAGAACTTTTAATTTTTTGGGAAGTTCTGACATTTATTAAGAGGTTGGAAGCTATACAGACGATGTTATGGTTTTGGTTAGCAGGATAAGCGTGCCCAAAAATATATTTCTTGATTGGCTAAACGTTTAAATAACCTAAAATTCTCCATAAAATTTTCTAAGATCAAAACTAGGAGCTGGTTATTTCCAACTTCAGTCGTCTGAATGATAAGTTCTATGAAGTAAGATCTAATGAACTCTACTAGTTTCAGTATTTATCTTTTCAATATTTCCAGTGGTAATTTCAATTGCGAACAGGAGTAAAGTCTATATTTTACACCTGGAATATTTTTTAATTATAAAGATGGTTTCAATCATATATAATTTCAATACGTATCTACTTACATACGTCACGGTGAAACTAGTCATAATAGGTTCATGGATGGTCAAAATGGATATTTCCGTTGAAATCTGAAAACCAAATATTTTCCTGATCACAATACTTGCTTTACTTTGTACAAGAAAGTAAAAAGACGCAGTCATATCCTTTTTATACGACTCTAATACTGGAAACGTTTTATCCACTTCATTTTTTTCCAAAAGAACCAATCACGATCTTTAAGAATTTTCATAATTACAACTTTTTGACAGAATTTTGGGAATTTCTTGACTTAATCTTTTCTATTAGTTTTATACTTTAATATCTGTTTTCAACGAATAAACCATCATGTTAAAACTGATCGAATCATAATAATTGAATATTTAAAAAAAATTATAATAAAATGTTTTTAATTAACTTTGGCTTCTACGTAAGTTTTATTTAATATAATACTCTATTCTGTGAGAAAATAACTGGCTGTGCATGGTGCGTGTTATACTTAATGATTAAAATTGTACGGTCAAGTATATTATGCGGTAATCCTGCTTGTAACGAATATATTCTGCTCTCCTAAATGCACATTGAATTAAGGAAAATAAACAGTGATAAGTAAGTATATACAATATCTGTAATGTTAAATACACATATTTCAAATTTACAGATTTCTGGTTTCACAATAGACGTATATAGTAATTAATTATTAAAACATTTCTTGTGTTTTAATATTTTTTTTTTGTTTTTTTGTTAAAATTTTATGTAATATTATAATTCATTTGGGGTTTCGTTTCAAAAAAATATAGTTTTTTTATTATTATTTCGTTAGTATGATTCTTATTCTAAAAAAAAATATCAAATTATTTTTTTACTACTTTACTAAAAAAATATAACAATCAAGGGTTTTACACCAATTATGTTATCGCAGAAGACCATAATGCAAGTTATGTTTACCCAGACAAATGAAAAAACAGTATTTTCTGGTCAAACGGTTAAGAAAGAGCAATTGTTTCGCAATTATAATAAAATTAAAACAAAGATTTTTGATATAAATTAGAAAAGTAATTCTATTAAAACTTTCACAAAACTGTAATAAAAAAAAAAAAAGAATATAAATAATAAAAAAACCTGTATTTGTAGTATAAATTTGCTACAAATAAAAACTAAATACAAAAAAATTAAAAAATTAAAATACAAATACAAATTTACTAAATATGTATTTAGAATACAACACTCTTGCTTTCCTTCATACCAGTCTTCAATGCTTTAAATTATAAAACAGAAAATTTAACAGGAATTTCTAATTATAAAAGTTTATCAGTTACGATATTAAATGATTTTTGTGAGATTTCTACTGAAGCTGTACCAGATAATTTTATTTTGATTGCTAAAGTAACTCTGTACACAGCTATTCAATACTGAAGTGTTATCCGTTAATTTTCTACGTGAAATTGACAGTCGTACCAATTGACACGTAGTTGGAAGGTCTACTACAGATTATATACCTTGTAGTATTGGGTAGCAATGCATCTTGGCATTTCCTTGTAAAATGATTACTTTTTGTGATGTTCATAAAAATTACGTATAAATTGATTATTGTCTTGTTTGGATGATGTAAACTAATTTTAATAAATACTTTTTTCCGCTGTATCTATTATATTAATCCAAGAATATTTTCTTAGTGTCCAATTTACGTTTTTATATGTTAATCTCTTAATCCTTCCATAGGTTAACAGTTTAATACCATAAATAATAAAAGGATTTCTTTCAGCTGCTTAATAGATATAATTTCGCAATTTATATTCACATTTGTTTATTTAAATTTTATTTATGATATTTCTTTATTAAAAATTAAACAAAAATGTGTTTGATTGTGTTGATTCTTTTTTTTTATAAACATTTTCCATCTTCATCTAAACATACAGAGTGATTCAAAGAAACGGGAAATTTTAAAAATGAAATAACGTTAATGAAAATTTTTTTTAGAAAATGAATTTTATTTCATGTAATTGTACAAATGTTGCCATTTTAGGATACATAGATTTTAGTTTATTTTTTAAAGATGACATCTTGCAGGTGACCTCCTCTTCTACGTAAACACTCACGAAGTCTCTTCGTTAAATTGTTCATGGTTTGACGTAACATCTCAACTGGAATTCCCGCAATTGCTTCTCGGATCTTTGCCTTCAGTTCTTCCGTTGTAACAGGTGTACTGTGGAACACTTTGCTTTTAAGGTGACCCCGCAAAAAGTAATCGCAAGCTGAGAGACCAGCCGATCTGGGAGGCCATCTAATGTCACCATTTCGTGAAATGACACGTTGTCCAAACAGTCGGCGTACAGCTGCTATGTGACATTGCTCCGTCTTGTTGAAACCAGGCTGTGTTAAGAATCGGTGAATATCTCTTTTGTTGTTTCACAACAAAGGTTTCAAGCATGGCTACGTAACGAGCCGATGTCACTGTAATCGCGAGACCGTTGTCATCCTCAAAGAAATAAGGACCTATAACACCGTAAGATGACATAGCACACCACACGGTCAGTTTTTGTGTACGGTTTCTGGCTGTGCAACGGACGCTGATGTAGCTGCGTAGGATTTTCTTTTGCCCGGTATCTGAAATTTTGCTTGTTAACAATCCACTGAGGTGGAAATGCGCTTCGTCTGACATACAGTTCGTGAACAAACTCTTTGTTATCCATTATCTTCTGAAGCATTACATTACAGAATTGTGCTCGCACAACCGCATCGTTCGGTTTCAGTTTCTGGACGATCTGCAACTTGTACGGATGGAATTGCAAGTCCTTCGCTAACATTCTTCGAACACTTGAACTATGCGATTGTAAAGATGCTGAGAGACGACGGATTGACCGATGTGGACTTCGTGTGACAGCATCTCGTAAAGCTTGAACATTCTGTGGTGTACGGACGGTTCGCTCACGGCCTGGAGTCTTCTTTTTCATTGCCGAACCAGTTTCCTCAAAATTAGATATCCATGTTTTAATTGCATGTGCTGATGGAACACGGTCGTGCCGTCCCAGATTAAGATGACGGCGAAATTCTCTACGTGCTCCTTCCACATTGTCATTGTTTTTGTAAAACGCTTTGATAGCAAATGCACGTTGCGCAGCACTCCAAGGATCCATGACAACTAAATGGAGATTAGGTTAGAGAGGCTGGCGCCATTTATCAAGTGGTACCAATCGCCCACGGCTACCAACACAACTTTCAAAATTTCCCTTTTCTTTGAATCACCCTGCATAATGACATTTACTTATTCCAGTTACGAAATGAAATTAAATTGTTGGTGCAACCTCCTCCAATGTATGCGTAAATCGTTAACATGGTTGTAAGTTGTTTATATTGTTAGTGAAATTATTTTTATTAATAGAAAACAACTATTTATTTTCATAACATAAATTTTATTAAATTTACTTAAGGTAAAGGTGAAATTATAGTATCAAAGTATTTTTTCGGTATTATTTTTCTAGAACAGTGTAAAAATACCTACGTTTTCTCATCAAATTTCCACGATAATTTTTAGTATTCTATTTGCACATGGTTTATATGATTTATGTGATTTAATTATATATAATTATTTTATTTATTTTTAATGACAAAAAACTCTCTCTCTCTCACTATCTCTCTCTCTCTCTCTCTCTCTCTCTCTCTCTCTGTATGTGCGTGCGTGTGTGTGTGTGTGTGTGTGTGTGTATATATATATGATTAGTTCTCTCTTATGCTTTAAAACTTTGTTAACCCAGGTGCTTTTAATTTTTTTGATTGTAGGCAAAATTAAAAATTCTTTTAGTCAATATTTTTTCTTTCATTCTGAAAAGATGTGCAGAAAACATCGGTCTTCTTTACTTATAATATCAATTACGATACATCTGTCATTAAATCTATAGATCTCTTCATTTTCTCTATTCTCTTCAATTATAACCGACTCTAATATTTTTCTTAATGTTTTTCTCTCTCTTCTCTAGCTCTTGAATCTCATCTAACTTATACATAAACACTCAGTGACTTACAAATATTCAGGTCTAATAACTCTCTTATAATCCCTAATTTCTGTTTTTATTAAAAATGATTTTTTTCTATACGAATGCTACGTTAAGTTTTAGAGAAGATACATTTTAATAACTATAGATTTGTTGGTCTTTTATCTAATATTTTTTATTATTATATCAACAAAAAACGTTTTGTGTAAAGGATCATAATGGTGTATTACACCTGTTTGTAGTAATTGCCAAATTGCCGTGTAATTTAAGGGAATTGAGGAGTAAAACAAAATTTATAAATTAAAAGAAGAGTATAAGATTTACAAATAATCTGGACTCTAAAAATTTATCCTAAGAATCTTGTGAGGATTACACGTGCTGTCATTACAATCATTATTTTTTCGCATTCATTGTGTGCTTTAAAAATTGTTTCAAAACTTTGATCCAATTCTTTTTTTTGCAATTATAACAAGGGTCGTAAAAAATTATTGATCCAAGACATGAAATATATTCATTTAAAATTCACTATATTACTCCACTAATTGTATTAAGTAAATTGTCTGAGTCAATTAAACGTTGTAAATATTAACTAATTTTTCTCATGGCATGCAAAATTATCTCATTTTAAATTATAACTATTCCTTGAATGAGGTTTATTCTAACAATATAAGATTAGAATATAAATAAAATTCAGAGCTTTCCTTTTCTAAACTCTTATTTGTTGTGTGCTATATCCCAATTGTATGTTTGGTTTTAGATTGTTTAATATTTTTTCTTCAACGATTTTGTAATACATTTATTTTAAACGTACTATTGAAAGTGAAATTCAATATCATTTACAATTCTGTGACGTGCTTTCAGTTACATAATTATAATTAAAATATTTATTTTTATGGTGTAATATTGTTCCAGTTTAAATTCAGTAATTAATTATGTTGTATCATAAATATTATATTTTTATAGAAACATATCACTGAATTTCAAAAAAAAAATTATGACAGCAAATTCTACTCCAGTATCACTAATGTAAAATCATTCACTTAATCTGTATAATATTTTGATAACATTTGAAATTATATATTTAGTTTATTATATTTAATTATAATTAAGTTTAATTTTAAAAAAAATATTTTCCTTAAAAGAAACTCTTTTAAAATAACAGTTATTCACTTTCTTGTCTTTAAAATGAAATGATTTTAATTTCACAGCATTTACTTCTTTCTCCTCATTTAGAAAATTTTTGTTTTATAATATCTACAACAGAATTCAACAAATGTATGAAATGTTTACGCTCACTAAACGAAAAGTGGCAGCAGTTTTATAAAACATCGATTAAAATGCAGCAATTTATCGAATAACGCGTAAACATTACTCATGCGATATTGTTAAAAGTATATTAAACGAGTAAAATAATAGTTTCCGTGTATATTACTTATACTAAAATATTTTACTGTTTATTATTTACTATTTATATTAAAATTATTTTTTCCCTTCAGGTAAATTTTATCTTGCTTTTAATCTTCATTTTTAAGATTGGTAATTGATTGTGACATTTTTATCATAATCAAGTTATAATTAGATTATATTGATAGGTTATCCAAAAAGCAATGAGATATATTGCACGTTTTAATTCATCAATATTAAAGGCTGAGGAATTCAGTAAAATGGTTGGATGTTAGAAAGGCATCTTCTGAGTAGCGAAACACCCAGCTAAAACACTCATCCCAAGAAAAGTTATGTTAGACGAAACGCATACCGATGGTGCAAGTTGGATATTTAGGGCATTTTTTTCAACATGGAAATAGCAAACCAGATTATTCTTTGAATAGCTAAACCATTAATACAATAATTTATTTTTTATCAGCGCATTTCATTTATATAATTTTTATTTTAAAATTTGGACTGCAGTTTAGTATTGTAAATAAGATAACGGAAACGGAAATGAATCGAATCATACAAATAATTACCTCATTGTTTTGCCAGTTTTTTGCCAAATAGAAGGTGGGAAAACTTCGTTTACTTACTTTTACGTGAAAGGAAAAGCCCGTTTTTTTCATAAATACTTTTGAGCACAGCCGTAAAAAAAAATAAATAAAAAAGCAAATCAGGTTAAAGTTATTTTAAACGGTTTGAATTAATGCAATTTGGTGCACTTATAAGAATTGTAATTATCAAATAAATATAAATAGATTAAATAAATTATCACACTGATTACATTAAATACATTGCTTTCCACAATTAATATTAAATTATCATTATGATTTTGTAATAATGAACGGTGAAATCATAGCCGTAATTTTGAGATATTCTCACTGATATTACAAATAATTTTGTGCTTACCTTTACTGCTTATATTAAACCTCGTCTACTTTCGTCATTTTTTGTTAATTTCTAATGATCCTTATTGTTCCATTTTATAAGATATCAATTCAATGTTTCACTTTGAAGTGGTGGATGAAGGAGAAATGTAGCTGGTAGAAAAGACTTTTATAATTGATGATCTTTTTCCTGAAAAATTAAATCAATTGATGGTAACTTCAATCTCTACTACGTAAAGGTGTGCGATAAAAAACAAATGAAACAGCAAAAACTAATCTTGATGTTTCTAATTGAAAATAAATAGTTAAAAAGTGTCTACGTTACTTTAAACAAATATTATACAAACATTTTAGCATTACAACTGAATTTACCTATAAGATTTTATAGAATAAAAGGATTTATTGGCTATGACAAAAATGGGCATGGTTTGAAATAATTATTGTTGGTAAAGGACTGTATATACAGTCCTTTACCAACAATTATTATTTTATATATATATATATATATATACATTATACACACACACACACACACACGCACACAAATATATATATATATATATATATATATATATATATATAAAATATTTTACAATTTAATTAGGGCTAAAGAGAGGCAGAGGTTAGTAACAGGTGAGAATAGACAGGATGCCAAATCTTACGTTACACAAGCGTGTGGATGGCAGATAATCTCTAGAATAGAGTGTTTCTAAATGATATTTACTTATGATGTTTTATTCAAGCTTCTTCAACGCAGTAGCTTGTTTCACGCACTTTACCCTCTGCTCACATTACTCCGACGTAACAACCTCTTTGTTTTATGTATACGAGTCGAGCTCTCCTTACCACCGTGCTCTTATCATTACATTTTTTCTCATAGTAAACGAGATAAGTCCTATTTTTCTATGTTGTCACTGTGATTTGAACGCAGGACTATAGTCTCTTAGCAAAAAGATCCAGTAATTTAAAGGTATTTCAGTATTTTTTTACATGATTCTAAATTAGGAGAAATTATGTGACCCAGTTTAACCCGATATGAACCTTAAAAATTGGCTTATTTTGTGGGACTAAACATTTCAGTGAACTCCCGGATTAGAGAAAATCTTATACCGCACCTAAGCTCAACGAACACAAACCGGAATTGTAAGGATGAAGAATTAAGCAAAAAGGTTGGATGTGAGAAAGGCAACTTCAGAAGAGCGAAGCGTTTAGCTAAAACATCCAAGGAAGCAACGGTAGAGGCAATGCATACCCATGATTCACATTGAATGTTTGGGGCAGTTTTTCAAAATGGTAGTAGCCCATCAATGATTATTCTTTGAAAAGCTAATTCATTTATCGTAAAAATTATTTTTCTTCTTGTAATTAAAGATCCACCAAAAAGATTTCAGAATTAATAAAATATAATCTTACTAATCTCTGGATTTGTGTTGCCTGTTTATTATTCAGTTAAATAGTAAACATAACTAGGATGTAACTGTGCTGTACTAATGTTACTACATTAACAATTGGTTATTGTATCAGCCGTTTGTAACTTACTTCGAACACGTGAATATTGCAAAGATTTGTACTGCGCACATATTGTCAACTATATTTGTAACATTTTTATTAGATTACACTGATAAACTAGTTTATACAACTTGTAGAATTACTTTAATAAATATTCTGTCTATTATTGTTAAAAGAAAGTATTTTTATAAATTTAAGTAATTTTTTTTTATTGAAAAGAGGCTTACATACTCAGATACGGTTTTTAACTTTTAATCTGTTGTAAACTCACTTTAAAACATATTAGTATTTTCACATATTTTATGCAGAAGTAATTAATTTTGTTACACAATATTCTATCTGGCCGTTAGTGTTAAGGATTCATTCAAAATATTTCCTTTATCTTACACTGTCTTTTTCCAGTAGTATCAAATAGTTCATCTAGAATTATAATGGTAAAAGTAACTGTAATATTAATAATTTTAGCCTGAGGAAGAATTTTATTGCGTTTCAACAAAGCTTATTGATGAATTTTATATTTTTATAGTCTTTTGATAATATACTTTATAATAATTATCTTCGTTTACTTTTGTATTGTAACACAATACTTATGAAAAAATTATATATTAAAATCAAACCACGTTTAATGATATAATGAAAGATTGCATACGTTTAATGACACTTCTCTTTTCATGATCTAAAGATTGCTTTCCATTTTCTTGATTGATGTAACTGATATCGCTTTCAAAATTATTATCCTGAAAAAATGGTTCCTTCCTACTGAACTTTTAACAATATAATAAATTATCTACTGAAATATTTCAGAACTTTTAAAACAAGTAAAATCACTGTTTTGAACAAAAATTCGAATTACATTGCGTTTAAAAACATAATTTCTTCAACATCGGTTTTCTGGTTTTAAATTTCATTATTTACATAACAATAATAAATTACTGTCTCCGTATAGTATTTTTTAGAACAAGAATGTTAAGTTTCGTAGATGTTACAAATACTGTACTAAACTTACTACACAAATGTTAATGCAAGATAAAATTTATAATGAAAAATAATTAAAGACTTGTTTTAATCAAAGCCATAAATTAAATAAATACAGGCATACACAGCAAAAACCTACACGTCTACTACTTAAATGTTTCTTGAAAACTGAGTACAAAATGTGGATTAGTTTTAAAGCCCTAAAAAATATGAAGTAATTAAAGATCTTGTGTTAAGGAATAGATTTCTCATGATGTCTTGACTGAAAATAAATTCAGAGTAAGCAGTAGATTAATAAAACTGCTAAACGCCGAAGTGTGGTTCCAATCTCAGTCCAACCCTTAAAAATCATTTTATTAAATGAAATTACTAAGCCTAGGTTATTAAAAAAAGTATTCATTAGATAATTTTAAATAGTAAAACAAAAGTTAATTTTTCTCATTAAAAAATTTGAAAATAAAATTTTTATGTTATTGCATTAAGATATTTTTTTTAACTTTTTGAACCCGCTAAATTTAACTTCTGTTTTGTTTTTCTGAGGTTTCTTCTACATTTTGTTTTTTTCTTTGGCAGTGAAATTAAATCAAATACTAAAAAGAAATTTAAATCATTGATCCACATTTAATACCACAATATGATTCTCACCTTGCTTTACCAGTCAATTTTATACACTTATCTTATTTATTCTCCCTCTCCTTATTTTTACAAAACATAATTTTGTACTTCAGAACGTTATATTTTCCATGGTTATATACTTCATTCCTTATTTCTAAGGTTTCCTTTCTTATTGCTTTTAAATTGAATTTTTATTTTATAAATAATTCAATAAAATTCAGACTTTCTTTTAACTCACCTGCTTTGATGCCAAATGAACAATATGATAAGTAAATCTTAACTTTTCCTCTTTTCATATTGTACCCCTACTCTTAAAATGTACTTTACACAAAATTACAATACAATTGTTTTTTAGCAAATTTTATTTACAAAAGGTTTTATTTACAAAAAAATAAGTAAATTAATAGGCTTGAATGAAAATATTTTCTAATGAAACTCTCAAAAACAATTCATGTAAGCAAATATATATCTTATGCATATTAACAAAATAAAATACAGGAATATAAAGTGAAAAATAGGATACTATGAAAAGAACACAGAATAGAAGAAACAAGTTTTAAAACATAGTATATACAAAAGTACATTAGGAAAAAATCCCAACATTAGACATCACACATTACTTTCTACATCCAAGATATGGAAACGTTTCAAGCTTCTAATATCCTTCCTAAATCGGAAAGTTCACAACAAGATGGTTTTCGTGGTTGTTAAGCTATAATTTGTACCTTGAGCTAAATCGCTGAATTTTCTCGTGCATATAAGCAACTCCAGATACTCATGAAACTCGCTATAGCTTACAAATCATGGTGCTACAGTTATGTTGTAGTAAATAATTTATTTTTAAATCGCTGAATAATTCCAACGTTGCTTTTATTCATCGTTCCCCAAAACTGGGTACTACAGCAGTTCCGTAACGGTTTCAGAAGTACTTTGTGCAAATACTCGTAGCTGTTATTTTAACAACTGTAACCGGGACCCTCTGCCTAATAACCAATACATCCGTTTAAACTTAATGTTCAACTGTTTCCTCTTTTCTCTTAAATGATTTTTCCTCGTCAGTCGACGATTCAGATGCAAATTTAGATACCTTATGTGGTCAACATGGGAGATAAAAATGCCAGGTGGACTAGTGGGTAGTCTTCTTTTCTCATTGTAAATGTTACATGACTAGACATCGCTGGATTAACTTTGATTTTCCCTTTAATTAGCCACCCGTTTATTTGATTCAATCCAGACAGTAGTTTATTTTACTAGATCGTGGATACCGGTGTTCTTTGGTGGTTGGGTTTCAATTAACCACACATCTCAGGTATGGTGGAACTGAGAATGTACAAGACTACATTTCATTCACACTCCTACATATCATCCTCATTCATCCTCTGAAGTATTATCTAAACGGTAGTTACCGGAGGCTAAACAGGAAAAATAAAGAAAGGCAGTAGTTTATTTGAAGCTAGTGTTGGGTCTTTTCTACGGCTGAAATCGCCGTATCATTAGCACAAAAGGCAACAGCGAGATCGTTTCAATATAGAATATCTGAAGTGAAGGTAGAGTATAAAATCGGTCCCAGAATTGAGTCTCGAGAAACACTTGATTGAATGTTAAAAACTCAGATTACACCTGATTATGTTTAACCTGAATAAAATGTCGCTCAGGTAGCTACGTAGAATCAGGCAAATTAGTAGATGCAAACTCAATTTCCATTTATAAAGCAAACCAAGCAACTAGTTCTTACTGAAAGCCTGCTGTACATCTAAAAGAGCCGCTATACAATATTTCTTCCTTTCTAAAAACCTTTTGATGACATTAACATTCTGATCCGCTAGGGGAAGACACCCTCCAACCACCCCCTCCGTACATAGCCCTGATGGACTTTAGCGGAGGTCATCTTTTAAACCTCGGCATATGACATTTCTCAGTCCCCTCGGCCCAGGATGCCACAGATTCAAATGCCACAAGCGACATTCCCATCGATGTAGCTATTACTAAAAATAATTAAACACATCTCTAAACATCTCTAGTCTCAAGCAAGACTGAAAACTATAGTCGTCGTAAGAACTGAATCACCTACCTGCCGGAAAGGTAAAGTGAATTCACATGCGACACTAACGCGGAAAAAAACTATAACAAAGACAGGGAAATAAAACTAACAACAAAACAACCAAAACTGATGTAACACTAACTAGACAAAAACGAAGCCAACAAGAAATCGTAAAAAAATAAAGTATGCAGGAACAAGACCAAGCAGCACTTTACATTACCTCCGCCATCAGTTAGCCAAATAGTGCAGAAATTCTGCAACCACTGGCCATTCAATCCGGCCCTACCAGTTTTGACTGATAACAAGCGTTGCTCTGACGGTATCTAGTCGAAAAATTACTGCGGTGCGCACCTGATCGTATTTGGCGCACTCATACGACACATGTAAGGCATCGTTCTGCACCCCACATTGCTGACACAGACTCGAATCCACCACTCCAGAAGCCAAAATTATGATTAAAAATGTGTTGTTTAATTAAAATAACCTTCAATCTTTCGTCAGAGTCTCGCAAAGAATTTATAGAGAAAAAGTAACAGGCTTTAGGTCAGTGCCAAATCACCTCGTGCACTGACGCACCTGGTTTTGGAACCATTATTATCTGTGACACCTTCTTCTCAGCTGGAATTAAAGTCATTGGAAGGATTACGATAAACAAGTCAGTAATGTATAAGATTGCATTAAATGATATCATAACTCTCTTTATATTTCGGTCCTTGTGTACGTATCTAGCAAAATTTCTATTAATAAAGAAAGATTTTACTGGAAGAAACATAGGAAACGTCCATTCTAAGTATTCTAGCATTCTTTCATCATCATTATCACCACTAATGTTTTGAGGTTGAAAGGCCTTACGTAGGTGCTCAGAAAAAAGGCCAGCCTTTTCCCCATTGCTTCTAGCCCAGAATCCGTTTTGAGCCTTTCAAAGTGGAAATGAAATAGTCGCTTTCACATCACTTCGTTGCTTTCCACAGTACGTAATCGTCTTTACTTGAAGGTGAAAGGTTTTCGTTTTTAATTATCTGTAGTAGCTTCCTCAACTCCTTCCTCTTCCTCTACTACGAGCACTTCTATTTAACGTTGTTTCATCTGAAAACATTTCTGTAACACTGCCACAACCTCTGAAGCCGTTTTTATTAGTTATTAGATCCATTACCTTCATTAAGTATTCTGTGTTTCCCACCCCTTATATCTATCCTCCGGTGTTGAACGCCATGCTGCTCCCTAGAAGACTGTTGTCAAACTCTGGGTAGCATATGAATATCATTAGGGCATTTGAGAAAAACATTCTAACTTAATTTATTTTCTATCCAATTTTAATAAAATTCCCAGTCACTTCTATTATTATACAGACCGGAAAATCTTTCTTTATCACCGTCGTACTAACCATAAGAACAGCTGATTGGTCAGATTTTTTTAATGATATTTCTTCCTAACATCTGTGTAAAAGAAGAAACTCCCGAAGCTATAAAAAAAACTCCAATAATTTTTTTTTTTTGTATCTATCGGCTAGTATGTGGGTTGCAATCCAGATAGTACGTTTATCTTCAGTATAATGACACAATCCTGTAAGGCCCTCCCTTTTGCTGTGCAAATATTTATCTTTCCATTCACCTCCCGCAATAAAACGGGAACCTCGTGTTTTAAAAAATTGGGAATACTAATCATCTCATACGGTGTGACGAGTAGGAGAATAAATAGCAGTTAACCAGAGAGGTTCAAGCCAATCCAAGATTTCAACTGAAGCCGCTTGCATGTGACTGTTGCTGTATGCTGGTAACTGGTGATGCTTTATTAGATTTTTGACAAGAATTGCAGTATCACCATGCACTTTACAATGTAGATGATTGGTAGTGTACACAACATAACCAAGTAGACTAGAATAATTGAGGTCAGTAAAATAGGTGTCTGAAACAACGTTAACTTCACAAGTCAGAAATTATCACAGCTTCCAATTCTTTTCTCCGTTTCCCAAGACCACTGATGTTCCAAGTTGCAGTTCGCATAAATTTTGCTGTCAACAATTTAGTGATTACTTTAATTAGTAGGTCTACTTGACTGCCAAATTTTTTTAATTGAAATTCAATATTTGACGTTAGTTTGTTTAATTTTTTATCAGTTTCAGAACCATTACAGGTTTTTTGCTCTACAGCATTTGCATACGATCAAAGAAGATAACTGAACAGCTGTCCAGTTTCTAAATGTTGTTTGACTCGTTGAAGTGAAACTATTAGTATTTAAATCAAACGATGTATTCGGTTTAATTTGTGACTCTTGGGCAAGGGTGTATTTTCTAGTACAATGCATCTTTTGTTTATGTTTCCTTTCAAAAAATCTCTTTGTAGACTCTAAATCCTTTGAAATTTTCAGGATGACCCCAAGTGACATAGGGCACATGTTGCTTGTGACCTCCTATTCTACAGTCCTGTGGGCATCAATTCATTTCACACAACGGTATGACCGCATACAGTAGTTTTAATGCGCCCATATTGCTGACAGCACATGAATGATTACAAGAAATCTCTGAGGCGTCACGAAAATAACATCCCAGTTTGATATAAAATTTGAATTAAACATTTCCTTGTTTTTCTCCTGGGGCTCTACTCAATAAAAAAAATATGGTAACACCTTTTTTGTCACTCGATCGCGGTCATTGACAATACTCCGGATTTTGTGCTCGTGAATCACAATGCTTCCTGAATTATCTGAACTGAAATCGAAAATATTCCCCTTTTAAGAATCACGTGAAAAGCCTTGTAACCCTTCTTTGTAAATGTATGGGCTATAAAGTTGTGTTCCCTTTTTTTTATCAATAAACTTAATGCAAACTTCTATATCCATTAAAATTATCCTTAATAACTTGTACACTATAGTAACTTGTGGCCATTACAGTTCAACTAAGTCGTATAGTTACAGTGGTTAATGCAGTACAGAACAGGTAGGAGGTTTAACAGTCTTATGAATCATTTCGTTGATACTTTCCTCCATTAGAAGATCTTCAACGATTTGTTAATGTTAAATCATGAGTAAAAGTATCACGTGACACGTTTTGTTTACGCAAAACCAGAAATTCAGTCACGGCAAAATAGCGTTTTGAGAATCCGTAATCATTATCTCAGTTTAACTCACAGAAGTACTACCGACAATATTATCCCTAATGAATTTACGGCGCAATATCTATCTCGTTTCTCAATTCGACGAAGTATAAGGTTCTCGTTTCCTATTGTTTGGTATGCTGTTACTAGTAAATGACAAATCACTATTCTTATCAAGATCAGCTGATAACTGATTCATAACTACGGATCACCGTAGGATATACTTTACTGAATATCTGAATGAAAAATCTAGAACTGACTTAGCAAAAACACCTATTATTTATAATATGTTACAGTGAACCTGCATGTTCATATAATGATTATAGATAATTATTAATACAGGAATTTTAAAAAAATTATAATAAAAGAACCTAATAAAAATATCTTGTTACCACAAGAACAGCTGCTAAAATTATGCAATGCAAATGACGATTCATATTAAATGTTAGAAGGTAGGCCAACCTCCTAACAATAATTTCCCTCGTGTGTGGTTAAAGAGATGGTTATTAAACACGATGTGTATTATAGCGACCGTTTTTTTCTAGCCTACATTGTTGGAATTTTATTTCTATTTTGATTTTATTTCAGTAATATATATTATATTAACTTCTAATAAAAAATTAAAAAGATAGCAGTTTTGTTATTCAAAATTAGATCAAATAATCCTTAGTTTCCTTTCATACTTTTAAAGTATGATCCACGGGTTGAAGAGTTATAAACTATTCAACCCGTGGATCAATTTTCAAAATTCAAGTTAGCTTTCACTTGTACTGTAATGTTCTTCGTCATTTTAACGTATAAGATTTTCATGTTTTAGGGTTTCATTTTTGTACGGTAAAGGAAACCAAACCTACTACATCAATAGATATATATCTAAAAATGAATTTCATATTTTATCCTTTTTAAAGCTATTAATTACTATTAAAATTTTTCATAAGTTTATTCAAATTTTCAAATATCTTGATAACTCAGTAATTCGCGAACGATATTCATGTTTCATTTACATTTTACTATATTTAGAATTTCTTGCAGATTAGTTTAATCCTTTTCATTTTTTTTGCGCATTCAATATAAAGCCTTTACAAAGTTTATAGTATGACAAGAAGAGTTGTTCTAAATAGATAAAAATATTATTAAACTACTTCTATTTCCATTGTCAGAGGTCTGAGACTAATGGGTAAATTATTTTGACTTCTGAATCACGGATAAAATTAAAATTTTGTCCTCAATACTTTTTACTGTTATACTTTATTTTGGCTACTTTTAGCATATTACATCATCTAGAAAGGATGTTTCTTTTCTGCAAATGTATTAAATTGACTTTTTCTTTTCGCCTATTTATATTACACAAATTTTATTTCAAATATTTCAGTTTTATCTTAAATATTTTCTGTAGTACTCAAGTTTTGTGAACCTTTGCCCGGGCGGTTGGATTCCAGTTGTTCGGACACAACATCAACCAACGGACTTCATTGGTCCAATTAAATTATTTTCAATGAGGGGAAAATTTTACAAAGTACAAAGGATTGTGCTATTGGACAAAATAAGGTATTTTCTTTTATATTTTATTCAAATCAGATCTGTTCAAATTGGAACTTTTTACATTTTTTTTTTTTTTTTAAATAATGTAAATCATCCAAATTTATTATTATTTTTTAACAAATTAATTATAATAAATTATATCGAATTTTTTTTACTTTTATTACTTTATTTCATACTTTTTTTTACTTTTCATAATATCAGATGTCTTAGAGGGCAAACTTCATGACCTTTCAGAATTAATGTAATCCTTTTTTTAGTAATTAATTATCTAATTTTTTTTTTAATTTTCTTATTTTACTTATTTAGTTTTATAATCATTTTTAGTTTTTTTATTTTCATTTTTTACTTTTTTGTTAATTTTAATTTTTTTAATTAATAGAACGTTTCAGTATCTTTTCTCCCTTCAACCTCCATGAGAGTATTTTTTGATTAGTTAGAAGTTTCAATGATCACACGAGATTTTTTTATAACTATATTTATTATTAAAAGTAATGATTGAAGTGATTATAGTAGCAGTGTTTCTTCTGGAAATGTGTCAAAAATAAGATGTGTATGTGAATGTGTTATTATTGAAATGTTTATAAAATAGGTATATTCAAAGATCTAATTTAAAACACCAGGTAACATACACTGCGTTTTAATACAAATCATCAATGTTTGGGGCTGTCAGGTTCTCAGATGGACAGCATGAACAGACTGCATTAAAATAATATGCAAAGCAGAGATAGCTTCATATTATCGTTCACAATATTTTATTCATATTTTTATTTCACGATGGATTGGATCAGATTATAAAAGAATTATGAAAAATCTATTAGAAACAACAAATATTATTTAAAGTATCAACATATTCACTTTCTAGTTCAAAAATTCGTAATTACCTTTTAGTAGTTTTTAAAAAATACTACTTTCAAGAAGTTTAATTTTTCTTTAACGTAAAAAAAAAGGTTTTTAGATTAGCAGTTGAAATTTAAAGTATTTTACATTTTAAATGTTTTTTTCTTTTACAGAAGAAATATATATTTATTCTCGGCAATGGAAAAATGACCATATTAATTTTAAGATTTAATAAAACTGTTCACTGGTAAATGAACATAACCACATAATGAACATAACCATATTTTAATTAATTCCCTTAAGCCTTGTTTTACTTCTACAAAATATTTGCTTTTAAACAAAAAAGTAATTTTTTTAAATAATTAAGTAATTTTTTTTTAAATTTTGTACAACATTAATAGTAAGCAATTATTTACACGAATTAATATTAAATAAAAAAAAAGCTTAATCTGTTTATTTTAATTAATTCCCTTAAGCCTTGTTTTACTTCTACAAAATATTTGCTTTTAAACAAAAAAGTAATTTATGAAATTCAGCAAACATATTTATCAAGAAGAGTATATTTAATATTTATCAGTTTCTGGAAAATACTTGATGTTTATAATTTAATAACCTGTTTAATGAAAACATTAATTAATCCATTATCTATTCTACGAAATAGGAAGAAAACTGATAATATAATACTATATTATTAAAGAGACAAAACTATTCAAGTTTTTCAACCTAATTTTACTTTTAATAATCATATGAATGTGAAAAAATTTTCATTATTCATATTATTAAAAATTTATTAAAAAGTATTATAATATTCATTTAATAATATTATTAAATTAGAAAATCTTAACACATGGTGGTATTCATTACATGTAACAATTTGTAACTTAACTGTACTGTATGCGTCTATTTTTGAGGGTATAAAGGAGATAAATTGAAATCATTGTACCAATCAGTTTATCAATCGAAACTTTTGATTATATGTTTTCAGATGTGACGAAATACAATGTAAAAACTAAAAACTGAATGAACGAGATGGACATATAAAATAAATTTGAAAAGAGATGGAAACTCTTTGTACATGGAAGTAGATATGTATGTGATAAAATGGGATTCCGTAATGTCAGACATAAACGAAAGAGATTAAGAGAAACAGATGATTACAAATAATTGGTTTCTTTCAGTCTGATAAAACGATTATTTATCGACATAATAAACTTTAATATTCTAAGAGTAGAGCTTTATAGTGAAGATAGGTAATATTTTATGGGATATTGGATAATCTATATGACGGAATACTAATTAAAACAAAACAATACCAATCTGTTATTTCAAAAAGGAAAAAAATAACGTGCAATCTTTATTAGAATAAATAACCACCAAGAAGAGTGAAAAGTTAATTACAACACACTGATTTATTTATAGTTTTATGTATCGAAAAATTGGTCTATTTGAAGGAGATTCTTATTTTCACACACACACACACACACACACACACACACACACATATATATATATATATATATATATATATATATATATATATATATGTACATATATGTTTATTCCTGAGCTGTAGGAAACCAATAACTGCGGAAACTTGTTTTTAATGAGAATGTAGTTCAGAAAAAACGTTACAGAAGGAGATATCAAATATTCTCTTTAACTTTTTTTTGGGGGCACAGCAAACCGAAATAAGTTAACGAAATATGTTGTTTTTATATCAGATGACAGAGATGCTTATCAACAACTTAACTATTTTATATATAACAATATATATTTTTACATTTTAACATTTTAACATACTGTGGATTTAGGAATAGCATTACTAAAATATTTTAAACGTGTAAATTTCCAAACTAAAATACCAGACTAATAATGTTCCTCTGGTTTAAAAAAACTATGTTAAAAAAATCTAAGTCACCCTTTAATTACGTTCGGTAAATTAATAATACTGCTGTGTAATTTATATTAAAATATTATCATTTTCAAAGCAGATTTTTATTTTTTCTGCATGGTGATACACAACATTGATCGGCAGCCTTTACTTAATTATATCTACATTCAAAACAGCTGATATCAATCGTTTATATTCTCATAAACTGGATCAAAATTAACATTTTTCCCTTTTTCTATCTTTAAATCTAAAAACAGGGAAAACTAGATGTCCGATTTTCGCTTTTGGTTTTTCAAAAAATTCCTAGATAGCTGAAGAAATTTGATAGAATATCTTTAATCCAGTTAACTGATGTAAATGAAATTCCGAAATTTCAAATGCTAATAACGTAATGAACAAAACTTTTATGTGTGATGTTTTTCTCAATCAACCGGTACAATAAGTATAGATCCTGTATCTAGATGGAATGCAGGGTTCCAATGGCCACTTTGAGGTGAATCCACTTGTTAAGTTCGCAGTATATTTGCGGTCTATGAAAACTATCCTTAACAGGATAAAGCATAGTTTTCTATGAAAACTATGCTTAACAGTATTATGCAATTTAATAAACTCGGGAAAGATTTCATTTAATGATTTTAAAGTGACATTTACCACCTAAAACACTTTTATTTTCATCTAAAATTTCAATCGCAAAATCAACCGAATTCGATTTTTTTGCTGAAATTTAGTAACTTAATGATATATTACAAGACACAAAAGTAAATAGATGTGTAAATTATTCTATGCAACAACATTATTTTTGGTTTGAGATGTGACTAATTACAGTAGAAATAAATCTGGTAAGAAAAATTAATCGGAAGCAAAACACCGACATTTAACAACCAGATACCGATTGAAATAAAACTGTGGAGCATTCCACCACTTTGAAAACCATTGTTTCGATTTTATTCACCGGAAGGAAATATTATAGAAATATTGGATTAAGAAGACCTCTTAACACCGTTCAAGGTTTAAATTCAATAATTTGATTATTGTACCAACAATTTACATTTTTTTTTAAAGTTCAACTTAATTTTTTTTAATCGACCTCAAAAAAAGGAGGTTAGTATTCGGCCAGCATATTTTTATTTGCATTTTTTTTATTTGCACATTACTTTTTCATACTAACCTGTTTATAATAAATCTTGTGTAATTGTTGCAGCTTTTTTTCGTGGTGGTACAAAGTCGTTGAAAAAACTTTTTAAATACAAAAAATCGGTCGGAAAATTGTCAAAAAATGTATTTCGCCGTACGACGCATAGGTAGAAATACTGTGAATCCTGATATTTTATATGTATGCATCAGGTTTATTGATGTTATATGGTCTTCTGTAGGGGAAGTAATGTGAGTTTCTGCACAAGATATCTAGTATCGTTAATAAAATCACCAAAAATGGAGATATCTCGTGTTAAATCTTTCTGACTTAATATAAATTCTATATAATATACAGAATCGTTAGGAACTCTTGGAATATTGTAATTTGACGAACATGCATCACATTACATAGTGTATTACGATCTCTCGTAATGATGTTCACACTCTCAGATCCCGAATGTACTCCATATATAATATCGGTATTGGTTTTTATAAAGAATTCGTATATAGTATTATTGAAAATATTTGTGTCTAAAAATTAATTTTATAGAAGCAAACATCGATTGAAAAAATTGAGTAAGGAATTAACTAAGTATTTGAAGGAAATTATTTTTTACTTTTAATGCATTTTGATGTCGGTTTCATTTTTTTTTTTAAATAATTATTTAAGTATTTTACTACATACAAAGCAAAACAATTGTAAAATACTATGTGTAGATGTAATCCTTTAAAATTTTATTTAAAACCGTAAATTTTCTTTTGTACTGCTATCAAAATTATACGTAAAGTAACGACATTCATAATTACAACGTATAAGATATTTCTTACCTGTCGGTTAAGGTTCGGCACTGAATGATTATAGATGAGCAAACAAGAATCCTTCTTGAGAAGGATAAATAAGAAACACAGAAATTAAAAGCTTTCTACACCAAGACTGGACGATACGGTTAACAAAGAATTGAATATATCGCCTTCCCACCAAGCGCCATCACATCATATTTATGAACTGTGTTCATCAACCAAAGAGAAATATTTAAGATTACACGTGAAATCTTCAGTCTGTACACATTGGGCCTTGAGTTTTTTACTTTATTAATTTTAGAAAAAAATCCTAATTATAATCACTAGAAACTCATTCGATTTACGTTTCACGAAAAAAACTAGGCCTGTATGTTGTTAAATAACAAATTAGTTTACTGTTTCGTAGGAAGTAATTTATTACAAATATATTATTCATGTCTTATTTAATAAATAAATAAGTGTCATTTGATCCGTAATATATTTTTTTTCAAATATTACTACTTCCTTTTTGACACTATACTAATGATTTAAATTGTATTTTATACGTAGTGTTGAAATGTTCAATGTATTTTAAAACAATATTTTATGGTTCAGTTACAAAATAATCTTAAATTATGAGCGCTGAAATTTGATTTGAAATATTTAATTTGTGAAAATGCCACCACTGATTGGGATTCAAACAAAGAAACCCATAATTTGACGTGGTTCTGTGTCGAAATAACATGACTACATGATCTCCTGTACATGACTGAGGTGAGAAACGCAACATTCAGGAGAAGAATAGTCCGCTCAATATTTTTCACAGAAATTACGGGTTTACCTCGCTAAAGTGAAATAATTCTTCAGTTTTTAGGAGAGCTAACTAAGGATGAAGTGAATTCTGGAATTCAACAAGACTGCGCAACCACGTATGCAACCAAAAACCCAACATTAACTTATTTTAAGGGGTCTTCAGAAATCGAATCGTTTCTAAGGGCTTGCGGCCAACTTGTTCACCAGACTTAAGCTCACCGTAGTTTTATTCCTCAGGTTAAGAAATCACCAGAAGCAGTTTTTCAAACTGCTTCTGGTGATTTCAACAAGAACGTTATACATAAACAAATCGTTAGAATCTGTGAACAAGAAGAATCGCGTTCAGATACTTCTGGATATTCGTGGCTGCCGTTTTCAAAAACTAATGTATGATAAGTTGATGTTACGTATATTATTAGTGCATGATAATTCTATCGTTACTTTTCGAACGCACTTTATTTTCTTATTTGTTACTTTCCATATACTAGCATATAAATTTAATCAGTTTATTTGAATTTAAAAACTACTGCCCTAGCAAGAGATATATAGAATCACACTGTAACAATGAGATTATTTTTGTAGTAATATTGGAAAAGTAAAAATGTAGAATTTTTTTTAGTTGATGAAAAAATATAATTAAATATTTTTTTATAATTGTTGAAAACCAGTAATTATAAATTTAATCTAGTGAAACTTACTTTAACAAATAGAAGTAGTAGATCTGTAAAAAAAATAAGTTTCCATGGAAGCTTAAAAATGTTAATCTGTGGAAAATATTATTACTAAACACAGAATATTGTATCATTCAGCACTCAAGAGTATTTTGAAGACGTATGATTATACTGCAAACAGATCTAAAATACTTTTAGTTATGTAAATATTGCATAATTTTTTTATTAAGTAAATGAAAAACATATGTTCCACACGCTCAAGTGTGCTGTTCTTGTGTTATCAGAAGTAGTTTTCTAAAAGTATGAGGGAGGGAGCGAATTTATGTATATAAAACATAGAGTGTAATCTGTAAATTACATTTACCCACTTTTTAAATTATTTCTCTGCTGTTAATATTTTATTTTAACGTTAATTTAGAAGGCAGTTTTACTTTACCAATCATTTTTTATGTGTATTTTCATTACAGATCCACGTTGATGTTCTATTTTTGTTTCTATCTTATTTAAATAAAACGAATTCATTTTTATCTTTATGATTTCAGTAGTGTCTTTAGAGGAATCATAATTTTATTATTCCCCCCCCCCCCCCATCGTATAAACGTTTACGCTGGTTTTTATAGCACAATTTAAAAATATTTTCATGTTTGTTTATGGCTATAATTTACTTTTAATAAATACTTGTGTTTTCTAGTATGCGAAAAAGGTTTCTGAGTTTAAAAAGTTGATAACATTTTTTTTTCTGTTCTTTGCCTTTAAAAAAAATTAGCTCAAGAAATCGTCTACTCCAATAAATGTTTTTATAAATCTTAACAAAAAATAATTTCGAATAGAAAAACGAGCAATCGGTTGAAATAATTAGGTATGTAATTCCAAAATGTTCACGCAAGGGAACACACTGTGATGTAAAGATTTCAATTAAAAATTAAAAATTATTTAGCGGTTAAAAAACAAACAATTGAAACCTGATTATTGAACGTTTACTATTACTACATGCATGATAATGGTGGAATAAAGTGACTGCTGGGCGTGCCTGAAAAGATTAGCTCAGACCATTAAATATTGTTCCCCACGTATTTTAGCATGTCAAATGTTATGTTTTTAAGCATGATATACGACAAACATACTTTTTTACTACGGTGTATGTATTGTACTATATTAACTTCTTTAAGTAATACATTTTTTATCTCTTCATCATAATTTTCCGTTATGGAGGAAACTATTTCGATTGTTCCTTTGTTATTTCTACGTCATTTACTTAATTAATCATTTTTAATTAACGCTTCTTTATGACAAGTAAAGGTGCTTATTATTAATCTGATTCATTTTTGTAATAATATTATATTTTTTGAGACCAATAACTATAGTAAACTATCCAATATCTTCTCTTTGTGTTACAAAAATACTTAAATTTTTCTCGTGGATTTCCTTAAGTTACATTAAAATAACAAACTTTCCATTCACGTTTTTTATTACTTTGGATAAATGGCGTTCGTATTAAATAACTAAATTTGGAGAAAAACTACTCAGTGAGATTTTGTGATTATAATATTGCTAATGAGTGAATATTAATATATTCAGTTAAACAGTTAATAGTAGTACATACTATCATAAAACAACATAACATAATTAAACGTATGTAAAAAATAAATTGGAATCACCGTGATCGATTGGCGATTATTAGTTATCGTTTTATTATTTTTTGATAGTTTTTTTATAATAAAAAAAGATGACAACACAGTTTAAGGATTTTTTCTGATGCACCGCTACACGCACGCGCGCGCACACACATACAAACATATGCTTACAACTTAATTAAAAATATTCTTTAATTTTATTTAAATATAATATTTTTGTGCAGCTATACATCAGTGCTACGCTAGCGCTCCTTGTGGTTATAGGGGGTAAAACTGACGGAGTAAAACCACTTAGCCACCAGTTTAGAGCATTTTATGGGGTAGGGTGCGATTTAAAATTTATTTTTTAAATATTATTTTTTAATTGTTTACAAATGTGGCTAAGAAAAATAAGATCTTAATTAGGTGAAATCTTGAGATACTGAGGGTGACCTTACTCAACAGCCTCTACTCCTCGACTTTTTAAGTTGAAAATCTAACGGCATCAATGTCCCATATACAGAAATAATCTGACCATGTTTGGTCAAAATCGGTCCAGTAGTTCCGGAGATATAAGGTGTGAGACACCAAACATACACACGTACATACGAACACCCGGAATACTTCCGGAACCTAAAAATCATATTTCATTTCCGTTTTAAAAAGCTTCCTCTTCAAAAAAAGCTATGGTTTTTTTTTCAAAATTATACGAAGGAAATTTTAAATGACAGATGTTTACACAAAAAAATGGTGCAGGAATTTTTCAATGATTCTGTGTTTTTATTGTTATTAGTCATGTAAAATATATGTTTACTTAATCATTCATGTATTGCAGGGCAAATTACATTTTTATCTTTATGTTTGTTCTGAAAATATTCTAATTTTAAGTATGCAGCATTTTAAATTATATTAAATAATTAAAAGTTGTGAGTTTATTACTTCTCAAATATCTTATTCAACATACTTTTTCAATAAAACTTAATTATAGTTAAATAGAGAAGTTCTTTTGAAATTTATTTCCGTTAAATTTCTATGTCTGTTTGCCACGGGTAAATAAAGGGATGCCATATCTTATTTGTAGTGATGTGAAGCTGATATTCTCCGTTATAAAAAATTTATTTTTTTATTTCCCACTATTCTTGTCACATTAATTATGTTTTTTAAAAAGAAGTTTATTAGGTGACAAAGTTAATAATTTATGGATTTAAGTTTCGTTCGCCTACAATGTAAAGGCTTGACTGAAGCTGGCTACAGTTTTCAATTAAGGTTTAATATATATCATGAAGATACCTACAGAAGTTCTGATAGTAAACTCATAATGGATAATAGTAACAACTCATAATAGTAACAAAAATGGAACATCAACGTGGATCTTTAATGAAAATACACATAAAAAATGATTGGCAAAGTAAAACTACCATCTAAATTAAAGTTAAAATAAAATATTAACAGCAGAGAAATATTTTAAAAAGTGGTTGAATTTAATTTACAGATTACACTCTATGTTTTTTATACATAAATTGGCCCTCCCTCACACTTTTAGAAAACTACTTCTGATAACATGATATATACTGAATATTCTTTACTCCTATTTTTATTTTGCATCTCAAATTATATCTAGTTCGGTAGAAACCATAAGTAAATCTCATCACAATGAACAATTGAAAAGAAGTTTCCTTGAAAAGCCTTAATTGAATACATTCTAAAAATATAAACAGTAAATCAAATATAGGTTACAGAATGATAAATTTCACACAACTAAGCATTAGAATCCATAAAATTCAGTATTACGAAAAAAACCAAAAGGTAATAGGAAAAGTAATATAAAAACAAATGATGATAGAAACATAAACAATGATGAACATTAATTAGAATGCTTACATGATGCACAACTGAAGAATAAAATCCTGTTCCTGATTATCACTTTTAGGTTCCTAGGTCTAATACATGTAGCCGCTTTAACCATCTATCATGTTTCCCAATGTTCAAGAGTAACTGCTAGATGGTTCAAGTTGTCATTAAGTTTCATTTTGTACTTGGTTGCCAATCGATTGACTTCCTTCCGAACACACGGTAACAATCAATACTCATGAATTTCGGTGTTCCGAACGAGCCATGGCACCTTCATTATGCATCTTGCAGATTTATTCAGAAAGAGCTCTATAATCTTTATATTGCTAATACTTGCCGAACCACAGAGTTGGATTCTGTATATCCCACACGGTTTTAGGATAACTTAGTACAATAGTAGCTTATTAGATACGGACAACTGAGATTTCGTGCCTATTAACCAGTATAGTTCCTTAAATTTGTTATTTAGCTCTCTCCTCTTTTCTTTAATACAAACATCCACGTTAGAACCCGATCTAGGTGAATACAAAAATATTGTACACTCTCAGCTCGCGGGATGTAGCCCTCATCTAAATGGATTCTGGGCAGTCAACTCTTCACATCTCGAATGTCATATGAGTAAACTCAGCCTGATTCACATGTAATTTCCATTTCCTCAGTCACCGGGCTAGAAGGTCCAATCCTAATTGCAACCTAGCTGAGGCTTGAGTTGTATCATCATCAACAGCCGTGATTGTTTTGTCATCGGGAAACGATGCAATAATGGTTTCACCGAAATCGAAATGTCTGCAGTGAAAACGTAGTAGAGGATAGCCCAACAACGCATCATGAGGAACACTCGAGGAAGCGTCAAAGAAACTGAAATCGCCTCCTTATTTTTTAATTTTGGAAAGGCGTCCATCCCTTCAACTATGTAATATCAAATGAAATGGTTGAGGTTTTTAGTTTATACAGCAGATTAGGTAGCCACACCTTATCGAACTTATCACACCTTAAGATCGCTTACTGGGCACCTAGAAAAGCAGCAGAAAAAAATTTTTTTCCTGTAAGCATTTGGTTACAACACGAATGATCTTGTTGTGCATCTGTTAAATAATGCAGTGAACATCACATAAACCGAACTGTTGGTAAAGAATAACTTGTCCCAATTCTATAACTGTTCGCAATCTCCGAATTAATAGCCTTTCGAACACTTTGGATAATATATATAACAAGCTTATTAGCCTGTACGGGAACACCTCTTTAGCTGACCTATCCGACTTACAGATCATCATTATTTTAGTCAACTTTCACTTTTGCGGGTAGCACGTCGTTCGACGGATACCATTTATCAGTTGACTTACTTAAGTACCGCCCTAGATGGGTGCATAGCGAGAATTTTTTTTTGTAATCAAGTAAAATCCAGGCGCTTTCTTTGAGTTTCATTCCTCAATTACCTTTAGCAATTCTGTAGATGTGCACGACTTAATCAGAAGAATCAAGATCTCTAAATAGTCCGTAATATCCTTTTTTCACCGGCATCCTGGAAGATAAATGGTTGAAAGAGCGACCAAATGAGCCTAGCAAATAGGTTGGCCTTCTAACTGACACTTTTATCCAATGATCCATCTGATTTCTAAGCTAGACGGTACTGAAGCGACGGCCGTTGAAATTTTCTTGTGGCCTTCTACAGGAATAGTCGTCCATTTTTGAAGATCAGAGATTGCTGAGGTAGTTTTTAAATGTCTTCCCCTTAAAAAACTTAAGCACTCGGTACCCTCCCATGGTTAAAGATCCTCTATTCTTCTATAACACTGCCATCTCATTCTTAGATGTCAATTCTTTGAAATGAGATCCATTATCTCACGTGGATAGTCTGCTTTACCATAATCTCTCATGTTTGTCTCCAGATGATGAGCACCAGGCTGCCTCCTGCAGCAGCGATGTGAAGTATTCGGTATTCGGTTGCATAATCTATATCAGCCAGATATTTTAACTTAGTGGGTACGACGAGTTCTTCATCGATCCAGTCCTGTAAGACTCCCAGTTTGTCCTGTTGTTGTCCAAAATCGGTGGATCCTCCTTTTTGCGTGTAAAGAGTTGGAGCGGCAAATGATCAGATTTTGAATCCTCATAGAAGTATACTCAGACGATTCAATGAAAGTCTCGTAAAAGTCCAATAAGTCCGGTATCATACTCATATCTGATGACCAAATATGTAGGCTCTAATTCGAAGATAATCATAATCCTAGTCTTTCAAGCTCGATCTCTGTTGTTGTAAGTCGTGATTCCCAACGAAAATGCTTAACATCCCAGTCCTCACCCGCAATGAAATACGGCCTCAACGTCCCAAAAAATAACGAAATACTTGATAAGTTTACGCTTGGATAACTTCCATGGGCTCAAAAAACATTTCAATGATCAATATTTTGTAGTAAATAACTAGTTAATTCCACCAGTAGTAATTTAATTGGCGTCAAACCGATCTGTTTACAGATGATCCATGCTTATATTTTGGTAAGTTACGTGTTATGTATCGCACTAAATAAACAAAATCTAAAATCCTAATAATTAATCAAAATTAACATTAAAAATATTATAATATCACATATAAAATATTCCACATCAACCATAATCGTACATAAATAAACATTATCGTTTGTAAACACTCATAAAAATGAAAATAAGTATTAATCATAAGTAGTTTATAAGTACACTGAAACGAATAAACTGTATTTAAAATTACAATTTATTTTCGTGCATCAATTTCAGTTAACTGCAGTCAAAATTAACTTATAAATTTTACAATATACAGTTTATTGGAATATTGTAGATATCATTTTTAAAGTTTCACCATAAGAGTCTCCGTTGTAGATTAAAATTAAAATTTATTTTAATAATAAAATATATTTCAGCACTTTTTAATTCTACTTCTTCACTAGATAAGTAAATTATTATATTTACTTATTAATAATAAGTAAACTAAACACTCGTAAAATTCGTTTACATTTGAACAATAATAATAATGTATTATAACAATAATAATGTATTTAACATTAATAAAATGGCCTGTAAACACTTTCAAAGGTTTATAATGTGTTTATTGATATATTAGTTAAATACATATGAATATAAAGCAGATGTATTTTTCCACGGCATAATTATAATAGAGAACTATTATTATATTCTTACAGTAAAATAATTAACAACTATTTATGTGTTATATTATTGAATAATATTAACGAGCACTGCAGCAAATTTCAGATGATTTAATTAAAAATCAAACAAACGTGTATTTTTTGTAAATAATAAACAAATTACTGACAGAATTATTGTGGTTTAAAATCAAAATAAGCCACTCACCACTATCTTTAATTTGTAGGCATATTTTGGAAATATTGGTTATAAAAATTTTGACTTTTAACTGTCCTATTCTTAGATATCGAAAAAGTGAACCCGTTTTCTGTAGCCTGTAGGTTAAGTGTAAGTTAATTAAAAGTACCGATGGTTATATCTGTATGTGCTGAACTACTGGATGTACGATGTGAATAAGTACAAAAATTCATATTTTAAAGATGATATTAGTTTTTTATTTTAAAATATTTTTCACCATACGAAATTACACATTCTAGATCGCGCGCGCGCACACACACACACACATAAATGCATACACATAGAATATAGTTATCGAAATATGTAACAAAAGATAGTTTGCAAAGTAACCTATTTCCATCCTCCTCCCATCAACCAAAAATATATGTAATCTACTAATTAAAGACTATAGAAAACAATTTAATGTGTATTTATATATAACTGTATAATTATCCTTGAATTTATTTTTATATTAAGGCATAAAAGCATCAGGAATTTAACATTCCAAATTTATTTCATTATAAAAACCCAAAGCATGAGTTTGCTGAGATGTTTATGCTTTAGCTTTATATTTATTTAGAAAATAAGTTATAATTAGAAATTATATAAAGTTTAGGAGTTATAGAAGTGTATAAATTAGTACATTTTAAAAACTTATATTTTTATTTTTTTAATACTAATTCAGCTTCATTAGTAAATTGATTTATTTGTATTAAAGAACTTATATGAGAACAGGTTTGTTCAAAGATAATCAGAAAAATTGAAATAAAATTGAAAAATAGACAAACCTGATAGGGCATTCACACACAAAAAAAATCTTAATCTAAAATTTTAACCTAGGTCTTAAGTGTAAACTATCTGGCTACAAGACTTGGATAGACTGAAAGAAAAGGCAGCTATTAAGCCAAATATTTATGAAAGAAGATTGTTTTAATCTTACAAACACCTTAATTAAAATATTATATTAAAATGTATAATTATAATGTATTCATTTGTTTTGTAATTCAGATACTGATATCATTTTAGAGTATAGAAAATCATTTTTGGTTATATTTAAATCTTTAAATTTATCCTATCTAAATTTTTGTTTATTTACAACATTAAACTTATTATACTTAAGTAAAGATAAAATTTCCATACAAAAATTCAAAAAGTGTAATTTTATTCAAAAGTTCTTGAAGATTTCCTAACCGTTACGTACAATAAAAGGAACGAACAGGTAATGGGCGGTTCTCCTTAAGTTTAGGGCGTTATTATACTCCATTATTTCAAAAAGGGTCATCATTAGATATGTTATGATTTCATTTCAGAAAATATTTAAATTTCTACTATTTTTATTACATGTTTATAATTAAAATACGTAAAATTTTATTTGGAAACATAAAGGTATTAAGACGATAAATTTAGCAGAATAAGAAGCATCAAAGAAATGTTTTGAGATCATTGGGAAGATGTTATTACTGCGACAGAAAAAAGATCGAACTACCTTAACGATTGTGCGCATTGTGAATAATTTATATACACAGAATATATAATGCCGTCCTATATCTCATGCAGTTGATTTTCAACTGCTAGTTGAAAGAATTGGAATTGAAAGATAAAACTTCAACAACCATAATAAGGAGTTATTAGAAAACGTAATAATAAAAATAATGTAGTTAATTTAAATTATTTAATACATAACAACATCTCTCTTGCGCTCTCTCTCTTTCCCTGTCTGTGTTTGAAGATGCGCGCGCGAGAGACAATAATACATTTAAAGAATGATACACGAGAGTAATGATACATCTAAAATTAAATTCGTATGCCAAATCCAAAACGGTCGCCAAAAATATGTTTGTTTCAGATAGCTTAGAACTACTGTTGTATGGTCCACTTTAATTTTTTTGTTATTTATGCTATTCCGATTCTCCGTTTGGAAATCTTCTCCGATAAGAAAGGTTAAATCACTAATCTCCAAATTATAGTATTCGCCCTTCAGGATGAGAGGGTGACAGGAGCAGCTCAAAAAATGTAATTGAAGCATGTGGTCATGTGATACTTCGTTTTAAAGGTCTTTGCGAGACAAGCAAAACGGTATAAAAAAAATTATGTCCTGATTTGTAAACCAAAATAGTAGCTGCAATTTTCGTTACATTAATTTGAAATTGAAAAAAAATAATTATTACAATTTTTCAAATACCGTTTTATTAAACTTACGGTCTAAACTCTAAACTCTATTATATTTTAACAGTACAATGGCAGTTTTTTCATTAATGTGTATTTATGTCGTACGTAATCGCAAAGGCTGTTTTGAGATAACTAGAGATATTTATGAGAAGAAAGACGTTATTTTGTTGGTTTTGTAACCAACAAAATGGTTAATGGTTTTGTTACCATTTAAAGAGTTATACTACAAGAGAGTATTATTCTTGATAGAAGTGCAAACAACCATCCCACTAAACGGCTAGAGCTCCATATTTTTTTTCGGTTTGGGTTTCAACAATATAAAATTTTGTGTGTAAAATTCTCTGAATTGTGAAGCTAAATAAGTAAAAAAAATATAGAGCTGTAAAATTAAAGAAAACATTTTCTTTACTTCATTTTCTTTACTACAAAAATAGTGTTATATGTAGAATTCTTACGATGTATTATATAGTACCGTATTTGGATCTTTGAGATGAAATGATTGAAAACTATCTTAGGTTACTATAACCATTTTCATCATTAAGTGGCATCTCATAAATTTAAGTAAGATTTCTAATGACTAAACATTAGAAAATTTACAAAGATAAATGAATAAAAACGTTTAAAAAGAATGTTAACCATTGAAAAATTTTTTTAAATAAGATGAGATAACATAAACTGTGAATGTTAGAATTACAACACGTAAGAAAAGGAAGTTTTTCGACACGTTTGATTCAAAATTAAGATAAATGTAATAATGAAAGTTTTATATTGCATTGTCGTCTATAGAAGAAGAAGAAATAGAAAAGATATTTAAAGAATCTTATTGTTTTGTAAACGAAGTGATAAGAATTTATGATTAATCGGGTGTTCCATACATATTGACTTATACGATTAAGTCTGATCAGATTTCAAAATGAAGGAAATAATTCTACTAGATTTACATTATCTGCAAATTAGCAACATTCTAATCCATACTGTCTTACATATTCGATAATGTGAAAGTAAATAAATCCTTTCACACTTTAACAGTTACGAGATTACAATATAAAAAAAATATTATTTAAAGAAAGAAATTTCTTAATGTACAACAATTCCAGCCGTGGAGTAATTCGTTGGTTGTGTAAAGATTTTACATTAATTAATGCCGGATAATCAGTTATTATTAATAATTTTATTTACTTTTAAATTTACACGAAATTACTTAAAAATTATATTAAATTATTGCTCTAAGGTTAATTACACATTTTTTATATTATTAAACATTCTGGCTAGCACAGTTATACATTTTCATGTTAATTCGTTCCCATTATAAAGGAAAGTAAAAACCGTACCACTAATTATTCTAACAATAAATAAGTTCAGCTGGTTCATAAACAAATAAGAAGTAAGAAGATGACAAGAGATGAAACTGAGATTGAAACTTAACCTTCACTGATGATTAGAAAAAACCAATGTAACGTAAAATAAACGGGTAAGTTTTATTTTTTTTTACAATTATGTATTTTGTCACGTTACCTTATGCAAAGTAATACCTAATGAAATGTTATATATCGAAAAGTACCAAACCTCTCAGCTGATAATTGAATACAAATTCATAAAGTCTTGCTAGCTATAATTCAATAATAATCTCAACACAACGATAGAAACATCGAAACTCCTAAAATTATTAAGCTTTCGGCGAGAGTGTGCCGTCAATTAAAAACATCAAAAATCGAAAATCAAAATTTTCTGTTTATTTATTTATAGTGCTTTAAACCTCCTCTATGAATCATGAGACCTTGCCGTTGGTGAGGGGGCTTGAGTGTTCAGGGATACAGAGTAGCTGGACCGAAGGTGCAACCATATCGGAGAGGTATCTGTTGAGAGCCAGACTAAGGAATGATTCCTGAAAGAGGGCAGCAGCTCTTTCAGTAGTTGTTAGGGGCGTGAGTCACAATGACTTAAACGGCCGTATCAACATCACTCAGTCCTCTGAGTACTGCGCAGCTGAAAGCAATGGAAAACTACAGCTGCTTTTTTTCCAAGAAAATGTGGCTCTCTGCATTTTCACATAGCAATAATGGAGGCGCCTTCCTTGGTAAAATATTCCGGAGGTAAAATAGTCCCCCGTTCGGATCTCCGGGTGGGGACTACTAAGGAAGGGGTCACCAGAAAATTAAAAAATAACATTCTACGAGTCGGAGCGTGGAATGTTAGAAGCTTAAAAAAGGTTGGTAGGCTAGAAAATTTAAAAAGGGAAATGGATAGGGTGAATGTGGATATAGTAGGAATTAGTGAGGTTCGGTGGGAAGAGGAAGGCGACTTTTGGTCAGGTGATTTTAGAGTAATTAATTCAGCGTCAAATAATGGGCAGGCAGGAGTAGGTTTCGTGATGAACAAGAAGATAGGGAGGAGAGTGGAATATTTCAAAACGCATAGCGATAGAATCATTGTAATAAGGATAAAATCAAAACCTAAACCGACAACGATTGTTAACGTCTATATGCCTACAAGCACCCATGATGATGATGAGATAGAATGTGTATACGAAGAGATTGATGAAGCAATTAAACACGTAAAAGGAGATGAAAATTTAATAATAGTTGGAGATTGGAATGCAAGCATTGGAAAAGGCAAGGAAGGAAATATAGTGGGTGAATACGGGCTGGGCAAAAGGAATGAAAGAGGGGACCGACTTATAGAGTTTTGCACGAAGTATAATTTAGTAATTGCCAACACCCAATTTAAAAATCATAATAGAAGAATATACACTTGGAAAAAGCCAGGCGATACTGCAAGGTATCAGATAGATTATATCATGGTTAAGCAAAGATTTAGAAATCAACTCGTGGACTGCAAAACTTACCCTGGAGCAGACATTGATAGCGACCATAATTTGGTGATAATGAAATGTAGATTGGGGTTTAAAAACCTGAAGAAAAGTTGTCAGATGAATCGGTGGAATTTAGAGAAGCTTGAGGAAGAGGGGGTAAAGAAGATTTTTGAGGAGGACATCGCAAGAGGTCTGAGAAAAAAAGATAAGGTAGAAAATGTAGAAGAAGAATGGGAGAATGTTAAAAAGGAAATTCTTAAATCAGCAGAAGCAAACTTAGGCGGAATAAAGAGAACTGGTAGAAAACCTTGGATTTCAGACGATATATTGCAGCTGATGGATGAACGTAGAAAATATAAGAATGCTAATGATGAAGAAAGTAAAAGGAACTATCGGCAATTAAGAAATGCTATAAATAGGAAGTGCAAACTGGCGAAAGAAAAGTGCATTAAAGAAAAGTGTTCAGAAGTGGAAAGAGAAATGAACATTGGTAAAATAGACGGAGCATACAGGAAAGTTAAGGAAAATTTTGGGGTACATAAATTCAAATGTAATAATGTGTTAAACAAAGATGGTACACCAATATATAATACGAAAGGTAAAGTCGATAGATGGGTGGAATATATTGAAGAGTTATACGGAGGAAATGAATTAGAAAATGGTGTTGTAGAGGAAGAAGAGGAAGTTGAGGAGGATGAAATGGGAGAAACAATATTGAGATCTGAATTTAAGAGAGCATTAAAAGATTTAAATGGCAGAAAGGCTCCTGGAATAGACGGAATACCTGTAGAATTACTGCGCAGTGCAGGTGAGGAAGCGATTGTGATAGATTATACAAACTGGTGTTTAATATTTATGAAAAAGGGGAATTTCCATCAGACTTCAAAAAAAGTGTTATAGTTATGATACCAAAGAAAGCAGGGGCAGATAAATGTGAAGAATATAGAACAATTAGTTTAACTAGTCATGCATCAAAAATCTTAACTAGAATTTTATACAGAAGAATTGAGAGGAGAGTGGAAGAAGTGTTAGGAGAAGACCAATTTGGTTTCAGAAAAAGTATAGGGACAAGGGAAGCAATTTTAGGCCTCAGATTAATAGTAGAAGGAAGATTAAAGAAAAACAAACCAACATACTTGGCGTTTATAGACCTAGAAAAGGCTTTCGATAACGTAGATTGGAATATAATGTTCAGCGTTTTAAAAAAATTAGGGTTCAAATACAGAGATAGAAGAACAATTGCTAACATGTACAGGAACCAAACAGCAACAATAACAATTGAAGAACATAAGAAAGAAGCCCTAATAAGAAAGGGAGTCCGACAAGGATGTTCCCTATCTCCGTTACTTTTTAATCTTTACATGGAACTAGCAGTTAATGATGTTAAAGAACAATTTAGATTCGGAGTAACTGTACAAGGTGAAAAGATAAAGATGCTACGATTTGCTGATGATATAGTAATTCTAGCCGAGAGTAAAAAGGATTTAGAAGAAACAATGAACGGCATAGATGAAGTCCTACGCAAGAACTATAGCATGAAATAAACAAGAACAAAACAAAAGTAATGAAATCTAGTAGAAATAACAAAGATGGACCACTAAATGTGAAAATAGGAGGAGAAAAGATTATGGAGGTAGAAGAATTTTGTTATTTGGGAAGTAAAATTACTAAAGATGGACGAAGCAGGAGCGATATAAAATGCCGAATAGCACAAGCTAAACAAGCCTTCAGTAAGACATATAATTTGTTTACATCAAAAATTAATTTAAATGTCAGGAATAGATTTTTGAAAGTATATCTTTGGACTGTCGCTTTATATGGAAGTGAAACTTGGACAATCGGAATATCTGAGAAGAAAAGATTAGAAACTTTTGAAATGCGGTGCTATAGGAGAATGTTAAAAATCAGATGGGTGGATAAAGTGACAAATGAAGAGGTATTGCGGCAAATAGATGAAGAAAGAAGCATTTGGAAAAATATAGTTAAAAGAAGAGACAGACTTATAGGCCACATACTAAGGCATCCTGGAATAGTCGCTTTAATATTGGAAGGACAGGTAGAAGGGAAAAATTGTGTAGGCAGGCCACGTTTGGAATATGTAAAACAAATTGTTGGGGATGTAGGATGTAGAGGGTATACTGAAATGAAACGACTAGCACTAGATAGGGAATCTTGGAGAGCTGCATCAAACCAGTCAAATGACTGAAGACAAAAAGAAAAAAAGTTCTTTAAAAATACATTATCCGAATCAAAAAAGTACAGATATGTATGAAAGGCGAGATAATAATTGTTATATATTTTTCTTATTTCATTTTCTCAAATACAAAAATATACACAGTTAAATATTTTCTTCCTGCTCTACTAATACTGTAACTAAATGATAGAACATTTTTAATATAATACAAACACGAAATCATCGAGAAATAATTGGAGATAAATTATTTTTTTATATGCTTGTATATATTTATATACTCAGTATATATACACAAATCATATAATAAAAAATTCGTTAAATTTTCTCAAATAAGTTGATTGAAAATGCAAAAATTCTTGCCGGCCCGATTTCGTACTTTAAACTACATCATAAATCCTAATAAATCATGATCCATCAGTAAGTGTTCTACTTTACTTGCTTTTGAATGACGATAATTCTTCACAATGCAAATCATATTCGATCATTTTCTAGTTCTAAATTCATATCAGTATCATGTGATTCGATCATTGAAAATAATTAATTAGCTGAAAAAATATTAACGGTTCGTAATTTTCGATGTTTAAAAAAAAAATTCAATTCAAAAAAATTTATAATTTCAAAATAGCAAACAAAAAGTAAATTTCATTAACAATATTGAATTGTGTTTTAATAATAAGTTAATTTTTTCCAAGCTAATTATTACACAATTAGAGGCAGTACTGTTAGTTATGATGCTTTTAGAGTGAATGTGACATTAGAAATGATTTCATCAATTTAAATATTCAAAATATCAAGGATGCATTTTATTAAAGGTTTATTAATTTTTTTTTTACATATGAATAATATTGTGTGACTATTTAATTATTAGGAACATATAATAAATATACCAATAGAAACTTATAAATGATAAATAGTTCATGTAACGTTCACTTCAAATTATCACAACGACCCGTACTGCCTGTAATGTAGATCTTTGATCAACACGTGATATGTTCATTAAGTGATCTTTTTATTGAAATCAGAGATTGATTATCTTTTCGCCGTAACGGTCAAAGTTAAACTTATTGTTGAGATCGTAATGCATTTACGTAGAAGAATAAATCAAGGTTAAAATATTGAAGTTTCGTTCAAATTCGTTCTTTAAAGTATGAAATCGGCCGGTAAGAGATTTTGCATTTTCATTCAAATCATTTGAGGAAATTTGACGAATTTTTTGTTATATGATTTATGTTACTGAGAATATAATAAATTTTTTTTATCTCCAGTTATTTCAGGATGATTTCGTATTTGTTTTATGTTAAAAAGTTCTATCAATTAGTTATAATATTAGCAGGGCAGGGAGAATATATTTAACGGTGTATATATTTGTGTTTGAGAAAATGAAGTAGAAAAAATATATAAAAATTATTATCTCACTTTTCAGACATATCTGTACTTTTTTGATTCGGATAATGTCTTTTTAAAGAACTATAAATAAATAAACAGTAAATTTTGATTTTCGATTTTTGATGTTTTCAATTGACGGCAAACTCTCGCCGAAAGCTTAATAATTTTATTGTTGTGGGAATTCTGATATCATCTGTTCTTTGTTTTCTGTTCATTCATTAAATTCTGTGAAATTTTAGAGGATATATCAAGTCTAGTCAATAACTAGTCATATCTATTAATAATAAGATTCTTCTTCTTTTTATGCAAAAACAGCATATTCTCATCAAATAAAGCACTGCCTTCATGAATGAATTTTTTTTTCACTTCAGTAAAAATGAAATTAATACTGATTTATTTCATATCAGTCACACTTTCTAGTCGATATCTAGTCATCTATTAGTATATTAGTTTTTATTTTCATTGATTTGAACAATTTCAATAATAATGTAAAAACGGTTCAGCATTATTAAAAATAAAAAGTTTTAATAGTGTTGACACATAATTATAAAAAAGACAGGTTTCAAAACGGTTAAAAAGTAGAATATTAATTCTAAATAAATAGAAAGCAATGAATGTATAATTTATTTGTTTGCATATAGACATACAGAGCCGTCCCTAGCTTTTGCGGAGCTTATTTTATAAATAAACTAAGTATAATTTTAAAAAAAAATCTAAAAAGTAATACAATTAACTTTAACTTTTCTAAAATTTATTTAAACGAAATTGCGAAAATTATAAAAAATTGTGTAAAAAAAACGAAATTTTTTTCAAAGATTGTATGTATGTTTGTCTTTATTTATTTTTATCTACATTTTTTTTAATGAATCTTTCTTACTATTTTAGGAAATATTAATTTTGCGGTCTTTTATTTTAGCAAAATCTATTATTAAATCTTAGCAATCTAATTTGTCACATACCTCGTTCTAAATAGACAAAAGTGTCGGATTTGTTAATCGTTGCTGAGACATTATTGTCCGTAAATAATTTTTAATTAGTTTTAATTTAGAAAAACGTCGTTCTGATGATGCTGTTGAAATTGGAATTGTTAATGATATTCTTAAACTAACGGCCAGATTTGGAAAAGAGCGTGCATATTTCTCAGCGTATTAAAACCCGGTACTGGTGTTGCATTTTCAACATTGGTACAGATCGAACAAAAATTTTAATTTCTTCGTACATAAATCGGCTCCATTTATATCACGATTATCTTCTTGCCTTAATTTTAAATTTAAGTCCATGCAAAACCTTTTAATTTGGTCGTCTACCATTGTTTGTAATAGTGGATACTGTAAAGAAAACCGAAAATATTAATATGATTTTCAATTTGTTCAAATCTTTCTTGTAAGGAAGATGGCTTAATACATTATTGCTAATAAATAATTTCTGTAGAAGTTTATTTCTCGATCACATCCATCTGCTCCTGCTCCTTCATAATCAAATAAACGATTACGTTTTCTTATTCTTCCGGTTTTGAATTTATTTGAAATATTAGTTTTTTTCAAAAAAATATTATTTGCTTCCATTTTAGATTTTATAAAATAATTCTCTCAAAATTCTTTAAAAATATCCATCAACCATTTTAAGCATAGTTACCAAACTTAGATCATGAAATTAACGCATATTTAAAAGAATCATACTTATGGAGAAGTGTCAGTAAATTTTGCCTTACCATAAACATGCGTGTTCAGCTTCAAAATAATCCACTGGCATTGGCATGCTCCGAAATATTGCTCAACACTGGCAATGGAAAAATTTAATTACATGAAAATACACAATTCATCCGACTCCCAGACAATTTTTACAACATGGTGGATACCAAAGATGCTTTGATGGTATCTTTCCAGATTTACAAGCTAATTACATTAATTATGCGTGGCTACATGAGCGAGCTATTTTGGCCGCAAAAAATATAGATGTCGATGAAATTAATTTTAAAATAGACAGTTATTGCCTGACAACGAAATATCATTGAAATCGATCGACAGTGTTGTCGATCCTGAGGAAGTTTTCGACTATCCTGTTGAATTATTGAATTCACTGGATTTATCTGGAATGCCACCACATAACTTGGAATTGAAGATTGGTTCACCAATCATTTTTGCTTCGAAATTTGAATGCACCAAAGCTGTAATGGCACGCGATTTGTCATAAATTAATCTTGGGCAATGTTCTTGAAGCTACCATTTGAAACGGCAAGTTTCAAGGTGAAGTTGTTCTTCTATCACGGATTCCAATGATCCCTTCACACTCGCCAATTCCATTCAAACTTTTGCATTTTCCAATTCGCTTGGCATTCGCAATGATTATAAATAAGTCACAAAGCCAAACAATGATAATTTGTGGTTTGGATCTAGAAGAAAATCCGTGGTTTTGAATGGTAAATTATATTTTGCGTGTTCAAGGATTGGCAGACTATCACGTTTGTTCGTTTATACCGGTCAGGAATTAACTAAAAATATTAACACTCACTATTACTGTATGTGAGACGAGACTGGCTGCATGTTCTTCCGGTTAATAAACAAAAAAACACATTAAAAAAGTTACCGTAACTCAAAGGCAAAGCGGTGACGAGGATGTTATTATTAATTTATTTATTATGAGATATATACAGATAATATATATATTTCTTTTTAATTAGCAGATCCTACAGAGTTATTATCCATGAATAAATTCTAAAGTAAGATTCATTAACTGGGAATATTATCTCTACATTAATTCTACTGTAAAATATAAAAAGTTAGAAACCAGTATTTAATTTAATATTCATAACTACTTCATAGAATGTATGTATGGAATAGTACGTAATTTGTTAAGATTAATTGAAGAAAATATTTCGAAAAATGATTCGATCAGCTAGCTACGTATACCTGTTTAATTATTCCATGAAACCCGGGTAATCATTTGAATTGCAAACAGACTTAAGACGACTTCCGTTAATCCTCCCTTGTTTGTTTTAGAAAGTGAGAAGTTAAAAGAGTAAAGGTGCAACGCTAGAAAATAAGAATTTATAATTTTTTCTCTTCTTATATTCATCTTTTTTATTTGTTTTTTTTTTTTTCATTTACTATCTTATTTTCATGAATTATTTAATTTTCTGATAACATTTATTTAAATAGAAAATTTCAATTTTGGAATAAGATTTTATAACTGGTGTACTACAGCAGTAATATTGAATTTTAGAAAGAAATATTATTTACATGTTTCGTTTCAAATAAAGTTGGACTTACTCCAGGATCAGTACCAACAAGAAAATTTCATTAAAAAAGGAAAAAAAATATATATATTTAATTATAAATACGTCACATACGTGTAATACTTTGTTATTTGTAAAATGATATACTTTATTGCGCAATGAGTGTAAGTTATTCTTAGCCTTGGTTGGTCTAACAACGCTCAGAAATTTTGGTGAATCTTCAGAAGGAACTGAAGCCACGAAAGAAGAACTATTATTACTAGAAGAATTAAAATTTTTTTTTTCTTCAGTCATTTGACTGGTTTGATGCAGCTCTCCAAGATTCCCTATTTAGTGCTAGTCGTTTCGTTTCAGTAAACCCTCTACATCCTACATCCCTAACAATTTGTTTTACATATTCCAAACGCGGCTTGCCTACACAATTTTTTCCTTCTACCTGTCCTTCCAATATTAAAGCGACTATTCCAGGATGCCTTAGTATGTGGCCTATAAGTCTGTCTCTTCTTTTAACTATATTTTTCCAAACGCTTCTTTCTTCATCTATTTGCCGCAATACCTTTTCATTTGTCACTTTATCCACCCATCTGATTTTTAACATTCTCCTATAGCACCGCATTTCCAAAGCTTCTAATCTTTTCTTCTCAGATAATCCGATCGTCCAAGTTTCACTTCCATATAAAGCGACACTCCAAAGATATACTTTCAAAAATCTTTTCCTGACATTTAAATTAATTTTTGGTGTAAACAAATTATATTTCTTACTGAAGGCTCGTTTCGCTTGTGCTATTCGGCATTTTATATCGCTCCTGCTTCGTCCATCTTTAGTAATTCTACTTCCCAAATATCAAATTCTTCTACCTCCATAATCTTTTCTCCTCCTATTTTCACATTCAGTGGTCCATCTTTGTTATTTTTACTACATTTCATTACTTTTGTTTTGTTCTTGTTTATTTTCATGCGATAGTTCTTGCGTAGGACTTCATATATGTCGTTCATTGTTTCTTCTAAATCCTCGTTACTCTCGGCTAGAATTACTATATCACCAGCAAATCGTAGCATCTTTATCTTTTCACCTTGTACTGTTACTCCGAATCTAAATTGTTCTTTAACATCATTAACCGCTAGTTCCATGTAAAGATTAAAAAATAGGGAACATCCTTGTCAGACTCCCTTTCTTATTACGGGTTCTTTCTTATGTTCTACAATTATTACTGTTGCTGTTTGGTTCCTATACATGTTAGCAATTGTTCTTCTATCTCTGTATTTGAACCCTAATTTTTTTTAAATGCTGAACATTTTATTCCAGTCTACGTTATCGAATGCCTTTTCTAGGTCTATAAACGCCAAGTATGATGGTTTGTTTTTCTTTAATCTTTAATTTTAAAATGGGAGAGCAAATGAATAATTTTTTTCTCTATTTTCTTAATTTGTACGTTGCTATCTTTTCAAATTGTGAACAATATTCAATCCCTCCGTTCCGTACTACCAATGAGATGAGGATGATATATGTGTGACTTGTAAATGAGATGCAGTCTTGAATAGACTCGGCTGACCACTCATAAGATGTGTGGTTAATTCAACCCCGACACAAAATTACACCGGTATCCACTGTCTACTATTCAAATCCGTATAAAAGCCACTAATATTTATTAGGATTTGAACCTCAGTACCTTTGACTTCACCACCGATGTTAAACAAATGGATTGCGACGACGAGTTAATCACTGAAGCAGCCTGGAAGACTAATCCTTGATTAATATATTTTTAAAAGAAAGATGTATTGATATATTTATTTATTCCAGTTTGTATTTTTGTTATTGTACCTCACTATTTATTTATATATTTAATTTTCTGAAGACAATATTTAAAGAATTTTTAATTATTTATTAAGATTATTTTAACTCGAAAAAATAGTTTATAGCTCACAATAGTTTTAATACAGAAAAAAATAACGTGAATTTTGTTTAAAGGTAAAAGAGTTTACCACTAAAAAAAGTCACTATAAATTTATTCAATTCAAAAACTACGAGCTTGATGGAACATTATTCAGATCCTTTGTGTGATTGAATACTACGTATATTTTTAATTTGTATGAAAAAGTTTACTTTGAATTAAATAAAAAAAACACGTTTACAAAAGATATAAGTATGTACTATTTATAATGAAATATTAAATAAAATGCCTTAATAGTTCAGTGAAAATTAATATAATACTAATAGATACACACAAGTACTACACCACACGTACATGTAAATTCATAAGTAACACTCTTAAGTTGTAAATTTTATTCTGCTCTTTTTTTCGTCTTTGGGGTCAACATTCAATTAACACATGCTTATTAGCCAAATAAACATTCTTCATGTAAAAATGAAGTAAACTTATTTAAATAATCAAATTAGTCATCTCATCAAATAGTCAATAGTCAACGGCTCTTAAAAGTAACCAAATATGTCTTTTTGTATTTTTACATTTGAGATTAACTCAATATTTCTCGGTAAATGATCAATGTTTTTATTTAACATTTAATGTAATTGAATGGTTGAAATATAAAATAATTTAATAATAATAATAGTCACGTGCTTTCAATTTTAAGTTTTTCAATCCATAAATAGATTGCAGTTGTTTAACTTATTATGCTAGGAAAATATATTATACACATTGTTTTATACATTTTTCACTAATATTTAAAATTTTCCTGTTTAAAAATATTTAGCACGATTATATGTTGAATAACATAATTGTTTAAGTTGAAAGAACTATTGGTTGGTAAAACTCGCATTAAGATGCTTTAAGTCGCTCTAGTGTCCAGATTTAGTGATTAGTACTATTATTACTACTTTCAATCCAGCGAATATCATTACTACCAATAATCTTTTCGTCAGAATAACATAATTTTATTTTGAACCATGTGAAATTATATGTTACATTCGATCTGTACCTGTTCACAAAGTGTCTGTTTTTATACGTTTATAAATTTCAAGATTTTAAACTTAATATTTCGTTTCCGTTTTGTTTAGGTAACTAAGAACTGATATTGGTAAAATTTATACTTTTACTTTTTATTTTTATGTTTCATCGAGTTTCATTTATTCTTGACAAAATTACAGGGATATTTGAGTATTATAGTTTATTTTTTGTTTACTTGTTTTATCCATTAAATGTCGAAAAATATTATTTTATTAAAAGAAATAATTTTAGCCGATATTAAATAAATTGTGAATCCAGTGGTTGCAATACGAATAAGATCTATTATACTACTCATTAGTAAATTCACACGTATGTAAACCGTAGTTAAAAATGTAATAAATTTTACTAAGAAAATCTGATAATTAATAAATTCGACGTGGAATTCATTTTAATTTATCTACGAACTCAATTGGAAAGTATTATTACATTTTACTTTGCTCCAGAAGAAAATTATGAATGGTAATATAATGCTGTCTAAAAGAACGAATCCTTTGGGAATATGGAAAAGAGGTTGCAAGGTAAGGTATAAGAGAATATAATACCTAGTTTAATTTTCGTCATATTCTTTAAGCTGTTTTTACGCTCTGTTTATAACAGTTATACAAATATGTTTCGAATGAATACAATTATGTGGTGTTATAAAATTTAAATTTTATATCTTCAGTGTAAATGGAAAGGACATAAAGAACACCTTACCGGCTTTGTTATTAAAGTAACAAATAAATGAGTTAGCTGATATTTACGTAACCTGACATTTCATAAAAGTAAGCCAATGTACTTTGTTTTTTTTTTTGTCTTCAGTCATTTGACTGGTTTGATGCAGCTCTCCAAGATTCCCTATCTAGTGCTAGTCGTTTCATTTCAGTATACCCTCCACATCCTACATCCCTAACAATTTGTTTTACATATTCCAAACGTGGCCTGCCTACACAATATTTCCCTTCTACGTGTCCTTCCAAAATTAAAGCGACTATTCCAGGATGCCTTAGTATGTGGCCTATAAGTCTGTCTCTTCTTTTAACTATATTTTTCCAAATGCTTCTTTCTTCATCTATTTGCCGCAATACCTCCTCATTTGTCAGTTTATCCACCCATCTGATTTTTAACATTCTCCTATAGCACCGCATTTCAAAAGCTTCTAACCTTCCCTTCTGAGATACTCCAATTGTCCAAGTTTCACTTCCATATAAAGCGACACTCCAAACATACACTTTCAAAAATCTTTTCCTGACATTTAAATTAATTTTTGATGTGAAAAACTTATATTTCTTACTGAAGGCTCGTTTAGCTTGTGCTATTCGGCATTTTATATCGCTCCTGCTTCGTCCATCTTTAGTAATTCTACTTCCCAAATAACAAAATTCTTCTACCTCCATAATCTTTTCTCCTCCTATTTTCACATTCAGTGGTCCATCTTTGTTATTTCTACTACATTTCATTACTTTTGTTTTCTTCTTGTTTATTATCATGCGATAGTTCTTGCGTAGGACTTCATCTATGCCGTTCATTGTTTCTTCTAAATCCTTTTTATTCTCGGCTAGAATTACTATATCATCAGCAAATCGTAGCATCTTTATCTTTTCACCTTGTACTGTTAGTCCGAATCTAAATTGTTCTTTAACATCATTAACTGCTAGTTCCATGTAAAGATTAAAAAGTAACGGAGATAGAGAACATCCTTGTCGGACTCCCTTTCTTATTATGGCTTCTTTCTTATGTTCTTCAATTGTTATTGTTGCTGTTTGGTTCCTGTACATGTTAGCAATTGTTCTTCTATCTCGGTATTTGAACCCTAATTTTTTTAAAATGCTGAACATTTTATTCCGGTCTACGTTATCGAATGCCTTTTCTAGGTCTATAAACGCCAAGTATGTCGGATTGTTTTTCTTTAATCTTCCTTCTACTATTAATCTGAGGCCTAAAATTGCTTCCCTTGTCCCTATACTTTTCCTGAAACCAAATTGGTCTTCTCCTAACACTTCCACCACTCTCCTCTCAATTCTTCTGTATAGAATTCTAGTTAAGATTTTTGATGCATGGCTAGTTAAACTAATTGTTCTGTATTCTTCACATTTATTTCCCCCTGTACTTTGTAAGCCTCCATTTAAAAATTATTATCGTATCATTTTATCCACAAATTTACTTTTTTAAATTCTGGGCTTTTCAAAATATAATATTATGTTGTTAACAAAGTATATGATACTTTGAAAAACAATATAAATTTTTTTAAGCTACTTCAAATCTTTGCAAAAGAAATGAGAAAATATATTTTTGTAATAATGGGTTAATACACTTAAACATTAAACGTGTTAACATCATATTTTTATTAACAAAGAGATCACCAACGCTTTTGTGTTGGTGACCCGTGAAGTCTTCTTGTTCAGAAGTTGAGCAAAGTGATTTCTCGAAGTATCAAACCTGATGTGTCTCTTCAAGAATTGAAGTTCGAATGATATCGGTACGCGGTTACAGGCGAATATTAGTACCCGGTCTGTCACACCCGCACATTCTGTCTGCACAAGTACACCCACACAACTAATCGGATGAAATAAACTAATCTATCACCTGCTAATTCTGTCACATGGACGGTTGCACAGGAAATGTTCACAAACTCTCGGTCGAATAAGTTTATTATATCCGGTGTTCTATAAATGAAGTAATTAACATCCGGTCATGTGCAACTGATAAACATATAGTCTCTATTTCTCTTTTTCTCTGCAAAACCTTTATCAGATAGAAATTTTTTTTAGTTGAGTTTCCATATCATGCAGGAGGTAGCAACCGTGGACGGTTGAAAAGTTTGTTATTAACGAGTAAAATCACCCACCTAGAGGCACATTATAAAATACTAGAGGTGTTTTTACAAACATTTTTACATACTCGATTGCAACGTATTAAGGTAAATTATTTAGTTAAAGACTGTAAGTTTGGAAAACGTAGTAAAAAGTTTACAGCTGTAATGAATTCTACACCATTTGAGGTGGACTCAATGATGGGAAATAATAAGCGGTTGCAGAGATTTAATGAAAGCATTTGACACAATAGATCCTATACTATGCAATATTATTGTCTTCGCTGTACGAAGTCAGAGTGAATGGTGTCGCACTATAATTGCTCCGCTCATAACTGGCTTGACAGATCACATATAAGGTAAACGGAACGTTAGACGGATCGATGACAATAGAATGTGGTATCCCTACAGCTTCTGTCCTAAACAGATCTTTGTTTTCATTACACAGAACAAATTTATCTAATTGGAAATTTAAATTTAAATGGTTTTATTTTTTGTAAGATACTCCTTATTTTATTACTGGATTTCCAATAAAAAATAAAAAGTCGTATACAGAACTCGTTAAAAAGGATTGAATTGGTGGTTTACGAATAATTTTATGGAAATTAACCCAAAATATTTGATATTTTACATCGTTTAAAATATGGTAATTAAGAGTTTAGTAAAAGAAACCGATGTAAATCTTTAGCAATACAAATAATTCAGGAACTCAGTTTTTATTCGAATAGATTCTTAATTGGAACCATAAATTTAAAGAGCTTAAAAAAATGTTCTAATTATGTCATCTAAACCAAATATAATGTATGTATTCCTAAACTAGATTTTACGATATTTAAGAAATGTTGTTTATAATTTACCCTAAGAATGTCTTTTTAATCGTACATCAAAATATACGAAAAGATTTTTAAGGAAGATCTAAATATATATTCTTTTAGGAAAGAATGGCATAAAATAATGAAATGCTAATTTGTTGTTCAACACTGCATTATATTAAAAATGTCATATTTTTAAACTATAAAAATCTTATTTCAGTTATTATTTATGATTATAAAGGTTTTTTTTTTGGTTTTTCCCCACTACTCAACCCGCCCTTCCAAGGCCTGACCCGCTTTTCCAGCATAACTCGGCCCTTGCGTAGGGGGGTTCCACTGCCTCCAACCCGAGTGACCACACTGGGCCCAGCTATGACGTTCCTAGCAGTACCACCCGGGCAGCCGGAACTAGGTCTTCCTCTTCTGCACGCCTCGCCACTGACATGGTCTCCCCGGAAAGGGAACTCCACCGGGTCAGTGGTCTTTGCAGTATTAATTATTTTTTTTACAATTATTCAAAAAGTTAAAAAGATTCTGAACTAATTTAATGAGAAATTACTCATGAATTAAGTAAGAAATGAATTTCATTTTTCTTGATTTTTATCCATAAGTTCTCTGTTATTCTACACTCCACTATTTTATATTTGTACACTTTTGTGAGTACGTGGGAAGTATGATCCATACTAGGTGCGTGTATATATCCATATCTCTAACTCTGACGTCATATATATATATGTAAATTGAATCTAAAATTTTTAACTGATTGTACAATTTTATATTACCCATAACTTTTTTACATTATTAAATTACCCAGAACTTCTTTTACCAGTTAATTATTTTAATATAAGGACCTTATATATGATACTTAAAACTAGACAATAGACTCGCTTATTCAGTTAAAAATAAAATAAAAACACGAATACATTGATGCCTGAAGATCATGCTAATAGAATCATATAAGCAACCATCTTGTTTACTTGAAACTCCGGTTGTGACAAAGAAGGTAGAAATTACAATTTTTAACATAATCATAAAATGATATCACAGGAAAAAATGTTAAAATTAAGGATGTAAGTTCTGAGGGGGGTTAGCTGGAAGGGTATTTTGAAATTCATTGTTACAGGAGAATACTCAATATAGATAAATTTTTATTTTAACTACCATTATCAAAATACGAAATTAATTTTATATTAGAAGCTTGCAAAATAAATAAAAAAACACTCTTGGCTAAATAGTAAGCAATTTAGGGCTGATTAATAATGTTACCGTTGGAAATTTGACACGTAAACGCACAGTATATGGAAAAATTTAATATGTGTATTGTGCATGTAGGATCTACGTGAGACATTTGTGTCGAGTAGAGACCTGAAAGAGATAAAGAAGAGGATTACATCGGATTGATGAACAAAGCAGTTCCACCACGAAAATATAAAAATTAGTAATCGTTCTAAAAGTTACATAAAAAAGTAATCTAAGTCAGTTATAATCACTAATTTTCAATAAAATTCGGTTTATAAGACAAACATTTTTTAAATGAAATTACTCAAAAATGTTTCAGAAATTAATAAATATTCTACCAGAAATCGCTGAAAGTTCGTAAGAAAATTCTGCGTTAAAAAATTAAATTAAATTACTGTGTATATACACAGTAATGTTTTCCATTTACTCGAAAATATACTGTATATTTACAGATTTTCCTACCATTTCCGGGACGCTATCAACCATAAAAACATTTAATTTAATTCAAACAAATGAAAAACAGAAATGCAAGAAAAAATATTTTGAAATGTACAAGTATATATCTCAGAAATAATACATTTCTACCTTCCCTTGTATCTGTTTTTATGAAACTGTATTAGCAGCTAAAAAATCTAAATACAAAGCTTGAAATTATTATTTTCACAATTTAAAGAAGGTAATGAAAGAAACCATGTTTTGCGATGACTTTTTTTGTATCATGCTTTAGAGGTAGTTATGCTTTATTATTATCATTATTATTAATAATTAAAATAGAGATTGATATGGTTTTATAATATTCATCGTTGAAATTCTTAGAAACGCTTCAAGGAATATAATTTTAAAGGGTTAATTTTCATTTTAAAAAACATAAAAAAATCAAATAACTTTTGGTTTTTAAAAGTTTAAAATTGATCCGAGTTTCATGTATTTTTAATTAGAGAACGTTGCTCTAATTTTTATATGATTACCTAATTAGTGCTTATATTGAAAAGAAATGAAATAAAATTTTCTGCTTTTCTAACTTTTGTGTGATATCCTTTTGAAGTATGTCCCTATTCGGTCTCTTGATGCCATTATTAACGTTGTGTACTTATCATTCTGTATTGTAGGTATACGATTCAGTGCACTGCCTTTGTGCGCAATTATAGTGTAATATGCAATAAATAATACAGAGATTAGTAAACTAATGTGCTAGCACTAAGCCACAAAATATCCATTAACTACAGAAGGATATAGTTGATAACAGTGCGGTACTGACTACAATAACTCTAGTAACAAGCACATCCTCGGTATAAATATTTACCCAATCTTCGCCAACTACCGTTATTCCTTTATAAGCAAAAGTAAAATCAACATAGTTTATACACCTTGTTATAAAGTAAACTTTTTTCCAAATCTAAACTTGTTTAGCATGAAATAAATAGCTTTCGTTAGTGACTTTAGGTTTTTCAGCGTTTTTGCATTTGAAGTTAATGCTGTTAAATTATTGAGCACTTATGATACAAGTAAATTTTTCCATTGTTGTTGATGTTACTTGGAGTATCTTATAAAGTTGTTTTTTTTTTTTTTTTTGAGTTTGAGTAGTTATGTCAAAGAAATTTGGAAAATTTAATTTAATTCTTGGAAAATTTTCTTTAATTAGCTATTTAACTGACTATTTATCGTTCATATGTATCCTTCCCCATTTTTTTAGGATATCAAATTTTGTTCTTAGAAGATATTAATACTTTGTTTTGATTTAATCTTTTTTTTTTTTATTGTCTTCAGTCATTTGACTGGTTTGATGCAGCTCTCCAAGATTCCCTATCTAGTGCTAGTCGTTTCATTTCAGTATACTCTCTACATCCTACATCCCTAACAATTTGTTTTAGATATTCCAAACGTGGCCTGCCTACACAATTTTTCCCTTCTACCTGTCCTTCCAATATTAAAGCGACTATTCCAGAATGCCTTAGTATGTGGCCTATAAGCCTGTCTCTTCTTTTAACTATATTTTTCCAAACGCTTCTTTCTTCATCTATTTGCCGCAATACCTCTTCATTTGTCACTTTATCCACCAATCTGATTTTTAACATTCTCCTATAGCACCACATTTCAAAAGCTTCTAACCTTTTCTTCTGAGATACTCCAATTGTCCAAGTTTCACTTCCATATAAAGCGACACTCCAAACATACACTTTCAAAAATCTTTTCCTGACATTTAAATTAATTTTTGATGTGAAAAACTTATATTTCTTACCGAAGGCTCGTTTAGCTTGTGCTATTCGGCATTTTATATCGCTCCTGCTTCGTCCATCTTTAGTAATTCTACTTCCCAAATAACAAAATTCTTCTACCTCCATAATCTTTTCTCCTCCTATTTTCACATTCAGCGGTCCATCTTTGTTATTTCTACTACATTTCATTACTTTTGTTTTCTTCTTGTTTATTTTCATGCGATAGTTCTTGCGTAGGACTTCACCTATGCCGTTCATTGTTTCTTCTAAATCCTTTTTACTCTCGGCTAGAATTACTATATCATCAGCAAATCGTAGCATCTTTATCTTTTCACCTTGTACTGTTACTCCGAATCTAAATTGTTCTTTAACATCATTAACTGCTAGTTCCATGTAAAGATTAAAAAGTAACGGAGATAGGGAACATCCTTGTCGGACTCCCTTTCTTATTAGGGCTTCTTTCTTATGTTCTTCAATTGTTACTGTTGTTGTTTGGTTCCTGTACATGTTAGCAATTGTTCTTCTATCTCTGTATTTGAACCCTATTTTTTCAAAAATGCTGAACATTTTATTCCAGTCTTGTTTTAATCATTGGTCTATAATTGGAAATAGCAAATATAAATATACTGAAGTTATTGAAATGAGTAAAATTTTCATACTGGAACTAATTGTATCTGCTTCCTTTTCAACAGCTCGAATAATTTTTCTTAATAGTCATTACAAAAAGATTGTTTAACTATTATCAATAAGGTTATGTTTATTATTATACAAACAAATTTATGTACAGTTTTGTTGTTTTCAATAATTCTGTACATAATAAATGGTTTTACGCAATTACTTGCCTTGTGTTTCAATCTGTGGTTGAGTATACATAATGCAATCTACTGTATTTATCTTACTGGTCTGCTCTATTTATTCAATATTTTATTTATTGGAAAATATTTTTTTTAAATTTATTATTTTGTTTTTTTATTATTCACAAATTTCCAAATTAGGTGTAAACGCCTATTATTTTTTTTGTCATTTTCATTATTAATTTTTTATATTTATGATTGTTTTTGTTTTTTCCCTCTCCTTGATATCGTTTAGAAAGAGCATGTATTATAAGACAATAAATTATTAATGTTCTTTATGGTATATTTTTTATTCTACAATTTTTTTACTACTTTTCTTAAAATTTGTTTGTTATTATATGCATTATTGAAGTATTATCAAAATGTTAAGGGATCATATTATTGACACACATGTTTTATTCATCTTTATTATTTTATAGTCATTTATATCTTAACTGAAATGTGATTATTTCATGGGATAAATATTAGTAAATTATTTTTTTGTTATCTATATTCTGTTTTATAATGAAATCTTCCTAATGCTACCGTTGGCGGTGGAAGAAGTTTGTCTGTTTAGTTGTGCGATGACATGTCATATCCTGAATATGTGAATAAGGGTATAAATTAAACAAAACAGTTTTATTTAACATAAATCAGTACACCGTTTCAACTTTGTTTATATTATCATAAATTAGTAGAGTCGGTATTTTTATTAAATTAGCGTAAATAAGTTTTGGTTTAGTTTTGTTTAGGGATAACAGTACAACAGAGACTGCTTCAAAAGATTATTCTTTAACTAACTGGATATTTAAAAGCTAAACTACTGGCATATCTTATGAATTTTTCTGATTCTAAATCACGTAATACAATTCAAAATTACCATGTACAAACCGTTGATTTAGTTGTAAGTAGTGTGGAAATCGAAGTATCACTTAAGAACCCCGTTTAAATAATAAGGTACCTTCCCTTTTGGTTTCACTTAGTATAAGTTTGTTATCTTTAAAATGTTATGCTCTGAACTTTTCGGTTAGCAATGATGCACTTGAAATAGATTTAACTAAAAAAGGATCCTTTTTAAAATTGAAATAATATCAATAGCCTTATTTGAGATTTTATTTTTATTTTTCAAGTGTTTGTACAATTGTGTCCAGAGAAATCAAGAATGTCTATGATTAATTAAATCCCAGATGAATAATAAGTGTTCAAATCAAAGTATTCACGTTGGTTTAATCTTGAATTAATAATGGATGACAAACAAAATAGAAATGCAGAAGTTACTAAATATAATACAACTACTATGATGAAATATTCAACTTTTTATAATCGTCTTAAACATTTTAAACTCTGAGTTATTAAAGCAGCTGAAACATACTGAATCAACAACCTAAGTGAATCTAGTAGTATTTTGACAATAATAGTATTTTCAGATAATAATAAGTATTTTCTGTCATTTTGATAATAATAAGTCGTCTTGCAAATTCAGAGATTTTTATAATACATAATGATAGTATTCATGGAACTAAAATTCCATCTGCCTTTGTGAATTACTTTTATTCATTTTTACGAAGATTGATTATTTTCTTATTGAATGTCCTAATCATGGAAATAAGGCAAAAACTTTCACCGTTCTGTTTCTTTTGGTAACATTATGTCATCAATCAATAAGTTAAAGGGAAGCGGATCTATCAGGCTTTGATGGTGTTCCCGTATATTTAGTTAAAGATTTTCTAAAAGTGCATATATTACATTTTGTTTCTAACTTTGAACTACAGATTTTTTCTTTTGCTGAAACGTGATAATTTTCTAGAGCAACTCGTACATTCAAACCTGAAAACAGAAATTTAATTAATAATTGACTGATAACACCTCTCAAAACCTTTGTTAACTGACAGTACAACAACAAATTCTTCAACGTATTCAACCTAATGCTTCAGTGTCATAAAGATTTCTTTCCAGGCACGTCAACAGTGACTAATTTTATAATATTTACAGAGACATTGTCAAACATTCTAGATGATTGGGGAAGAATAGTTATTTATACTAACCTCACAAAACCATCTGATTCTCTGAATAACACGGCAAATATACATAAATTAGGTACTTTTTATTTAATGTGAAATTTTACAGTTAAGATTTAGATCTCTCATAAGAAGCAGTGTTTTTCTTTAAGGATTTAAATTACATGAGTGTCAGTGTTTGTCCAATGTTCCTCAGCGTTCTAAACTTGGTCTCCTCTTCTATTTAGTTATTGTCCATTATCAACCCGTTCGCTGTATTTTGTGTTACTAAACGGTTCAGAAATTTTCCATTCGGAAAAGGTCGGTAAGGACTGCATAACATTCCAATGTGATTCGGATAACTCTGGATGGTGTTCTTCAGTTCAAAGAGGAACATAATCTAAATTATCTGTACATCATATTAAAGTCAAAGAAACTCTGTTCCTCTTTTAATTATAGTAGAGGTTCTACATTACAGCCACACGCTAACTCGGTTAAGAATTTTGGAATGATTTTGAGGCAAATTCCTTTTGGTTTGGAAAGCTCCATTTTCGTAGGTTGAAGATTTCTTACTCAGTAGTTTTTATGACTACTGAACTGAGCTCTTTCTATCAAATCTAGAAAAAGATAATCAAATGCTCAGTAATACATTGTGATTTTGTTCCATTTGTTCCACTGATTGATTTCTTCCATTGTTTGTATTTTGTTCCATTGACTTGTCCACAATTGATAATTCTTCTATTTTCATATACTTTTATACCTATTTACCGTGTACAATTTTAATAGAAAGTGATTTATTCGAATTTTTTTATAAGTTCTTAATTATCATTGATAAACATAATTTTTGTTTCCTAACATGCGATGTATAATTTTAATCTGTTTTTGTTACTGAGAACGAATATGAACTCAGAATCTTCTATCACCCACCATTTTTTTTAAATGTTTAAATTTTAATAATGGATTTTTTCCATTTTTCAACGTAGTGTCAACTTTAAAGCTCCTATGTTTTATTTTGTTACCCCATTTTTTATTATTTAAATTTATTAACATAATTTGAAAGCTATAAATAAACAATACTAGACAAAGAAATAAATCATGTCATAGTCACACACTATGACATCATATCTAATACTGAAGAGTGAGCCATCATGGACAAAATTATTCATGTCTTTATAGGTCAAAACATGTAGCTGAAAACACGGCTCTGTGGTTTGAATTAAGCACTGGATTTAGGAATGAATTAATTTTGTTCAGTTCTATTGCTGTCTTAAATTTGTTAACAGTGCAGTATCACAATGCCTCGAAACTGTGTAAATGATGTGGATACCTTTTGTTATGTATGTGGTGAGTTTACCCTAATATAAAATTTTTTTTTTTTTTTTTTTTTTTTTGTCTTCAGTCATTTGACTGGTTTGATGCAGCTCTCCAAGATTCCCTATCTAGTGCTAGTCGTTTCATTTCAGTATACCCTCTACATCCTACATCCCCAACAATTTGTTTTACATACTCCAAACGTGGCCTGCCTACACAATTTTTCCCTTCTACCTGTCCTTCCAATATTAAAGCGACTATTCCAGGATGCCTTAGTATGTGGCCTATAAGTCTCTCTCTTCTTTTAACTATATTCTTCCAAATGCTTCTTTCTTCATCTATTTGCCGCAATACCTCTTCATTTGTCACTTTATCCACCCATCTGATTTTTAACATTCTCCTAAAGCACCACATTTCAAAAGCTTCTAATCTTTTCTTCTCAGATACTCCGATTGTCCAAGTTTCACTTCCATATAAAGCGACACTCCAAACATACACTTTCAAAAATCTTTTCCTGAGATTTAAATTAATTTTTGATGTAAACAAATTATATTTCTTACTGAAGGCTCGTTTAGCTTGTGCTATTCGGCATTTTATATCGCTCCTGCTTCGTCCATCTTTAGTAATTTTACTTCCCAAATAACAAAATTCTTCTACCTCCATAATCTTTTCTCCTCCTATTTTCACATTCAGTGGTCCATCTTTGTTATTTCTACTACATTTCATTACTTTTGTTTTGTTCTTGTTTATTTTCATGCGATAGTTCTTGCGTAGGACTTCATCTATGCCGTTCATTGTTTCTTCTAAATCCTTTTTACTCTCGGCTAGAATTACTATATCATCAGCAAATCGTAGCATCTTTATCTTTTCACCTTGTACTGTTACTCCGAATCTAAATTGTTCTTTAACATCATTAACTGCTAGTTCCATGTAAAGATTAAAAAGTAACGGAGATAGGGAACATCCTTGTCGGACTCCCTTTCTTATTAGGGCTTCTTTCTTATGTTCTTCAATTGTTATTGTTGCTGTTTGGTTCCTGTACATGTTAGCAATTGTTCTTCTATCTCTGTATTTGAACCCTAATTTTTTTAAAATGCTGAACATTTTATTCCAATCTACGTTATCGAAAGCCTTTTCTAGGTCTATAAACGCCAAGTATGTTGGTTTGTTTTTCTTTAATCTTCCTTCTACTATTAATCTGAGGCCTAAAATTGCTTCCCTTGTCCCTATACTTTTCCTGAAACCAAATTGGTCTTCTCCTAACACTTCTTCCACTCTCCTCTCAATTCTTCTGTATAAAATTCTAGTTAAGATTTTTGATGCATGACTAGTTAAACTAATTGTTCTGTATTCTTCACATTTATCTGCCCCTGCTTTCTTTGGTATCATAACTATAACACTTTTTTTGAAGTCTGACGGAAATTCCCCTTTTTCATAAATATTACACACCAGTTTGTATAATCTATCAATCACTTCCTCACCTGCACTGCGCAGTAATTCTACAGGTATTCCGTCTATTCCAGGAGCCTTTCTGCCATTTAAATCTTTTAATGCTCTCTTAAATTCAGATCTCAGTATTGTTTCTCCCATTTCATCCTCCTCAACTTCCTCTTCTTCCTCTATAACACCATTTTCTAATTCATTTCCTCCGTATAACTCTTCAATATATTCCACCCATCTATCGACTTTACCTTTCGTATTATATATCGGTGTACCATCTTTGTTTAACACATTATTAGATTTTAATTTATGTACCCCAAAATTTTCCTTAACTTTCCTGTATGCTCCGTCAATTTTACCAATGTTCATTTCTCTTTCCACTTCTGAACACTTTTCTTTAATCCACTCTTCTTTCGCCAGTTTGCATTTCCTATTTATAGCATTTCTTAATTGCCGATAGTTCCTTTTACTTTCTTCATCATTAGCATTCTTATATTTTCTACGTTCATCCATCAGCTGCAATATATCGTCTGAAACCCAAGGTTTTCTACCAGTTCTCTTTATTCTGCCTAAGTTTGCTTCTGCTGATTTAAGAATTTCCTTTTTAACATTCTCCCATTCTTCTTCTACATTTTCTACCATATCTTTTTTACTCAGACCTCTTGCGATGTCCTCCTCAAAAATCTTCTTTACCTCCTCTTCCTCAAGCTTTTCTAAATTCCACCGATTCATCTGACAACTTTTCTTCAGGTTTTTAAACCCCAATCTACATTTCATTATCACCAAATTATGGTCGCTATCAATGTCTGCTCCAGGGTAAGTTTTGCAGTCAACGAGTTGATTTCTAAATCTTTGCTTAACCATGATATAATCTATCTGATACCTTCCAGTATCGCCTGGCTTTTTCCAAGTGTATATTCTTCTATTATGATTTTTAAATTGGGTGTTGGCAATTACTAAATTATACTTCGTGCAAAACTCTATAAGTCGGTCCCCTCTTTCATTCCTTTTGCCCAGCCCGTATTCACCCACTATATTTCCTTCCTTGCCTTTTCCAATGCTTGCATTCCAATCTCCAACTATTATTAAATTTTCATCTCCCTTTACGTGTTTAATTGCTTCATCAATCTCTTCGTATACACACTCTACCTCATCATCATCATGGGCGCTTGTAGGCATATAAACGTTAACAATCGTTGTCGGTTTAGGATTTGATTTTATCCTTATTACAACGATTCTATCGCTATGCGTTTTGAAATACTCCACTCTCCTCCCTATCTTCTTGTTCATCACGAAACCTACTCCTGCCTGCCCATTATTTGACGCTGAGTTAATTACTCTAAAATCACCTGACCAAAAGTCGCCTTCCTCTTCCCACCGAACCTCACTAATTCCTACTATATCCACATTCACCCTATCCATTTCCCTTTTTAAATTTTCTAGCCTACCAACCTTTTTTAAGCTTCTAACATTCCACGCTCCGACTCGTAGAATGTTATTTTTTAATTTTCTGGTGACCCCTTCCTTAGTAGTCCCCACCCGGAGATCCGAACGGGGGACTATTTTACCTCCGGAATATTTTACCAAGGAAGGCGCCTCCATTGTTGCTATGTGAAAATGCAGAGAGCCACATTTTCTTGGAAAAAAAGCAGCTGTAGTTTTCCATTGCTTTCAGCTGCGCAGTACTCAGAGGACTGAGTGATGTTGATATGGCCGTTTAAGTCATTGTGACTCACGCCCCTAACAACTACTGAAAGAGCTGCTGCCCTCTTTCAGGAATCATTCCTTAGTCTGGCTCTCAACAGATACCTCTCCGATATGGTTGCACCTTCGGTCCAGCTACTCTGTATCCCTGAGCACTCAAGCCCCCTCACCACCGGCAAGGTCTCATGATTCATAGAGGAGGTAATATAAAATAGAAAAAAAAAACATTACACCTTTAATTAAAAAAGCATATCTTTTGTACTTTCAGTGTAAAATTGGTATCAGGATAAGAGGTGGGCTCCTCAAATATTATACACTAATTTTTCTGTATATTTAAGAGGATGGCTGAAAGGTACGCGGAAGGCTTTGCTGTTTGGTGAACCTATAGTTTGGCGTGAACCAAAGGACCATGTAACTGATTGTTACTTTTGTTTAACAAGTGTGTCTGGAATTACTAAAAATCTAAACATACTGTAAAATATCCTTCATTGCAACCTGCAATCAAGCCTGTACCTTACAGTAAAATTATTCCAGTTCCTGAGCCACCTATGACTGTATGTTTTGAAAGCAGCGATGAAGAATCAGACAGTACTGAAGAACAACAATGGTTTTGACTTTGAATTATTTTCCAATAAGCCACATCTTACACCATACGATGAATTAAATGACTTTGTTAGGGATTTATATTTATCAAAAAATCAAGCTGAACTGTTAGGATCAAGACTGCAAGGTTGGAATTTACTTAAAAAAAAATACAAAGTTTTGGGCTTTCAAAGCCTACAAAAAGAACTTTCTCAGTACTTTGTTGATGAAAATTATTTGGTTTATTATACAAACATTGATGAGCTTATTTTCCACTTAGAACAAGTTCATAGAACTGAGGAATGGCTCCTTTTTATAGATTCGTCCAGATATAGTTGAAAAGTAGTTATGCAAGATAACGGTAACAAATATTCTTCGATACCAATCGCTTATGGTATTAATTTGAAAGATTCATAAGATACGATGAACGACGTCCTTGAAAAAATAAATTATAAAATACATAGCTAGAACATTCGTGGTGATTTGAAAGTTATAGCTATTTTGTTACGCATGTAGTTAGGTTGTACTAAGTAGATGTTTTCTTTGCGAATAGGATAGAAGAGCTAGGGATAAACATTATGTCACCAAAGAGTGAAAGAAACGAGACAAACAGAACTCCAAATAAGAAAAATTGGGTTTTATTCATGAGCCCTTAGTTGATCCCAACAAATTTTTTTAATTCCTCTCCAAGCTAGGCTAATGAAAAATTTTATAAAATCATTGAAGAAGGATAGTTCCCGATTTTTTGTCCATCGGGCAGAAATTTTCGAATGTAAGTGAAGGAAAAATTAAAAAAGGAATATTCGTGGTCCTCACATATCAGAGTTGGTGAAAAATGATGTATTTAACTCGGTGTTAAACAATGTAGAAAGTGCAGCTTGGGCTTCATTTAAAGACGTTTGTAAAAATTTTCTCGGCAAACTAAAATCCGACAATTACCACGACATTATTAATCAACTTCTTACTTCATACCTGGCTATGGGGTATAATATGTCTTTGAAAATATATTTCCTCCAATCACATCTGGATTTTTTCTCGGATTATTTGGGAGACGTAAATGATGAACACGGTAAACGTTTCCACTAAGACTTTTCGGTGATGGAAAGATTTTCCGCTATAAAGGGAAACGGAATACTACCATGCTAGCCGATTAGTGTTGAACATTGATTCGGGGTATTCCTGAGGCTATTTATAAAGGAAAAGCATCAGCAAAATCATTCTAACATAGGTATAACCATGCAAAATTGTAAATTTTACAGATTTTAACCATTTTTCCCCTTAATTATTTTGGGGCGTAATTTCGTTAAAACTATGGATAATAGAAAAATTGTATTTATAGATCTCTAATGTACGCAAAAAATCAATTCAAGAAATAGAATCACACTTAGAGAAACATTAATTTTTTTTTGTCGATCGTGTTTATTTATCTTTGCACTGTGAATTCTTCACTTTTATCTTCAAAATAGTTAAAGATGTTCAATAATCTACTTGGATTTAGCATTAATTAGAAAATCTTGTCTTATCTTTTACGTTTATAAACAACACATTCCATTTCCTTGTACGGATCATTTCATTATAATTATAATTTTGGGCTTAAATTAAGTGATTTTAGAGTAATAATTTCAAAAGATTTTATCCAATTACGATGTAAGAAAATATTTCTAGTAAGTTAATATTAATACTGGTTATCCTTCACTACAAGCAGTGTTTATCAGAAAACGTATTAACGCGCTAGAGCGCACAATGATGGTTGCCAGTCGCTGATGTTACAGTTTAGTGCCCATTAGCTGTTAAGCGTTGTGGCTAATTCAGGGATACCAAGTCTTCCATAATTAAGTTATTTCTGGTAGCTCTTCCCCTGACAACATCATAATCCTTTACCCGCATCAGCCACTTAAACAATTTTCGTTCTCAACTCTCCTCGATGTAGTCTGTCGCTGCTGAGATACGGTTTTGCCGACTCACTTTGTACCGCTTACTGAAGGCTTTACAATCACTACACCATTGATAAGCTCTCGGTTCAAGTGTGTCAGATATATATATATGTATGTATCTGTGTATGTGTAATTTTTTCATCTTTGTTATATACATGACGTAAAATCTGATAATTCAAATAATTGACACAAATTAAAAACTCGGCAAACTTGCAAGTTTTTCTACTGCAAATTGTTTTTTTCTTTTAACGAAATATAATTTTTTTATTTCACGACATTAAAATAAAACTAATGAACTAAAATATTAATATGTACACTTATATATTTTTTTTTTTTTTTGTCTTCAGTCATTTGACTGGTTTGATGCAGCTCTCCAAGATTTCCTATCTAGTGCTAGTCGTTTCATTTCAGTATACCCTCTACATCCTACATCCCCAACAATTTGTTTTACATACTCCAAACGTGGCCTGCCTACACAATTTTTCCCTTCTACCTGTCCTTCCAATATTAAAACGACTATTCCAGGATGCCTTAATATGTGGCCTATAAGTCTGTCTATTCTTTTAACTATATTTTTCCAAATGCTTCTTTCTTCATCTATTTGCCGCAATACCTCTTCATTTGTCACTTTATCCACCCATCTGATTTTTAACATTCTCCTATAGCACCACATTTCAAAAGCTTCTAACCTTTTCTTCTGAGATACTCCAATTGTCCAAGTTTCACTTCCATATAAAGCGACACTCCAAACATACACTTTCAAAAATCTTTTCCTGACATTTAAATTAATTTTTGATGTAAACAAATTATATTTCTTACTGAAGGCTCGTTTAGCTTGTGCTATTCGGCATTTTATATCGCTCCTGCTTCGTCCATCTTTAGTAATTTTACTTCCCAAATAACAAAATTCTTCTACCTCCATAATCTTTTCTCCTCCTATTTTCACATTCAGCGGTCCATCTTTGTTATTACTACTACATTTCATTACTTTTGTTTTGTTCTTGTTTATTTTCATGCGATAGTTCTTGCGTAGGACTTCATCAATGCCGTTCATTGTTACTTCTAAATCCCTTTTACTCTCGACTAGAATTACTATATCACCAGCAAACCGTAGCATCTTTATCTTTTCACCTTGTACTGTTACTCCGAATCTAAATTGTTCTTTAACATCATTAACTGCTAGTTCCATGTAAAGATTAAAAAGTAACGGAGATAGGGAACATCCTTGTCGGACTCCCTTTCTTATTAGGGCTTCTTTCTTATGTTCTTCAATTGTTATTGTTGCTGTTTGGTTCCTTTACATGTTAGCAATTGTTCTTCTATCTCTGTATTTGAACCCTAATTTTTTTTAAAATGCTGAACATTTTATTCCAGTCTACGTTATCGAAAGCCTTTTCTAGGTCTATAAACGCCAAGTATGTTGGTTTGTTTTTTTTTAATCTTCCTTCTACTATAATTCTGAGGCCTAAAATTGCTTCCCTTGTCCCTATACTTTTCCTGAAACCAAATTGGTCTTCTCCTAACACTTCTTCCACTCTCCTCTCAATTCTTCTGTATAAAATTCTAGTTAAGAGACTTATATATTACTTATTTCAATGTACAAACATAGGTAAGGTAAAATACTTGGTTACTGTAGTACTTGTTTACTTCACCATTAGTTATTCTTTTATTTTTGAACAGCCGTGCTATTTAGTATCAAGATGGTATTTACTTTGTACAATTCTATTATAATGACAAACAGAAAAGAAACTATGTTCTACAGAAAAGTGAGTCTTTATCCAAAAATAAACACAAATAAATTAATAACATAAAATTTTTCATCATATTTAAACTTATTATTATGACTAAATTTATATCACCACTAATTAATGCTGTAATACCTGTTTTATAATCATTCTATGAAACTTCTGGTATTCAGCCTGTCAAATAAAAAGATTTTTTAAGAACAAATAACATTTTACTTAGCTTTGTTTAATACTTTGCGACTTTGGACATAAAATATCGAATATTAGTTTATGTAAGACCAAGATTAGAAATATAAAAAAAATACATTTCTCTATAAAAAGACTTAATTACAAAAGTTTCAATGCTAAAGAATATATGAATCGCCAAACACAAAGTGCTTATTTCTATTTTCTTAAAAACTGAGTTAATAAACTTACCACCATACTCTTTATATATTAAAATATATTTTTAATATAGCAATGAATAAAAAATTTAGAACTGACGATTGAACTCAAAAAGGCGATTGTTTATTGCAAAAAGGCATATGTCCATGGACATTTAGACATAGTTAATTATCTCCACGTGATTATTTTGCCTTAAACATAGATTAGTGATTTAATCTGCTATTTTATTGCACTAGTACTAGGAACAAGTTCTAATTTATGAATATTTCCATCCTATACTGATATTGTGTGATTTTGTATTGATTTAACCATTAAACATAGGTATTTCCGATTCCGTAGTGGAAAAAAATTCCTTCTTCATAAAGAAAATAATTCGATGAAAACCAGAAAAATATAATTAAAATTAAATAGAAGATATACATAAACAAAGAGATATGAAGAGTTATATTACTTCAACCAATTGGTTGAAAACACTCTCAGTGTACGTAACTTACACAATATCAAAGAATATGCTATCAATTTAATATAAAAGCATGAAAAAAAAAAACACATAATTATTAGCTCTTTGAATAATTTTGTTAGTAATTGAGAAAAGAACCTAACTTCTTTTGTCAACTATATAAGTCAAAACAAGACCCTTGTGGCAGTAGAATTAGTTCTGTTAGAAAAATATAAATATTATATCCTCATGTTGGATATCCAATATATGGATTCTCTCCTTGAGATTTTGCCAAAATCAAAAAGAAGTTAAAATAATATGATTGAATTTCAATAGCAGGAAAGTATTTTTAAATTTCTTAAAATAACACAAAATTTATTAGCAGTGCTGGTAAACTCATAACCTGTTTAAAATCTTTAAAAATGTTACCCACTCTATAATGTAAAAACTAATACTATCTATTACTGAATCTAATGAAATATATTCTGATTTCGAACGTACATTTTTGATTCAAACTATTATTCCTTTCAATGTAATAAACACAAATAAGGTGATCTAATTTTATGATAATGGTTATGAAATACATACATTTGAGTCACAGAAATAAGTGACTAAATCAAAACGTCTTCCAATGATAACTTCTGCATATTTTTAGTATAGTGTACGACCGTCATTAAGTATGTGTTCTTGGCTAATTATTCGTGTAAAATTATTCCAGCCCATATATTTATTTGCTATGGATGCTGAGTATGACTTCCAAGAAACTAATGAGAGTTTTTTTTATGGGAACTGTACCTGGTATTATGTATTTCTTTTAACAGCCCCAAATAGAGTAAACAAGACTTTGAAAAATGTGTTGAGCAGAAATAGTTCTTGATGTCAATCTCTGTGTAAAATTTCTTTAACTCAACCCTCCTATTAAAGTCAGCTTCACTGACTTTAATTGTAGTAACTGAATCTAATATGGATGGTATTTATGTCCTTTTTTAATAATTTTTACGCTAACCACCAAGATAAACTATTATTTCGTGCTATCGCTGTTGCCAATTGTTAATTATTGACAAAAATTTCTGATAATATTCCTTCTTTAATAACTTCATGTGTATTGAGATATCCAGGCTTTTTATCATGTAAAACACTACCAGTGTGTTGAAATATTTTTATTAAATTTGTGACTGCGATCCTGAAAATTGTATGATAGGATGCCGCTGATCTTTTGTAGTTTTTATTTCTTCAAACAAAAATATTATTAAAATAACTTTGTTATTTAGCAGAGTTTTTTCCGTAAATTATGTTTTTGTTACCGAGGTAAAAAAAAAAAAATTTGATTCTAAATCAGGCTAAATATTTTTAATCTCAATTATTATTATAATTTTTTAACTTTTTTTAAAAATATTTTTTATAATTATTATTTTTTGACGCTAGTAATTTAAACTTTTTTAACTTTACTAATAAGAAAACACATAACTTCATCCAAAAATGATGTAGTTAGACTTCAAAATCCGTGGTTATAGCTTGTCGAAGCCTAATTGGCACAGATCTGATGAACAGCATAGCTGTATATCTTGCTGCATAACGAACACGGGTTTATAATATTATCGATTAACGAGAGTATGTATATGGTAAGACTATTGTTTATTCCAGTCAATGAACAAATTTCCTGTCTTGTATTTATTAGTTACTTATTTAATCCTGAGTTTATATATTATTAAATTAATAATTTATTTCTTTATAAGATACTGAAATAGATATGTTATGCAATATTATATAGGCTAGTCGGCTGTTACTGATTAGTTTTAAGTCTAAAGGGATTTATTTACAGTTTTATAATTGTCAAAATATCCAAGCTAAACACGCACAAGATTGATGTCTGCTGTTTACGCTAAACTCTTCGCCATTAGTGGCGAACACTACGCTACGAACCGTTCGCTAGCCTGGGCTATGAGTCTGAAAATTTCATTATTCAGGTCTGTATTACTAAAATAAATTAATAACTAAATAATAACCGAATGATGTGTTATTCTAAACATTTAAATGAAATCTTAATTCTCTATTTATACAATCTGTTCCTGATTCATTCAGAGACTAACTTGTTTTTGTAAGTGATTCCGTTCTAATTTATTCTATATTTCCAGTTAATACCAATATATAATACGAAAGGTAAAGTCGATAGATGGGTGGAATATATTGAAGAGTTATACGGAGGAAATGAATTAGAAAATGGTGTTATAGAGGAAGAAGAGGAATTTGAGGAGGATGAAATGGGAGAAACAATACTGAGATCTGAATTTAAGAGAGCATTAAAAGATTTAAATGGCAGAAAGGCTCCTTGAATAGACGGAATACCTGTAGAATTACTGCGCAGTGCAGGTGAGGAAGCGATTGATAGATTATACAAACTGGTGTGTAATATTTATGAAAAAGGGGAATTTCCGTCAGACTTCAAAAAAAATGTTATAGTCATGATACCAAAGAAAGCAGGGGCAGATAAATGTTAAGAATACAGAACAATTAGTTTAACTAGTCAATCGTCAAAAATCTTAACTATAATTCTATACAGAAGAATTGAGAGGAGAGTAGAGGAAGTGTTAAGAGAAGACCAATTTGGTTTCAGGAAAAGTATAGGGACAAGGGAAGCAATTTTAGGCCTCAGATTAATAGTAGAAGGAAGATTAAAGAAAAACAAACCAACATACTTGGCGTTTATAGGCCTAGAAAAGGCATTCGATATAGTAGACTGGAATAAAATGTTCAGCATTTTAAAAAATTAGGGTTCAAATACAGAGGTAGAAGAACAATTGCTACCATGTACAGCAACCTAACAGCAACAGTAATAATTGAAGAACATAAGAAAGAAGCCGTAATAAGAATGAGAGTCCGGCAAGGATGTTCCCTTTCTCCGTTACTTTTTAATCTTTACATGGAACTAGCAGTTAATGATGTTAAAGAACAACTCAGATTCGGAGTAACAGTACAAGGTGAAAAGATAAGGATGCTACGATTTGCTGATGATATAGTAATTCTAGCCGAGAGTAAAAAGGATTATAAGAAACAATGAACGGCATAGATGAAGTCCTACGCAAGAACTATCGCATGAAAATAAACAAGAACAAAACAAAAGTAATGAAATGTAGTAGAAATAACAAAGATGGACCACTGAATGTGAAAATAGGAGGAGAAAAGATTATGGAGGTAGAAGAATTTTGTTATTTGGGAAGTAGAATTACTAAAGATGGACGAAGCAGGAGCGATATAAAATGCCGAATAACACAAGCGAAACGAGCCTTTAGTAAGAAAAATATTTTTTGTTTACATCAAAAATTAATTTAAATGTCAGGAAAAGATTTTTGAAAGTGTATGTTTGGAGTGTCGCTTTATATGGAAGTGAAACTTGGACGATCGGAGTATCTGAGAAGAAAAGATTAGAAGCTTTTGAAATGCGGTGCTATAGGAGAATGTTAAAAATCAGATGGTTGGATAAAGTGACAAATGAAGAGGTATTGCGGCAAATAGATGAAGAAAGAAGCATTTGGAAAAATTAAGTTAAAAGAAGAGACAGAGTTATAGGCCACATACTAAGCCATCCTGGAATAGTCGCTTTAATATTGGAAGGACAGGTAGAAGGAAAGAATTGTGTAGGCAGGCTACGTTTGGAATATGTAAAACAAATTGTTAGGGATGTAGGATGTACAGGGTATACTGAAATGAAACGACTACCACTAGGGAATCTTGGAGAGCTGCATCAAACCAGTCAAATGACTGAAGAAAAAAAAAATTAAACATTCGATATTTTCCAGGTATAATTTCAAAATTATAAAAGTATGACAAAATATAAAATTAAAATGAATGTTAAGAAAACTGAACTAATAGTAATAAAATACTATATGCCAACGAAGGCAGAACCAGGCTGAAAATGAAATAAACTAAATAAAAGAAGAATATGGATAATTAAGGAAGCATTTAGTAAAAAGTTAATTGTTATTATTTACTAAATTGGTATTACAATTGGAGAATCATCTTATGAAGAATAATGTTTGAAGAGTAGTTTCTTAAATGACGTGAAAAATTTATAAAAAATAAAAATTGAAAAAGAAAGGCACAGCGAATTGTAAATTTAGGCACAAAAATCAGACAGAGAGCTAAGAGAGGTGAGAGAAGAGTTGGTTAAACCATTATTGGAACAATTAGCAGAAAGTGTAAAAAAGAGAAGCTGGAATACTGTACAAAATTATAGATGTTCTAAAAAAAATGGAAACTATTAGAATCTTAAAGTTTTAGCTAGGAAACTAATAATAGAGAAAGGTGAGGTGTAACGGATATGCACTATAATGTAGCAGACTCGTTGAAGAATTACTAATAACGATGAAAATTGTTATTTCATTTTTGATTTCTTTTGAGATTAATATATAGCTTTTACTTAATTAAGAAAAATGTTTATAATATTTGACTGATACACAATTGAAAAAATAAGGACAGTAAATGCTATAAAATGTTTGGTTATCTGTAATTTTATATATTACGTAATAAAATGTTATATCTGATTATTGTGAAACAACTAGTTTTATTTACAAAATAAATAAATTGATAAAAAATATATATTTAAGGTAGTAAATGTGATTTTGACAAAAATATTGCTTTGAAAATTATGTCTTAGTAATACGAGTATAAGTATAAAAGAAACTGCACTGTATGATGAATTAGTGCATACGTTCATAATAGTAAATAATTATTATTACATAAATATTTTTTAAAACAAATTTTCATAACATTCCAATCTCTTACTTGTAGGTCTGGATGTAACTGACATTTTGAGGGAGTTGACATGCTATTATTCAACATTATAATTGGCTCAGCGAAGCTGACTACTACCTCTACATATTGAACCTAGCGGGGATGCTTATAATTCCTGAAAATGGGGGATACCATTTGTCTGGAATAACTGATATCCCGTATCACGCCATCAAAATCTTTATCGCTTTAATATGTAATATAAATCGTTTCGATGGTAATGAAAAATTAATTTATTCTAAAAAATGTTCTTTATAAAATTTACTGAGATGAGGAAGAGATCAATAATGTAATACAAAAATTAATTTAATTAATGAAATCTCAGCATTTTGATTCTTTGACATTACACTCTTTAATACTGCTAGAATGATTTTTATGAATATCTTTTTTTAATGACCGTGAAATGAAATTAGTTGAAAATACTCGTAAATGTAACCTCTTTCGTTTAAGAATTTATAATTTAAACTTGGGAAAAATGCAGGTTTTATGGTTGAAATTCCGTTTAAATATATTTTCATCGAGTTAATTAATGGCAATGTAAAATTGTAAGAATCCCGAGTTGGATGGGTATGGAACATTTAAAAGTTAATATGCATTTTCAAAGCATAACAAGGCCATGAGAAGGGGTTTTTACACTAGTCGTATTATTAACGCCACGTTGACCAAAAAAAATACTAAACAGGTCTTTTTAACACTAATCATTTTATTCATGCTACACTGACACAAAAAAATCGTAAAAACACAGAACAAAGATATATATTTCAGTTAACGTTTGAGATTAATAATTTCATTTTTTATTATATATTTTATAATGAAAAATTGGCTGTAAAATATTACAGCACTACAGATAGTGTCTTTCACAGTTTTATCGTCCCAAGCATTTAGGGAATGTCTATAGTTGTATTAATCACATTTTTTATAAAATTACTCAGTGATTTTACAGTTTACCTATTTACTTTTTAATTTGAAGGCAAACCTCATGCAAATACGACTAACTCACAAATGATACGTTCACAATAAAACGTAATATACAATAATATGCACTATATTTATTTTTATAATTTATAGTTCTTAAAATAATTTTAAAAACTACGGACCAGGGCAGATGCCTGTATTATAAATCGATGAGAATGTTTAGTTTAAGTATTCATCAGAATTCTTTGCTGATTCAGTAGAAATCATTAAATCGTTTGTACAAACGAGTAATATGGTACAAAATTAAGGAACAAAAAATTATCATTAATTATAACTATTAGATTACGTAAATAATTACAAGATTCATTGGAATCTCAAAAATGAGACGAAGTTTAGATGTTCACTTTCATTGTTTCTCCGGCTTGTGTCCGGACTGTAGGGTCTATGACACGGTGGATCATGTCTTGTATATCTGTCCTCGGTACGAAGCTCAGTGTACCACAGTCGTTAGGGAACTTGAGAGAGTAAACTACTTCTTTGATCTGCGAGTCAACTGGAGGACTCGGAGAGATCGGGCAATTGTTGCTGGCTTCCTTCGAATCCTTCGCCTGCGCAGGATGGCCGAGGGGATCTAGTAGAGTAGGAACTCGGGTGGCTAGGGTCCACCTGGCTAGTTTGATTGACTGAAGGCGCATTGGCAGCGAGCCACGGTTAGCTAAAGTTGAGATTGATTAGAAATTAGCTGTTGGCGGAACGGCGACTGAACTGCCGATTGGCATGTGATAGCATACAGCCGTGAGGTATAGCGGCGTTTTGACAAGGGTAAATTAGCATGAGCAAACGACACTGTCGGCGGGATCGCGATTGCACTGCTGATGGGCATGGGATACCATGCAGCCGTGTGCTGTAGCGGCATCTCGACGATTGAGGTGAATATCACGCTGGGCTTCTGCGATGGAGCCGAGTAGGAATAGGAGGTCTGTCTGCCTCTTCCTAGTGGACCAGACTGGAGTCCAAGATTTAACGTAAGTCTGGGGTTTGAACTAAAGCTGAGTTCAGTAAGGGAACCAAGACTAAATTTCGTTATTGCGATCAACATCTTTGGTAGTATGTTGTATTTAAATTTGCCTCGAATTACGAGACTATCACAAAATTGTATCATAATAAGTAAAACTATTCGCACTTCCGCGAGCTTCCTTAGCTAGTTCAGAGGGATACGATGTAAGACATTCAAGATGTCTGGACGAAGCTTACAGCGAAGGCAAAAGCTGAGTTAATAAATCACCGATGCAAATGTCTATCGAGGTATTTACATTGGTGGCATTCCAACGAGGCCAGTCTTATTATAGGAGATTTAAAAAGTATGAGGGTCCTAGACGACTGCCGTTAAATCCCAATAGGGCCTCGAAGGGGGGGGGGACTTCCAAGTGAAGGGAGGATTGTTGAAGAGGGTGATAAGCGGGTGTCTTCCCTTACGGGGTTGAGATGTTGTCTGAATGGTTCTCAGTCTCTGAGAACTAAATCATTTCTGTCTGCTGAAATTTAGTTTTGTGATTATATATGACATAGGGACAGTACATGTTTTATAGGACAAAAATCCAATTGATATGTTTTATTCACACCTTATGGTTGGTTTAAAACAGGGATTATGATTGGTTTTGTCTTATAATTGGTCAGTTACTTTTTCATTAGTAATTGATGTGAAATAGTGACTTATTTAACTGATCAATCGTATTCGTACTTGTGAGTGGTTAGAAAATACTGTATTCTGATTCGTTAGCTGCTGAATTATCTGTGGGGGTAGTAAAACATAAGAGGAATCTAGATATACAAGGATGAATGTGTATTGTCATTGGGTTTTTATTTATAAGCTTTGCTTTAGGAGGATTAGAATCATGTTTAGATCATAATTCATTCTTTTAACGCACCTTAGGGGAATATTATGAAGGGGCAAAAGGCAAAAATTATTCTCCAACTTGCCCTATTATTAAAAATAAGTGAAGGCCATTATCTTAATCTTTTACGTATTAGCTACTAATTTTACATTAGCGTTTGCCATCATAAAATTTTATTCACAAATTACCAACTTTGTAAGCATGTATTTTTACGTTTACCCGGTAAAGTATACTTGCATCTGAAAAGCAAAATGAGATAAGTTTTTGTGAAACATTTCTCTTTGGAAATTTTAAAAAGATTATATCTTTACTATGTAGTTCTGTTATAATATTACATGAATTTATTTCTTCATATTTTTCATAAAATTTAAATCATAACAATAAGATTTCAATTTAAAATGTATAACGAAGTTTTTTTATAGATGTAGTACTTTTACAGATGCCAAAAGAAAGTGTTTATAGGCAAGAGATTAACGTAATAGAGATTCAGTTTTTACGTACCGTTAAAAGCAACAATGATATATTTTTATCAATCGAGAGAATAGTAAATGTATTTTCTCAGGATTACGAATTAAATTTACATTTTTATAGTTCATTTCACATATTTCTTTTACGTGTCGCTGAAACCTAACGGCTGATAGCGGTGTTTAATTTGTAATGTTCACCGGAAAGGGAAGTTGATTGATACGGGCGGTCATGTCAGAAAAAGTAAATGTTGAAGATATTAACAATGATATGACCGAATATTTAGTTTGTACTAAAGAATCGCGAGAGGCAAGAAATAATCCTTGGAAATTTTGCATTCAGACCGGAATCACATCACAACTGTGTTATCACTAGTGTCAGTATTTTTATAAAACATGAAAAAGAAGATTGTAATAAATAGTCTTACTCTATTATCGGTGAGTAAAAATTCAAATATAATGACAAAACAAATCAACTTGGAAAACTTGCTTTAAAACATTTTCGAATTTTCGTATTCCTAGTATATGAAATTTTAATATACTAGAAATATGTGTGTGTCAATCGGTATTACCGCATAAGTTTACGTTGTTCCACTAGCTATTAGGAAATTAAAAATATATCTCTAGAGGGTAGTATATCGACAAAGTTAAAGATATATATTTAATTTTTACAATTTTAACTGTAAACTTATCTTTAAACATTATATTTTATCAGACACAAAGACTGTGAACCATCCAGATAACAATTAATAATGAACAAATACAAGAGGGAGAAATATAATAACCGTTTTTTATTCGACAAGAATAAAGAATTCTTGTTAACCGATGCAAATCTATTCATAATTCAATAATTATATATGTATATCCAATCCATTGTTTACATATATTTTAGGGTTTCCATTTTATATCTATAACTGTGTATTTCTATAGATCTAGAACCTTTTGACAGATGCAAATAGGAAACTGTCTGTAGGGGTAAAATTAGCAGTTTTTTTTTATCACTCAAGAAGATAGGAAATTTATTTTTTCGGAATTGAGAATTAAATTACAAATTTATAGTTAATCTCACGTATTTTTTTATACGATTCAATTAAATCTAACAGCATATAACGGTGTTTAATTTGTATTGTTTCCTATACACAAAAGTTGGGTAATATACGAGGTCGTGTTACAGAAACTAAAGGTTGCTGATTTTACAAATGATAAGACGGATTATTTAGATTTAACTAAAGAATCACGCGAGGTAAGAAGTAGACGCTGGAAATTTAAAATTCCGGTCGCAAACACAACCCGAGTGAGTGATCATAGTCTTTTTACGTTTATAAAACAGGACCAACAGGATTGTGATATGTAGTCTTACTTGGTTATCGTTCGGTAACAATTCAAATATATAACGAAAGTAATTATCTTATTAGAAAACTTGCTTTATAAATTTTTGGAAATAGTTTTAGACTTTCTTTTCAAGTTATATGAAATTTATTTGTCTAGAAATATGTATATGTCAATCGGTATTAGTATATAAGTTTACGTTGTTCCACTGGCTATCAAGTAATTATCATGTGTCTTTGGGTGATAAATTATCGACATTGTATTTTATTTTTATAGTCATCACAGTGAAAACTTTATGACGGTAAAACATTTATGTTAAATATCTTTTTCCATTGTTATCGAATTAATTAATCTCCGTATTTTCATTTTCAATTTTTCTTTTTTTTTTAATCTGAGAATATCATGCTGTAATAGAACACTCCTTTTTGGAATATGCTGTACAGCATCATAATTAGAGCAGATATCTGAATAATTTAATGAATATTTCCATGAGAAAGGTATTAGCGGTAATTTTCTTGAATGAATCAGGCACATCAGAGAATCTTTAAGCTGATATCTCTATATGGCCTTAAAGAAAAGCATACAAATATTTGTTTAATTTACCTATTAATGCGGCCTAATGTTACTGTTTTATTAATTAACATATATATAAATAAACAAAAACGTGATAAAAAATTTAATCGTGTATTCTTATGCAATATTCTAAAATAAATTGGTGTAGAATTTATATAAACGTTTTACAAATTAATGAATTTCCAAAGTAAGTAATGAAACCATTAAAAATATTCAAAATAGGAAACGCTTCAGAAAAAGGTTTATCAGTTTACTTTTCAATTTAAGTGTATTTTAACGGGTAATCGCAAAAATATCTGCGTACAAATTTAATAATTTTTGTAACAAATAATATAAGACAGAATCTAATGTAAGAATACGTAAATGGTTTGGATACAGGCATTCAGTATTTTCAATATTAAACATTTTGATGAAAATGTGTGTGTAAAAATAATGGTGCGTAAAAATAATAAAACACCACCCAGCCTTCATTCCAATCATTCCAAAGCTAAGGTGATAAAAAATAAACTAACGACATTACACATTCCTTCTTACAAATCGCAGATTACACTTAAGATTTACCGTCACCACTGATTACTTTGGTAACTACCTTATTAGAATATCGTGTGTTCCTAACCAATTACAATTACAAATGCGATTGACCCATCAAAAAATCTCTACTTCGTACTATTCACAAGTCTAAAAGGAACTGACTTATTATTAGGCAGTAAATTCAAACCAATCATATTCGCTGTTTTTTAAGATTATGTTTAATAACACAATAACGTAATAACGTGTTGATAACGCTGCTTGTCATATGGTGTTAATAAGATTTAAAAATTGGAATACGACAAATTTGTCTGTTAAAATACCTGCCGTCCCTGAATGCTGTTAACACTATTTCATACACAACCACAAAACTGAGAGAGAATTCTTCAAAACTGCTTCAGTGGCTAAAAAGCATGGCGGTTGCCAACAAATGGTAACAGAACATGGATCGCCGAAAAATTTCAAACAAGCTCAAGTAAATTCATTCGTAGGAATAAGAGCCTCGTACGAACGGTATATCCCAAAAATCAACCGTCCACAGACTTGCGCATAATCGTTCTGAAGTTGTATACATATAACGTTCAATTGCTTCAAGCATTGAAACCAGAAGATAAGCCCGAAGAATGCGACTTATGCAGAAAACATGTTGGAACACATTGATCACTATCCAAATTTTCTGTTAGCGATTATGTTTTTCGATGACGTCACGTTTCAGGTGTCAGGCCATGTCAACCGTCATACCGTAAAATCTGGGAGTCACAGCCTTCTCGTGAGATATTTGAGTTTGAAAGAAACAATCCTAAACCTAATGCGTGGTTTGGTGTCCTGGAAGATGCAGTTGTAGGTATATCCCAAAAATCAACCGTCCACAGACTTGCGCATAATCGTTCTGCAGTTGTATACATATTGCTTCAAGCATTGAAACCAGAAGATAAGCCCGAAGAATGCGACTTATGCAGAAAACATGTTGGAACACATTGATCACTATCCAAATTTTCTGTTAGCGATTATGTTTTTCGATGACGTCACGTTTCAGGTGTCAGGCCATGTCAACCGTCATACCGTAAATCTGGGAGTCACAGCCTTCTCGTGAGATATTTGAGTTTGAAAGAAACAATCCTAAACCTAATGCGTGGTTTGGTGTCCTGGAAGATGCAGTTGTAGGACTCTTTTTCTTCACTGAAGGCACTGTAACGGGATTTTAATACCTTGGCATAAATTTGCGTTCCCAAAAATGGGCATAGGCATCCTGATATCCTTTTTCACCATGATAGTGCTCCTTCGCACTGGCTCCTTGAGAGAAGGGAAAGGCTGGATAAGACGTTTCATGGTAGGTGAATTGGAAGAAAATTTGTGCTAATAGTATGGGATTTACTAGTAAAGTAAGCCCAAACCCAGAACCATCGCCTGACAAATAATTTTATATATTTATTGAGACTCTTAAATTTTCTAATAATAACTTATTATTATTATTTTTTATTTATTTATTTTTTTTCTTAACTGAATTTTTATGGGCATCGACTGCTAAGGTCATTAGCCCTCGTCACATTCTTTAAAATAAATTATTATCTCCATCATGATCGTCATATGTAAGGGTGTAAGGGTGCCCTTACATTTTAATTAAAAAACACAAACTTCACAATATACATTAAAACATAAAAGACAAGGACAACCACAAACACTTACGGGGTGTAAAGGGCCCGGATATTAAAATTTGAGATAAGGTTCTCAAAAGACCATGAAATTAAAATTTCAACTTATTAATAACATTTCTTTCTTTATATATATATATAAGACTACCGCTTAGAGATTCTTTTATTACAGCTTTAAACTTTCATTTTATAGACTTTTATGAAGACCACTTGCGTGTAAAAATGCAACTATATTTTCTTCATTTCCATTATCCAGATCAGCACTAATATTATTTTTAAGACGGAACCTCTTTCTGAGGTCCTCATATATGGTACACTCTTCTATTAGATGCTTGATTGTCAGTGTTTTATTACAAACACCGCACATTGGTCTCACTTCGCCAGTTAACAAAATATAAATTTGTTAATCGCGTGTGACCGATTCTAAGTCTGGTTACCGCTACTTGTTCACGGCAACACATCCCAAAGACGCTTTTCCATTTATAAGGAGAAGTTTTTACTGAGTTTTATTTTGTATTTAAACTCCTCCATTCAACATTCCACTGGTTTTTTACTGTTTGTTAGACGGTTTTTAACATCTGCCAATCTTACAGGAAATGCATCCAAATCATCTCAGACTGTTGCCTTTCTGGCAGCTTCGTCTGCGATTTCATTACCTGTAATACCAGGATGCCCCGGAGTCCATACAAATACGCATCGCTGTCCTCGTTGTTTTAGAACGTATAAAATGGACAGGATGTTTGCAATTAGGACATCCTTAATGTTCTTGTTCCGAATTGCGACAAGTGCACTTAAAGAATCGGAACATATTAGCACTCACTCTTCGCAATAGTGTTCAGTGTAGCGAAGAGCTTGCTGAATTGCAGGAGTTCTGCCGTGTAGACACTGCCCACATCTGGCAGTCCCCAAAAGTGGGCTTCTCCATTTACATATATTGAGCATCCAACACCATGTTCGGTTTTAGAACCGTCAGCATAAATTCTAATATGTTCTTCGTAGCTACTGACGGTTGCCAAAAATTCCTGCTGGATGATCACTGCTGGTTTCTTTTTTATTTCTACTTGAGAGAAATCCAACCTTGTATTTACCGCTGGCAAGAGCCATGGCGGTATTTCTCTAGTAGAAATTGCCAATGTATCTGGAATGGCAATTTCGTATTTACTTCTTAATTCGTGGTACCTAATTCCGGCTGGTCTGGAATAGGTAGCACGACGTTCGTATAATGCAGCCATAGGATGGTTATTGAAAAGTTTATTATTTATATGGGCAGGATAAGCCCATATATTTGCTGCGTATCCTAGTAAAAGGATGTCTCTTCTATAATGTAGTGGCATTATTCCGGCTTCAGACATCAGACTAGCCGCCGGACTTGTGCGGAAAGCATCAGTTTCATATCTTATTCCGCTATTATGAACTCCGTCTAACTTTTTTAAATGCGACTTTCTGCGGATGAATATACGATACATCCGTAGTCTAGTTTAGATTGAACCAATGCTTTATACAATCTCAATAATATCTCTTTGTCTGAGCCCCAATTTAAGTTCGATAGACATTTTATAATGTTTAAGGCTCTTTTGCATCTATCATTCAAGTCCTGTATATGTAATCCTCATGTAAGGGATTTATCCAATACAAGTCCTAAATATCTTGCATTGTCTTTATATTGTATTGGATTATCATCAATTGTCAACGCAGGACTTTGATTAGGAATTCTCTTCCTACAAAAGTGTATACAGCACGTATTTTCTGGTGAGAATTGGAATCCGTTATTCCTTGCAACTTCATTTAGAGCATTGATCGGTCATTGCAATTTGTACCTCACCATAGCAGTCTTGTTGCTGGCATACACAATTGCCAGATCATCAACATAGACGCTTTTGCTGATTTCTGCTGGAATGGCTAATATCAATTTATTAATGGCAATAGTAAACAAGGTACCGCTCAACGCCGATCCTTGTGGTATGCCATTTTCCAAATTTCTTACAGATGAATATTCGCTACTGACTCGTACTTGGAAAGTACGGTCATTCATATAGTTGCTCAGTAAGACTGGCAGGTTGCCACGAATGCCCCATTCAAGTATCTGGAGCATTATACCATGACGCTAGGTCATATCGAAAGTCTTCTGAAGATCAAAGAAGACTCCGACACAATGTTTCCTTGTAATGAAGCTGTTATATATAACGTCCTCTAAGCTGATCATTTGATCAGTGGTAGAATGGTATTGTTGAAAACCTGCTTGATACGATGATATCAGGTTTTCTTTTTCCAAAACCCAGACGAGTCGATTATTAATCATTTTTTCAAATATTTTTCCTATAGCGCACGTCAAGGAAATAGGACGATAGCTATTGGGGGTCTGTTAAATTTTTATTTTTATTTGGTATTGGAACAACATGATCTTTTTTCCACTGCTGCGGGTACATTCCATCCCACCATATTTTATTATAAATTTCTAGTAATCTACGCTTTGCAGTGGTATTCAGCTGCCTGATCTTATTATAATGGATTTCATCCGGACCAGCAGCTGTGTTACCTGATTTTTCCAACGCTTTCGCGAATTCTTCCATTTTAAATGGTACATTATATGAGTAATGTACCATTTAAAATGGAAGTACTTCAGTACTCAGTTCTGAAGTTTAGTAGACCTTCAAGTTGTTCTTTTTTAGTACGAAAATCTTCTTCGTAGTTGGCCGTTCTGCTGGCCTTTTCGAAGTGATTGGATAATAGTTCTGCAATTTCATATGGAGTGTCTTTTATATCATCTTCATCTTGAAGGCTAGTTATGCCCACAAATCGCCTTCACTTTCCTCCAAACATCTGATGCAGTAGTGGTTTTGTTGATGGATGACACGTATTGCTGCCAGGATCGTTTCTTTGAGTCTATAATAAGACGTTTTGCATATGCCCTGTATTTCTTAAAGGTAACAAGATTTTCTATGCTAGGACGCTTCTTAAAGGCGTTATATGCCCTTTTCTTTCTTTTTATAGCTTCACTTATTTCATCGTTCCACGATGGAACGGGTTTCTTCGTAAGTTTCCCAGATGTTTTGGGAATATATCTCGATGCCGACTCAAGTATTGCATTTGTTACAGCGTCGACATCGTCCCCGATTACTCCAGTTGTTTCTGGGAGTATCGTTCTAGCTGTGAAGCTCATCCAGTCTGCCTTATCAAATAACCATCGTTTAGAGATGGGATATGTTTTTCTTGTTATATCAGTTACAATTTGCACCGGGAAATGATCGCTTCCATGCAAATCGTCTATGACATGGAAGCTGTACCTCGGTGCTATCGATCCGCTTATAAGAGCAAGATCTATAGAGGACGTCGATCCATCTCTGGCATTGGAAAAGGTTCCTGATCCGTCGTTTAAAATAATAAGTTCTGAATTCAACAGGAACCTTTCCAGTTCTCTTCCACGGGGATCTACTCGATCTGATCCCCAAAGAAAATTATGAGCATTAAAGTCACCCACCAGTAAAATAGGTGGGGGAAGCTAAGAAATTAGTCGAGACTGTATATCATTTACAGTCTCTACATGAAGTCCCGTGAAAATTTTTCCTAATTTCCTTAACAGGGCCTCCAGCACATTTTATTATTTCTCGAGCAATGAGGAATGGACTCACCTTCGAGAAATTACCGTCTTCTTTTGTTATAACTAAGTATTTTGGCTTTGAACGTTGCTTTTGAAGAAAGCTTTTTGCAAGCTTTTCCTAGCCTCAACTTCAATTTTACGAGATTCTGCGCTCTTTCTCCGTTTTTCCTCAGGCGAAACGGCTGGTTCTAGACGAGGGTGTTTACGTGAACCCACTGCCACGTTTGGTTGTTCAGTTTGCATCAACAGTTGACCCCTTCTGTAGTAAGGCTAGTCGCCGGGGTACATCCCCACTCCGGGGCTGCCAACCCTGGAGGTCCGTTCCGGTACTCCGGTGGAACCGGCATTTGTCCTGGCAGAGAGCGGATGCGCAGTCTCTGCACTGACTCCAGGCCCTTACACACCGAGGCTTTCAGGGCTCTCATGCCCCGAACAACATGGGCACCTTAACTACATGCTTGCCATCGCGGGGGGCATGTGGACAACGAAAGGTCTCCGTTACACCTGCAAATAACTTCGACCGTGGCCGCCACATCGCCAGCTCTAAAGGCAGTATCAATCCATTTTCATAATCAGTATGAATTTCGTATCTGCAGGTGGCCGGGAAATCCAGTCCTCTAATTCGGTCTGCAGATGAAAATCGGCCGAAAAAAGTATATCCGAGAAACAATATGTAATGTATGTGAGTACAGCTGTTGCCGCCCTGGACGTGGAACGTAGATGTTGTGTTCCGGACGTGAGGATTATCTACCTCAGGGCGGATGGTATTTATTATTATTATTATTGTTTATTATTTATTAGTATTATTATATTATTAGTATATTTATTAGTATTATTATTATTATTATTATAATTATATACCCATGATCTAATTTAAGATAATTAAAAACCTCTTGATCTATACTATCAGTGGCTAGAAGTTCTAACATTAAAATAACTGTAAAATAAAATAATTGTTATCTTCCTTTTTCATGACCAACCTTTTTCTTGTTTCTGTTAAACACCCCTAAGGCAACCAGTCCGGCAATTAAGCATCACTCGGTCACCTCAGGGTGTTGTAGCAGCAGCCTGCTCTCCCTATCCCCCTGTAAAGGCATCCCACCAGGATCTCCCTAGCGTCATCAGGACATGCCGACTTCCTCTTCTGGACAGCTGCCCTTCCCGACCCTAACCTAAAAAAGCACCAGTTGTACGTTTTGAACATCTGGTATTTACCCCACGCGACTCGACTTCTCACACCTTGAGGTCCCCCATGATTAACCTGGCTAACACTAAAAAAATAGTTTATTTACGGTCTTAAATGACCATAAAAATTTTAATTTTATTTAATAGTATGAAATAGATTAGCAAAGTAAGCACAATCCCAGAGCCATTGCCTGGTAAATAATTTTACCCATTCACTGAAACTATATTTTTTCCACTCGAAATATCGCATTCATCAATAAGATCCTCTTTAGTCTTCCATGAATTCGGCAAATATCTGAGATGGTCACTGGATCTTTTATAATGTACATTTTTAAACCGGTTTCTGGTAACTCTTATCTGAATTTCAGAAAAATAATTGCATTATTAATTTTAATTTTAAAATAATGCTGTAATATTTTGTAATAAATTTCATTAAGAGACTATAAAAATTAATGAACTTTAATACTTTATTCGCTGTAAGACTTAATCAAAACTATAAAAAAACATATTGCTGCTTCCATTATGTATTTACCTTAAGCATGTAGGTATATATTTTTTAATTATTAAAGCCATATTTAAAATAAAAAAAAAATCATTACTGGTATAAAATTACGAGGCAGTTGAATTAAAAAAAAATTCATAACTGAATTCCTGATATCCCATAATCTTCCAGAATAATCTTTTATTAAATTGGTGAATAGAATTTTTATTTTTTAATATTTTTATTTATTTAAAAACAAGTCAAAAATTAAAAAGTGATATCTTAAAATTTTGTTAGGCAGATTTTCGTGAATGAAGGTTTCAAGCACCGCATTTCAGAAAATGTAGTGCTTCAGATTTTTCTAATAAAACAATAATTTCATCAACTATTATTCAAAAACGGAAATACCTTTTTCTTATTTCAAACAGAATGTCACATTAGAACGTTATAAACAATATATAGCGAATATAATATGGTGTATAAAAAATTAAGAATAATATTTCAGTCCGTTCATGAGACTGATATTATTTTTTTAACATTAATAATTGCACATTAGAGAACGAAATATTTTTGGACATATTTAGGAGAACTAAATAACTTACAGTTGAATAATATAACATAAATTGAATTGTTTGCAATTATAACTAGCTTTTAAAATCTGTCGCTAGTTTATATTTTTCTTAATTATTTTTTTGATTAGTGAGAAAGAAATGTTATATTTATATAAGTTTAATATGGCAACATAGTGTACGTAAGAGTATTCGACTTAAAATGAAATGAAAGAATATTGATAACTTTATCAGCTACGGATTATAAGTAGCGACAAATAACTTTTGGTAATCGAGGGTATTACTAAGCCTATCGATTATAAAGCTACCAAATGTTGACCGACTGTGGTTTGACTATTTAAATAGAACTCAGTCCATTGGAGCACTGCACATCTGGGTCGCTAGCAAATTACATAGAACTAACAGATAAATTAAATCCTACAGATCGTTCATATTTACAACTGAAAACTCATTCTACTACGTGTTAGCTCTATAAATAATACAGTTTATCCATTCGTCTGCGTGAATATAATTAATTACATATCGGGAAGTCAGAGCAAACAGAATCATAAAATAATTACACATGAACTATAATTCATTTCTTTAAGCGACCAGGGTAATTTTAATTAGCGTTTTGTAAAGTACTTTTAAAACAAAACAAAAATAAAAGTAATAAATAAAATTGTTCTACCTTATCAAATAATTTTGGCTTTTGTGCGTGAAAATATGAAATAAAATTATTTAAATTATTAATATATGTGATATTTAAATAGATTTTATGTTAGGTATTTGATAAAATAATAATCAATTGCTTGATGGCTGTCACATTGAATTAAAGTGCAACCTACTTTCATTGTCATTTCCCTTTAATGAGTATAAGTAGATTTTATGATATCTCAATCCCTTTTTTGAACGGCTTTTAATCTTTATTTCACAAATATTTTTAATTTTTAACATCTAATCCGAATAATTCTCTTCGTTTTACTGAAAGTTTTCTAAATGTTAACAACATTTTTTTTAGAGAAATAATGATTTTTTTTTAGAATCAATCCTTTAAAAATACATACGGTTTAACAGCATATGTTTCTGTGTCTGTCATGAAGTTGTTAATCAAACATTTTAAAACGATTTAAAAAGTCCAAGTTTGATATTTATTTTTATTAAAAGGAAAAATTTTAATCAGTTTGAAAACCTAATCAATTACTTTTTATTTTTATTTTTTATTTTAAGTTTATTTATTCATCTATGCTACATAATTTATTACAAAAATACGAAATATAAAAATGTAACATAGCACACGTATATCAAAAGTCATACTACCTAGTATTGGTTAGCGGAAGCCAAGTAACAAATAAGATTCAAAAACATAAAAATATCTGTATAAAATCTTAACACATATATCAAATAAGTTGCCAATACGTCAATAAAATAATAATAATAATAATCGTCACTAAAATGAAATCACAAACCTCAGACCGGATCAATCCAATATGTCAACAAATTTAATGATAATATTAGCTGTTATCTGTTAAAAGCCTCAATTAGAAAAAAAAAATTATATGTTTTTAAAAAAATTGCTTCTAAAATATAGCCGTATATTTTAAATGATGTTCGAATTTAAGAAAATGGACATTTTTTTAATCATTAGAATTGGAAACTTATTCAAACACAAAAAAATATGAAATATTTTTGTATGTAAATATTAATAAAGATTTACGGTATAATTAAGTGATTTATAGTACCCCCAAACTCTCTGTAATATATTTCAGTAGAACATCGTGCTTTTTATTGCAAATAATTTTGATTTATGAATTCAAACGTGTATTTAAAATCTAATATTGCAATCGTGTGTATTATTTCTAAATTACTATATTATCCCATCACCAGATGAAAGGGTAATAAATAGTCCAAAATATATTTTTATTTAAAGATCTCCTTAAACTAAAACAAGTTTACAAAAATTCTCGATTTTTATATTAAAATTGTTAATTTATCAGTATGCAAATTATACTTTAACTGTCTGTCAAAAGCAAACCCGAAAACTTCAGTCGGAAGAATAATCCAGAATTACACCACTTTTTAAGTGTGAATATGCATGCTTATACTTAAGTCTTTGGATCATTGGTTTTTTCTTTAATTTTATGATTTATTTAGTTGTTAAAATGTAAAATCCTGTTTTTTTATCATTTAAATGCTAAAAATACTTCATCAAACTACAGTCTACAATCAAATTATACTTAAAGTTCGGACAATCCATCATTTGCGACTTACTACCTCATCAGTAGTGTTTTCCTCAAAATCGACAGCTGTATCAACAAAAAAATAAACATTTCTCTTGACTTTGTTAAAACCTACCGGTCTGAATATAACATTCATAATACAGGTGGATAAAAAAGAATTTAGAGATTTTAAGCTTTTTAATAATTAATTTACAAAAAAAAATATCCAAATAAAATGAAAGAGAAACTATGACATTTTTTTCTACAAGTGTTCAATTTGACTATCATTGTCACTCGGCACACATCCAACCCGTAGGAAATTCGTGTCATATTTTAACTAGTATACGGATTAATAAAAGCGATAGCTGCTTAAATCCTATTAATGGAATTTGCTACGTAAATCATTACGTAGCGTAGGCACATACACAAGATCCTTTATAAAATTCTAAAAAAGAAACCACTTCGCAAACAGCGACCTTGGAGAACACCACAACAAGTTACATCATCGGGTCCATATCAGCCGACCAGGAGGTTGGGGAAAACTTCATTCAGTAGATCCCAAACAGAGTTATTCCTGTGAGAAGGTGCACCATCTTGTTGCCAAATAAAATTCTCTGGTCTATCTTGAAGTTGAGGAAAGTACCAGCATTTCCTAAGAAGCAACTACTACTGTCATTCTTGCTTCTGCGAAAAAGAACTTCCTTTAAGCTTGCTGTCGGGATATTACCTAGCAAACACCTACTTTTGAGAATACCCTTTCACGTGTAAGAGCTCATGGGAGTTTTCTGAACACAAAATAAATGTTTCAAGTGTTACAGATTCCACTAACATGAAGTTTTGACTCATCATTAATAACAATAATATCGAGAACGTTGCCTTCTTCATTCTGCAATATTTCAATTGTGAAGTCGATGCGCAAAGCGTAGTGAGTGGGCTTCCAAGCCTGTCATACCTGTCAATGATATGGATGCATATGCAAGCGCTTCCTTAAAACATTCCACACTGTCACCACCGGCAATGCTAGTTCGTTTTTGGCCTTCCTAGGAAATCTTTAGCACTCCGCAATGTAGATTCTCTGACACGTTTAACATTTTCTCAGATACCCTTTTTCTTCCAGCACTTTTCCATTTACACAGACATCCCGTCGTTTCAAACTAATTAGACCACCGACGAATGTTATTGTCAATTATGGTATCACAATTAAAATTAACTATGGAACACGTATTGAACTGAAACTGCAGATTTACATTTAGCAAACTAAAACCCACAGAAACCTTTCTGTTTAGGAGTGGACATCTTTTCTAGGTTAACGTTACGTTAATTCTACGAACGTTATCGTAACTTTCCGTTTAACGTTGTTAAGCGGAAAAATACAGTATAAACCTTTCCCCATCCGCGCAAATAGAGCTGTTCTTTGGCTCATCTATTCGATCAAAAATCACAGATCAAAAGATCACACTCTATAACTCATCGAAAACATATATAAAAAATTAAAACTGCGGTATTCTTTTATGTACACACGATTTAACGAAAATATGTGTCAAAATACTGTACCCAAAAAATTTCACATTCTATATTTAGATTGAAACTGATAATTCCATTCACTCTAATACCTGACTTCCATTTTTCAAAGAAGAACTGATCAGGCTAAGAGAAGAACGTAGAAAGCTACACTTCTCAAATGTTTTTAATAAAACAGCGTGATCACAATGAACACAATTTTCGTCATAATACTATAAAAAATTAGGTCTTTGTCGTTGGTTATAATACTTTTTTACACTTCGATCAGATGAAATTAAACTAGAAATTTACTTCGAAATTTACTACTAGAAATTACTTCGATCAGATGAAAGTAAACTAAAATCTCTATCCCTACTCATTTTATAACCACTCACCTACTACATGAAATTGGGATAGCAATTTGTGACTAGATACAAGTAGCATTTATTGAATATAATGCTATTTTTTCAATGTTTGTTATTGCATATTTACTCTCTCTCTCTCTCTCTCACACACACATACACTCGCGCGCGCGCGCGCACACACAAACAAATACTCACACAAATATATAATAATTATAATAAAGCTCATAACATTTTACAACTGTAAAATTAGATTAAAAATTTATAATATAATTTATGCAACATGAACGCATTAGAGAAAAATTATTAATTTCAAGGTAAAGGGGTGAAAGTTTTTGTTTGATATTCTATGTTTTATTTACTGCAGGTCCCTACATATTAATTGTAAATATTTATACATGATGTGAATGTGTCTAGTTTACTCGTTTTTCTAAATATATATATTTATATTTTATATATATATACATTTTATTTTTATTTTTTTCTATAAATATAAAATAGTGGTTGAAAGTTGAAATGGATAGTACAGGAAAGAAGTTTGGTAGAAAAATTGTTCAAGTGATGACGAAGTAGGAATACAGTTACGAGAAGAAGGGTGGGTTTTGTATTGAATATTTCATACAGGAGCTCAGGTGAGGAAGAAAGATTTTTATAGACGGCCGGTTTCTTGAATACTAAATTGCCCCCCTTGGATTCCTAGACTTCTTTCTTCGCCTTCACTACACTACTAACCACATCATGCATAATATAAAAAGTAACTGAGCTCAGTGTACCCTGAAGTATCTTTATTATCTTAAACTTACTTCATTCTCTTATTCTAACCTAGATAGTTAAACTTACACTCTGGTGTAAAAATAAAGCATTGTAACTTTTTTAAACGTATTTCACCTTTTTGCTATTACTATATTTTAAATTAAGTTTCAGCAATATAACGGACATAGTTCTTAGTACATTAAATTTTAAGCATTCTCTACTTTATTTTAGCTAATGCTAAAATTTTAAGTCATAACTCTGTTTTTATTTCATTTCTATTTTAAACCATTAAAAATTTTTGTTTTGGGCATAGGTGTATAAATACGATGTTAAAACTAACACCAAATATCGTTTTCTGACGATATTTGGTATTAACTAATACCAAATATCGTCCAATCAACAGTCATAGAAGATGTAAAGTCACTGTGCTTCAAACTAAGTAGCAGGATGAAGTTATAATTTTGTTTCTAGTAACTGTATTTTAGTATCATTGTAAGTATGAATGACTAATTGTTTTTATAAATTGAAAATTGTACACCTTCAACAGAAATTCATAAATCTTTCAATTAATTTAAATAGCTACCTACAGATTAAGCAGGAATATAGATTATCTGTTTTAGATGTGTAATAAACAATTATTTATTTTAAAATTTATGTATATATCTCCAGAGTGTTTTAATAAACAATCTGTTGAAGAAGTGTAAAAGAAAAATTCAGTTGTAAAAACAATTCATCAAATAATATTAGATGAGCACATTTCCTAATAACTTTAAGAGTAGAATATAATTTAGACAGTGGAATGACCAAATCAAATTTTCCTGATATCATACAGTGTAGTTGTTCAAAATTATATGGCACTCATATTTGTCTTACAGTAAACCCTTTGCATGATGATGGAGAGATCCTAAAACTGAAATATATGTGCTATATACACATTAAAATGGCGTAACATAATCTCAAGACTTTTTTCGGTATATTTATTTATGCAATAACAACAAGTTGACTTATAATAACTATTACTAAATTTACGATAATAAATTTTGTAACGTGAGAAAAAAATGCCATATTCAAACCGGGAACTTCCTGGTGAAAAGCAGAGATAGTAAGGTTTTCATCTGAAAAAAAATGGGCTATGTTTGCAAATAAAATTGTGGGACAACTCTTACCTAGCAAGAGTTTATCAATAACATCTCTTCACATATGGAACTCCTACGAAACACAATATTTAATTTTGGTAAGAAGTTATAAATCTAGATTTCTGCATGTCGTCATGTGCAACCAAAGTCAAAAGCTAAAATTTCATCAGTCAGCTTGTTAAAAAAATCACACACAAACGCTGCATGTCCACCTTCGTCCGCGTAGAGCTCCTCACGGGGACGAAGGTGTCCCCGTCTTGTTTATACGTGGTTGTTTATACGGTTTATACATGGTTGGAACGTCTTGTTTATACGTGGTTTTCTGTCTATTTTCTTAGGACATTGTGTGTGAACGTTTATATTTGTTTTTCGTTTTTCATTTTATCTTGATGTGATGACGACCCCGGTGAGTAATTTTCTGAGGAAGGGAAAGAGTTCCGAAAAACATTAAAAGTAAGTAGATATATATTAAAAATTCACATAGACGGATATACTCGTAATTATAATTAATTAAATTAATTATCAATTGTGAGTTGGATTCATTAAGATGAAATTTAAACGGTAAAAGTGAATACTCAAAAGAGTTAGGTAAGCCTGAATGCAATCCTAACACAAACACTCATCTATTTTATTTAATGAACCCCAATGATTAAATATTGTCAAGAAATATTACAAGTTAATGTATGTTTGTTGATTCTGTTAACAGGTGAACATTACGGAAAATATTTTTTTCATTACGGAAAACAAACTCAAAATCAAACATAATCCAGCAACACTCTGGACTTTTCCAATCGCGTAGTTTATTACTATTTTGAAAATGACGGTTTGATCGAAAATCCATCTGAATAGATATTTAAAAAAAAAAACATATTGTGTCGCAATTATTCATATTAGTGTTTAAGGCTAGTTCTAGCCTTAAAATAGCCTAAAATTGGTTTTCCAATTTTCAGAAATAAGAACTTTTAATAGTTTATGTTTTCTAACCACATTATTTAGGAAAATCTGAGAAAAGAATTCGACTACTCTTCTCAACTTTTAAAAAACCCCTGAAAAATCACCGCTGCTGCGCAAATACTCCTCGACGGTCATCAAGTATATTAAATTTGACGTTACTTCATTGATGTTTATACAAAAATAACACTTTGCTAAAATCTTTTGTTTTAATCCACTGATGCAGTATTGTATTAAGATAAAACGCAATAAAATTATTTAGAAATATTCTTTTATGGAATGGTATATTACGTTTAGTTTTGTTGTCAGACTCATGAAACGTTAAAAGACTCTTATTTCATAGTTAATGTAATTTTTTGTTTTCATTTTTATTCTAACGGTTACATAAGAACGTGGAAAAAGCTATTCCTCAAGTAGCATTTTGAAGATGGAATTAAAAAAGCAGAATAAAATAGGCCTTTTGATCTCGAGGATCAAAAGAATGTGAAAATTAATTTCGTTTTAACATAATTTTATTTTACTTTTTAATACTGTACCTAGCATTCCCTATTATTCTTTCGGTCTTTATCATACTTAAGTTTATGTAAGAATGAATGGTTTTTACAAGTATGTTATGAATATTTGTTATACATTTGACTTTTAAAAAAATAGATGTTAGTTATACGGTAAATTAGTTCATACGTATTTAGCTAATAAAAATACTACAGTATTTCATGATGCATTGAATATTAATGATAAATACACTAATTTTTTGATAGTTGAATTTTTACAGTCAAACAATTTTATTTTTTTGTAGCTAACAATTGAAAATATTTAGGATGTTCGGAAAATACTTAAAGAGATCTTACCGTTACACAATTTTAAATTGTTAAAAGTTAGTTTAATTTAAATTTTAGTAAATAAAATGTTTTATATTCTTTTCTTTAATGTCGACTTTATTTTGCATACCATTGTATATAAATATCATCAATATGCGTGGCTAGTATACATGATTGCAGTAAGCTACATCCTTACTTTCAAAGCAGTGGCAATGACTTTAATATATTGTTTATTTTGAACAGAAAGTAATTAATTTGTTTTCCAAATCCTATAAAATATTAAATGTGAAACATTTGATGCACATAGTTGTTTCATGCCTATCTTCATTTAGTCGATGTATAACCAGTCCAAAGAAATTTTATGTAATTGTTCTGAAATATCTTCTTTTTTTTAAGATGAAATAAATCACTTTTCAGTTTTTTAAATTCTTTTACCGGTGTTATTTCGTTGTTACTTTAACACACTCACCTCTATAGAAACGTTTTTTTAGTATTTGCCATATACCACCTGGCTAACTGTTGGGTTCTTACAAGTAAAATATGATGTAATTTTAATTAGCATTAAGTATAACACATATTTTTTTCTTTGTTCGTTATTTTTTCTAACATAGATATAATGATCCGCTGATCATTTTGTATTTATTTATATACTTTACCTAAGATGTTGCTTTCGTTCCCTTCAAATTCAAATTACTTGTTAATTTGATTATCGAAGGATCGTAGACTGATGCACTTGTTGGTTGGATGGTATGTTAAATCGATCTAGATCATTTTGGTGGTTACTTGTTTTGTCTCGTTTTAAAAGCCTTATTCTGCATTTCAGTTTTTGGTCTAATAATAAATTTAATTTTACAGCTCTTTCCATATGCGGTGTCTTTTGAAAAATATAAAAATAAATAAGTCTTTCCGTAAGCAACATTCAAAAAAAGCATATTATCATATTTCATATTAAGGCTCCTAAAATTAATTCTTAAACTAGCATCGAATTCTTCTCATCTACCTCGTTTTCATATGGTCAATGTAATCCGAAATGTTAAACAAAATTATCTGTGAATAAATTGCTGGAATTGGAATTTTTGTTTGTTATAAACCTTATAATTTATTCAAAGTTAAGAAAATGAGAGCATTCTATGTCAAAAATAGAAAAAAAATGCTTTTCAAAAGCAGCAAAAAAAATTATTTTAAGTAATTAAATTTTTAAAAGATGATTCTAATAATATTATACCTTCGAAGAAAAATTGCTTACCACGAAAATGTCTCGTGAACATTTACATAGTTGTGCGATAACTGCTTTATATCTAAAGCTGTAATCAAAGTTTTCCTTGTGAAATTTGTAATAGAATGAATATTTGACTTCGGAATCGGGATATATTTATTCTTAAATAATTAAAAAATGATCTTGCATAAGGTAATCCATCAAGAAATTTAATTTATTGATGGAGTAGTGCCAATTTTGAGAGAGGAAATGATTGAATATGGTTCATAGCAGTGGATATGCTATCGACAGATATTTTTTTTATTTCCTTGTTGACCTCATCTATCATGAGGAGAAACACCTTGTAATAGTAGTTTTTATAAACGTTGGATTGTTTCTTTAGAAAAAGAATGCAAACTAATAAAGGCCTGTCGACAAACTTGAATTTTTAAAACATTTTTATCAACAACATGATACTGGAAACTTAAACAACGCTCTCCTCCATGATATTTCCTGTCAGCCAATTTTCTCATACAAAGTTTTGTGACTTAAACAGCAAGTTTTTATAAGTTTGAGTAACATTAGAAACCAGTATGCACTATCCCATGCATAAAAGTGCTTCACATTAATAGGCAATAATAAAATTAACATATAAAAATCTTATCTGCAGTTGGGCCATAATGATCATGCTGATGTTAAATTTCCTTAATAATTAATATATTCGTAACCAAGCAAAACTGAACTTTTTAATTTTATCAACTTTGAATGAGTCTGGATTCTGAACACCTTTCTTTTTTTTCTTTTCCACTCTCATCATTTACATGTTGAGATAAATAAGAAATATTATCTTCGCAATCATTTTATAATTTATTAATAAAAAAATTAATTTTTTATTTATTAACAATAAAATTTATACCAAGATATTAGGGAAGCAATTTTAGGCCTCAGATTAATAGTAGAAGGAAGATTAAAGAAAAACAAACCAACATACTTGGCGTTTATAGGCCTAGAAAAGTCATTCGATAACGTAGACTGGAATAAAATGTTCAGCATTTAAAAAAAAATAGGGTTCAAATACAGAGATAAAAGAACAATTGCTAACATGTACAGGAACCAAACAGCAACAGTAACAATTGAAGAACATAAGAAAGAAGCCGTAATAAGAAAGGGAGTCCGACAAGGATGTTCCCTATCTCCGTTACTTTTTAATTTTTACATAGAACTAGCAGTTAATGATGTTAAAGAACAACTTAGATCCGGAGTAACGGTACAAGGTGAAAAGATAAAGACGCTACGATGTGCTGATAATATTGTAATTCTAGCTGAGAGTAAAAAGGATTTAGTAGGAACCATGAACGACATGGATGAAGTTCTACGCAAGAACTACCTCATGAAAATAAACAATTACTATACGAAAGAAATGAAATGTAGAAGAAATAACGAAAATGGAGCACTGAATGTGAAAGTAGGAGGAAAAAAGATTATGGAGGTAGAAGAGTTTTGTTATTTGGGAAGTAGAATTACTAAAGATGGACGAAGCAGGAGCGATATAAAATGACGAATAGCACAGGCAAAACGCGCCTTCAGTCAGAAATATAATTTGTTTACATCATAAATTAATTTAAATGTCAGGAAAAGATTTTTGAAAGTATATATTTGGAGCGTCGCTTTATATGGAAGTGAAACTTGAACGATCGGAGTCCGTAAGAAGAAAGGATTAGAAGCTATTGAAATGTAGTGCTATTGGAGAATGTTAAAAATCATATGGGTGGATAAGTGACAAATGAAGAGGTGAAGAAAGAAGCATTTGGAAAAATGTAGTTAAAAGAAGAGACAGACTTATTGGCAACATATTAAGAGATCCTGGAATAGTCGCTTTAATATTAGAGGGACAGGTAGAAGGAAAAAATTCTCCTTACAGGCAACGTTTGGAATATATAAAACAAATTATTAGCGATGTAGAATGTAGGGGATATACCGAAATGAAACAACTAGCACTAGATAGGGATTCTTGAAGAGTGCATCAAACCAGTCAAATGACTGAAAACAAAAAAAAAAAAATTTAACTTATGTAATTTAATATATAGTATTTATCATATGTAATCATAAATAACCCACATGATTAGTCTAACAGTAGAACTCGTCATCTCAAAATCAGGTGATTTTCGAAGTCGAAAGTACTAATGTTTAAGTTTTTATAAAAGCAGTTGCTTTTATATGGATTTGAATTCTACACTCAATATAGATGTTATTGAGGTGGATGGGTTCAATTAATCATATTGGGAAGGCAATGGTAAACCACCCATTTTAGACCTGCCAGGAAAATTCTAATTGGAATCTCCAAGAGTAGAATTTGACTAAATGGCTTCTTTTTATGGACCGCTATTACTAAAACGTGTTTCTGAAAATGTATTAATTCTAACAATTGTTTGTATGTTGAAGCCTTTCTCTTTTATATAATTATTATTCAGTCTCTTTGTAGTACTTAACCTGTTAGCATGTATGATTAACATTGTATATACATATTATTGGAAAGTATATTCAAAAATAATTAATATTATAGAATGAATTCTATTTTGCAAAATTTTAGAGGTATAATAAATTAAAGTTTGTTTTTTAAATAAATAATGGCAAGAATAGACAAGTTATATATATATAGATGCACGGTAACCTCTCTCTCTCCCTATGTGCTCGCGCGCACCTTTGTGTAAACATATTCACGAACAGATGTAATTCAGTATTTCATTTGAAATCTTAGTACATTTATACCGAAGCATTCGTATATATTCTCTCCAGAGATGTTACACTAGCATACATACAGATGTGTCACTGAGATATACTGTTAACGTAACTGAAAGAGGGCAATGAAAGCAACAAGAACGAGGGAAGCAATTTCCTTTATTCCCTTGAGAACATCTCAACTCCATTCGACAGTTGGTCGAGTTAGATGTCACATTCGAAGCACAACTGTTATGCGCAGAGTCTGGTTCCTAGATCTTTAGATCAGGTTTCTGAAGTCTACGTTGAAGGTGATTATATATTCATACTCTATTGTATTCTCCAGTAAAATAATTACGTTAAAATTATTGCAAAAATTACAAATAATCTTAGATTCATCAATTATTTCATGTAATTGAAAAGAGACAATTCTTTTGTTATTTTACTTATTACTTCCTGCCACTTCAATTCTTCATTATAAAATCCATTAATCGACTGCAAGATAAATTCACATTCAACTTACCCATTATATCACCTGCAGAAAATAATTCCTATAACATCTCTTAGTTTATAGCCACTAAAACTAAACACTTACAAAAAATATGTACTACTCCTTCCTCCACACTGTCATCATAAAATGGACACAAACACTTCCACGATCTTTCTTTACCAGGCGTACAGTCAAGACGAGGACCAGACCCGTTTCCTTAAAAATGTTAGAGTGAAATCTTATTCGCACTTCCCGTATTCGCGATTTCGCTATTCACGGTGCAATAATTTGCGATGTCTTTTCTATATTCGCGGCTAAAATTTCCCGTATTCGGGTACATTACAATATGTAGTAACATTAAAAAATAAAAATATTAAAAGATTTAATGGTGCAAGTAGAGTATGAACGTAAAGATGAGAATATACGATCCTGGAAAACAGTTAAATGTCAAAACGCTTACCGAAGCATACCGCTTACCATTAAACTATCCCATGATCTTATCCAGTTTTTTACATCCATCTTTGACAGTAGCTTTAAAAACAAGAATAAGCCAATGAAAACTTATCAATTTTTGTAAATGCGATCCAAAATCTGTAGGTTTTAAATCTCCTCTATATTAATTTTAGTGTAAGTATACGTAGTATTGTAGTGCTGTTTTCTTGACTTTTTAAGGCGATAACCGAGTACGATTTGAACATGTAATACCGGTTTCTAATACAGTACATACTACTGTACATACTGTAATGAGTTTATAATTATGATATAACTCCCTCCCCTTTAAGGAATTTTGGAAAAAAATATTATTTTCAATGCACCATGTGTAGAAATATTTAAGGAAAGCTTGAAGAAAATCGTTATTTTTTAATCCCGAGATGTAAGGCCAAAAGTCATGCTACGTACATACATAAAATTATATTTTATGTTTTATATATATATATATATATATACTTGCAGACCAACAGACGTTATCCTGATGTGGCATTGTTCTGTAATAAATACACACCATACAAATATACATATATATATAATATAACTTATTTAAGTTAAAATTAGCTGGAATGTGGACGAAATTTCATTAATATGACTACTGGTATGGCTATTATCAGTTGGTGATTCTTGTATTATTGTAATAGGTTTATTGATTATTTACGTGTAGTATGGTTAATAATTATTTGCACTAAATATTGAAATTTATTGAAAATTTAATTAAAAAATCGAAATGTCATAAAATTAATAATTAGTGTAATTAATAAATTTTGATCCACATTACTGCTAATTTTCACTTAAGATCATTCTAAAAAAATATCTCCTACATTTTGATTATTTAATAATTTTGAAGTTGCATAACCATGTGATCGCTTAATTAATCAATTAATAAAAAAATTAAAGCACTCTAAAAAGCAACGTAGTTAAAATTTTAGTAGAAATTTTTAACATTTTTCTCATTCTTTGTTTTAACATGTATTTTCCCAAATTTTAGATAATTGTAAATTAAAAACTATTTTAGAAAATATTTTATAAAATTAATCAACTAAAAAAATTGTAACTTCAATTTTTTATGTATATTTTAAACTATAATTATTATAACTAACTTATATTTTAATTTTATAAATGGTATAATTTTATTTTATAAATTACATTTTTATTTTCTAAGGTTCGTTCAATACTTCATAAGTTGCATAGAATCAAATGAGAACTGACAATTTAAATTTGTAGGCTAAGTTGATTGTTATTGAATGCACGTGTATACATCATTAAAATTCATGAAAAGTCATGTAAAATACTCACTTCAATACTGCACCTTATAAATTTGCTCAGTGTATATTTTTTAATTACACTTTAAAACGTTATTTCAAAAAAATAATAATATAATATAATATAATATTCTCAATAAGCGCGCAATTCTAGTACATAAGAATTTTAAAGTAATAACGCTAAGCTACGACACATGTAACTGACATACGAAAAAGCAACAAAATTAAAAACATTTCCTAGAAACCGATCGGTTTCTAGGAATCTAGGTTCAGCCCCAATTACCGGTTCTGACTGATATGCCAAAAATTAAAAATAATTTGTAAAACGCGATCGCAGCGCTGCCTACCGGATCCAATTGTGAAACTTAACCATCCCAAGATCAACAAAAACACATAAATAAATTAAAAAACATTTTCTATCGGTTCAAATTGTGAAACTAAACCATTCTCGAATCAACTTAATCACACACCCAAAATTTCATCAAAATCAGTCCAGCCGTTTAGTAGGAGTTCAGTCACATACACACCGACAGAAGAAATATATACATAATATTACATTATATTATATGTTATCGATACCCCAATTTTTGCTGATCACCTGACATTCCGCTTTAATGTTGATGTTATAGTTATATTCACGGAGAAAATAATAGCAAAATTATATGTATAAAAATTTCAATTTACTTGTATCTTATATAAAACCTTTTTTCTTTTTTTTATTAAAGTTTCTCAAAAATAATTTTTTTGGTAACAGAATCATCACGTCACAATTTTTCTTTTTAATAAGGCAAGTATAAAGTGGTAGTGAATTTGTACTTTTCAAGTAACTAAATCCCTGGAACCTGAAGAAGGATACTGCCAAACTAAAAGCGTCAACAAAGAATTAATGTTAATTTAATTTTAAGTATTTTTAAAATAGTAACTAACTGTAACTGAGGAATTCTAAAAGAAATTATAACATTTCTTGTAATATCTAAATACTTACTAACATATTAATGATATTGAAAAAAATGCTCTTCCTGAATAACAAAATGCTAAAATCAAAAACAATCTCTCATCCAACTTTCCATAAATCTAGAACAAATTTGTATTTTTGTTTTACCACTACAATTTATAAATCAATATATGTTTCCATCGTAAAGCTTATAGTTCAACAGTTAAGAGTTTATGTGGCAAAAACAAAGAATTTTACTTTACCAAACATTCAGAATAGTTATTCTCGTCATTCAACAGTTGAGTAATGAAAAATTGTTTTTTTCAACCTGCTTATCGAAAAAATCCAATATTATAAAGCTTCCAATATCCTTTTTAAAAATAAAAATAAATCATCTCTTTAATTTACGATCTTGAACTGTTCTCAAATAACATTTAAATTAGTTAAACTAAATACGTAATCATCAAACAAAAGTTTCAAGGGTCAAACAAAAGTAGCTTAATATTCTCGAGACTATAATTCTCGAGATATAATCATGTAAAGGTATTTTTATGCTTGGAGTGTCTTTTTAACGAGGAAGCATCAATAATTAAAGCCGGATTTAAGGGATGTAATAGAAAGAGACTCTTGTAGGTTGGTTGCTATATGTATTAAGAGAGTTAAACTTTATAATTAACGTTTACTGGGTCAAACTTACCTTTCGAATTATTAAGTTATTAATGTGACAATAACAAATAATACTCTGATTGCTGACCCTTACTGTTATACCTAATTTTATGGAATTGAAAAGGCGTACTCAAACGGCGACAATGCATAGAATATCTTTTAAACATAGAACAAAAGCAATATTGCAGTAATCACTGAAAAATGTTTGCCAGATGAAATAATGGTAATTCATAAGTCCATTTGTTGTTATAAATTAATTGATGGTAATTCTTCATCTTTGAGCAAATTAATAATAACGAAACCGGTCAAGAAGTGATAGCAAACTGTTGAATCTTCTCAAAACACTATTTCCATTCTCTATCACCACCATAACTCCACGTAAACTACAGCTGTAGCAATAATTCTCGTCTAGTTTTATTGAAACAACTTCCATTTTACGCTTCATTACTATTACTATTAGTGCTTGCTAATTGGTTTCGTTTTTTTGTTTTTTCAATCAATAAGGCAATAAGAATTTATTTTGAAAGAAAATACAAAAATCGTAAAAGAATTAAACGTAAAATTTCTAAACTGAACGATTACGTTGGTTTCCGATTTTTCTGGCTTCCTTCTATCGGTTTTTGGTTATTTCTGGCATAATTATTCTAAAATAATCCGACTCTTCCTTCACATTTCTTGGATAATTATTGCATTTAATGATTGTTTTTATTAATGCAATATCATATTTATTTGAATTTAATATAATATCATACTTAATTTATTTTTTTGTTTATTCTGTGGTTGGAATTATTATAAATATTATTACTGTTAATATTATTGTTATTTTTTAAATTTTATACTGACGACGAAAAAGTTATTAATTGATTATTGTCGGTCTTTAACGGACGAGGTAAATAAAAATTCTAAAATTGTGTTATACCATTAAGTCTTAACAAATAAATTAGAAAGAAAGGAGAAAATAAAAACAAATAAAAAGAAATAAACAGAGAGAAAGAGCAGATTTTATACTCTTATAAAATTCTTATCACTGCAAAAGTATCTAAAGTGAGAGCCTTTTTTAGTATATGTTTGATGGAATGTCGTATAACTTCCTTATAGTTTTTTATTACGTGAAATATCACATAGCATCAATTATTAACTATTTTTTAAAAAATATCTAGGAATCAGATCTTACACTAATACGCTAAATGTACGTACTTTAGCATATCAGTATACAAGATTTGGCTCAGAAAACATTTGCGCAAACTTTCATTAGATGATTTCAATAATTTTGATAAACAGTTCAACGTCATAAAAAAAAACCGATCAAACTCAACCAAAAGACCTGAAAGTTGTCTCTATTAACAATCTCCTCACCAGGATTGCCGGCCAGTTATGGACTGTAAATAGAAGATGTGTTCGACATGAAAAATCCACCTGAAAATGGGTTCCTTTTTAAAAATAGGTTAGAATTTTTACAAGTGAGGCAATAATCCAAAATAAAAGGGATGCATAACCGAGTAAAAGCCATTCCTGAAGTGTTATGAGTACAAATTTTCTCGATCTTTCTTTGCCGTGCCAACGACGAAGATATCCATCCATAACAGCTGTTTGGCCTTAAATTATCATTTTATTTCTCCGCCGAAATCTGGTGCCTCGTATGATGTTCTTTTATTTTGGAACACAAGATTATTGTCAGATATTTTTAAACTATTTGGAACCAATGGATAAATCTATTTAACTGAAGGATCGGCCACTGTTGGCAGTCACTGGTATTAAATCAGTCATACTCCAGGTAAAATACTTTGAAAAATAATCGTAACTCTAAAACTCTGCAAGCTGCTGACATAGGATATAACTAAATATGTAATAGTAAGTTTAGATTGAAACTATTTTTTTATAAAACGTAAATAACAAGTTATATCGCGAAATAATTTTAATTATTTTCTGAATTTCTTACTCAATAGGTTTCATTAAATTTTTAATAATTTATAATCAATTTTATACAATGGAAAAGATATTGGATGTGGACTTTTAAAATAATTTCAAAACAATAATTGTGTTGTTACCTATAATCCACTCTAACACAAGTATTGAAAAGAGAAAATTTGATTAAGTATTTTATCTAACATTGAAATACTCACAAATTGAAAATTATAATTGTTAAATTCTATCTGAGAAGCATTTGCAAATAACAAAGTGTACGATTAATGTAATACTTTACAGAACGTGTAGTAATAGTTTTGCTAAGCGTGTAGAGTTTTGTGTTTGCCGGGACCTAAGGAAAGAAATACACAAATACGTATGACTGATGAACATCATCACGAAGAATAATGTTCTGACAAGATACAAAATAAAAACTCTTCTTAAAAGATTATGTTTTCTGAGAATAGTACTTCAAACTTGTATTTTTTAAAAGAAATCCTTTTTACATTATCAAAACCATATCAACTACTAGTTTTTCATAATAATTATTTTGTGAATTATGGGTACAATAATTTTCCTCTTAATTTCGTAAATACAATTTGTAATATTTTTCTTTCCTTTCTAACATTTTTAAAAAATAATACTTTTGAAAATTAAATATTTTTTTTTATAAATAATAAAAGTAAACGAAGTATTATTGCATGCCTATATCTTTTTTTTTTTTTTGTCTTCAGTCATTTGACTGGTTTGATGCAGCTCTCCAAGATTCCCTATCTAGGGCTAGTCGTTTCATTTCAGTATACCCTCTACATCCTACATCCCTAACAATTTATTTTACATATTCCAAACGTGGCCTGCCTACACAATTTTTACCTTCTATCTGTCCTTCCAATATAAAAGCGACTATTGCAGGATGGCTTAGTATGTGGCCTATAAGTCTGTCTCTTCTTTTAACTATATTTTTCCAAATGATTGTTTCTTCATCTATTTGCCGCAATACCTCTTCATTTGTCACTTTATCCACCCATCTGATTTTTAACATTCTCCTATAGCACCGCATTTCAAAAGCTTCTAATCTTTTCTTCTCAGATACTCCGATCGTCCAAGTTTCACTTCCATATAAAGCGACCCTCCAAACATACACATTCAAAAATCTTTTCCTGACATTTAAATTAATTTTTGATGTAAACAAATTATATTTCTTACTGAAGGCTCGTTTCGCTTGTGCTATTCGGCATTTTATATCGCTCCTGCTTCGTCCATCTTTAGTAATTCTACTTCCCAAATAACAAAATTCTTCTACCTCCATAATCTTTTCTTCTCCTTTTTTTTACATTCAGTGGTCCATCTTTGTTATTTCTACTATATTTGATTACTTTTGTTTTCTTCTTGTTTATTTTCATGCGATAGTTGTTGCGTAGGACTTCATCTATGCCGTTCATTGTTTCTTTTAAATCCTTTTTACTCTCGGCTAGAATTACTATATCATCAGCAAATCGTAGCATCTTTATCTTTTCACCGTGTATTGTTACTCCGAATCCAAATTGTTCTTTAACATCAATAACTGCTAGTTCCATGTAAAGATTAAAAAGTAACGGAGATAGGGAACATCCTTGTCGGACTCCCTTTCTTATTACGGCTCCTTTCTTATGTTCTACAATTATTACTGTTGCTGTTTGGTTCCTGTACATGTTAGCAATTGTTCTTCTATCTCTGTATTTGAACCGTAATTTGTTTTAAAATGATGTCCATTTTATTCCAGTCTACGTTATCGAATGCCTTTTCTAGGTCTATAAACGCCAAGTATGTTGGTTTGTTTTTCTTTAATCTTCCTTCTACTATTAATCTGAGGCCTAAAAATGCTTCCCTTGTCCCTATACTTTTCCTGAAACCAAATTGGTCTTCTCTTAACACTTTCTCTACTCTCCTCTCAATCCTTCTGTATAGAATTCTAGTTAAGATTTTTGATGATTGACTAATTAAACTAATTTTTCTGTATTCTTCACATTTATCTACCCCTGCTTTCTTTGGTATCATTACTATATCACTTTTTTTGAAGTCTGACGGTAATTCCCCTTTTTCATAAATATTACACACCAGTTTGTATAATCTATAAATCGCTTCCTCACCTGCACTGCGCAGTAATTCTACAGGTATTCCGTCTATTCCAGGTGCCTTTCTGCCATTTAAATCTTTTAATGCTCTCTTAAATTCAGATCTCAGTGTTGTTTCTCTCATTTCATCCTCCTCAACTTCCTCTTCTTCCTCTATAACACAATTTTCTAATTCATTTCCTCCGTATAACTCTTCAATATGTTCCACCCATCTATCGACTTTACCTTATATCAGCAAACCTATATACCTATATCAGCAAACATTAACTCTTTCTGATTAGTCGCTTTTATTCGTGCTTCTCTTTTTTTATATTAAAGCTAAAAACAAAAGATAATTCCTAAAATGAATCGCTAAAAGAAGAAAATAAAAATTTTTAAGCAGTTGTACCTAAGTAAAAGTTTAATAAATGTTTTTCTTTCTGCTGTTTTTTTGCTTCATGTCGTTAGTTAACTGTAGAATATCTCACTTGAAAGTTCCACTTACCTTATTTATTTGTTGATAAAGCTCTCATTAAACCAATTAGAAGGATTTAAGATGTTGGTATTTTGAAATAACATTATTTTTGTTATAAGAATTGTTTTGTAATTAACGCAATAAATTGTATGCATTCCTGAAAGCTCTCAAAATTAAGTTATATGTTTCTATTCAGTAATAAAAATAAACTTTCATAGATGGTTTATGGGTAACTATACTGGTGATGGCGTTTCATTTATGCTTGAATGAGATTGGATTTTATCTATCAGCAATGGCTTTATCATTGCAATAAAATTTCACCAAAATTCACCCAAACAAAACAGAAATCTTTTTATTGGTTATTCATTTTTAAGGAGAATAGCTTAGTAGAATGGAATCTATTTAATTTGTTCCATTTAACATAGTAAACGTTAAAATATTTACAAAAAAAATTGGAATGTGATTTTAGAGATGGAAGAGCAGGAAAAATTCCGATTTTTTAAGTCGCAGATTAGTGAATGAAATTTAAATATGCAGGCATGGAGGAAATTATATAGCAACGCAAGGTTAAATACAAAAAATTAAACCTAGATACTTTACCTTTGTATCAGGCGGCGTTCTGGTAGCCTTTTCTCACATAGAAGCACTTTTATCAGTCTGGTAATTTGAGACAAAAAATCACTAGAGCACCTACCCACAAAAAATCGAAATATAACTTTAAAAACATTTTCTCATAGTCCTGGCTACACAGAACCTCAATTTAGTTTCAAAGAGAAAAAAATTCAACCAAGAGAATTGTAAACTAGCAACACGCAATACAAAATAAAAACTGTAGATGAAGATGCTGTAAAATAAGAATAAAATATATAAAACAGATATTACCGATCATGAGTGTTTAGTCCACTGGCTTACTTTAAGAAAAAGAAGAAAGAATATATATCGGCAATGATCACTTAATTATACTGGAGTGTGCGCTGTCTTGGTAAACCGACAACTTTTGATTATGTGCTAAAATTTAAAGTCAGGCAAAACGAAACATCCGGTTAGGTATTCTGTAGTACCCTGATTTGTGCAACCAGTTTCACGATTATTATATCCAAGAGTTCATAATATATATATATATATATATATATTTATTTTTTTCATTTTAATTGGTTTAGCTTAATTAACCAAAAAAAAATTAGATTTTTATCATCTATAAAAAGGTAATATTTTGTGTGACTAATCAACATAGTACAATAAAGTACGCACGATAAAAGCTAAATTTCATAAAATGAACCTTACATATATAATAAATGTAATTCTTATTTGACTGTCAAACCCAGATTATGTATTTTTGAATTGCAGTTTAATTTTTAACAGTTAAAACTTTTAAATGTAAAATATCAATTTAGCATTTCCCATCAAAATAAGTAAAAATTATAATAACACTTTGATACTTAAATTAGATTTTCTCTATTTTTGTTTTTAAATTAACAAATATATGTTGAAGATATTAATTGTCAAACTACAAACATTAGTGGTAAGAAGAACACGTGAAATTCTTTCTTTGAAAACTAGTAGTTTTAAAGAACAAAAAGTGGTTCACTCAGTGAGAAAGAAAAAAATAGATTAGCTTGCTGACTTTAAAGGCAAACCTACTACAGATACGGTAATCATGACTGCTTCTTCCAATTTCATGCCCCGCATTTTTGTTATTCCTTAAAAACTGTCTGGAGTTTCTTACCATCCTGCTCCAGGCAGTTTTGTAGAACTCCAAATGTCAGAATGGATGGGCAAAATTTGTTTCTCAAATTCTTCTATATTTTCTTCTCCATTGCATCAAAATGATGCAGACATTGGACGGACACTTATGGCTTTCCATAGAAAATATTAGTCTCAGCAAGTTTTGCAAGAATTGGTGAATAATTTTGGCTGTTTTGTGTCTGACAAGCAAGTTATTAAACTATATTGACCAGCCTTTATTCCTTACTTTTGTAAGGAATAAACCCTTACGTTTGGAATAAACCCTCAGGTTTATTCACTACAGTTTTCATGGATATTATTTAGAGTAACGCAGCTATAATAAGAAGAATATTCCCAATTAAATTGTAAATATATGTATGTTCCAATTTGTTTCAATCATCAAACATAATTGAAACAGAGATGATTTATCAAACACTTCAGAAAATTTATCACTGTCTGATCAAAGGAAAGATAAATATTGTGGACCCACATTCATAACCGATGATCGATTTGTTGATCCTAGATCAGTAGGACAGACCAGTATAAATTCAACTTGTTTATTTTAAGAGAGATATTTCAGAAATAAAGAAATAACTTTTTAGCATTAATTTAAATAAAAACTCTGTTTTTTCATAACGATTAAATATAACAGAGTGTCTTTAGTGTTACTTTTGTATGAAACTATTTCAAATTATTAAGTTAAATCCATTTAATTAATGCAATCCATAAAGCGGTTGATATCCCTGTTTTGTCCAACTAAAGTTGAATTCTTTTTTTAATAATTACAAAACAGGTATACTCGTGTTTGTGTCATTTTCACACAAATTTTTATTGTTTACACAAGGAGTTTACGGTTGAGAATTAATACCTTTTTTAATTAATTCTGTTAAATATTTGAACCAAGCTCATAATTTTACTAACTATGTAACTAAGGAATTGCATTTGTAATCTGAGTAGAACAAATATCATTGAACGCGAAATAATCATTCAATTCCACGAAAGGAAAAGTTTAATTTAAAAAGATATAGGTACCTTATAATTAAATGAAATAACAAGATATTTCTGTGTAAAATTTAATTTATTTGAGTTGATACTCCTACAAGAAATACAGTAATTCATTAATGTATTTGACAACACGAAACATATATTTATAGCATAATAATAATTGTTTATTTTAACTTGAAGTTACGTTCTCCGTGGAAACGTTTTGAGAAACGTAATTAAAGTGATATTTATATGTGGGTTGAATAATATGGTATATCCTCCATAAACATGTGATTACAACCAAGATATACTGGATATTATTATTTTTTTATTTTTTTTTTATATATCCCTTATTGAAAATATGAATAACTTAAAGTATAATAGAAATTATCGAAACCTGAGATAATCACGAAGTGATTCGCTAACTATTTCATTATTTAACTATTTAAACCTTTCTGCCTGTAATGGCAATGTTGGCGATAATAATTTGCTTTACTTTCACAATATTTCAGAATAATTGTACACGCGACCTAAAATAACCGTTTCCTAAAATTATTAATAATTTACATTTAAATAAATGAGATTCTCTGAAAGTTAACTTATTTTAGCAGAGGTAGATCGTTGGTGAAACGTGTAAATTGATATTTCACGAAAATTTTGCTATGAAATTTAATTGGTTTTTTACTGTATAGTTTTAATGGAAAGTTCTTTCCATTAAAACTATTGAAATAGTTCTTTCCTGTATAGTTTCCATACAGGAAAGTTAAGGAAAATTTTGGGGTACATAAATTAAAATCTAATAATGTGTTAAACAAAGATGGTACACCTATTCATAATACGAAAGGTAAAGTCGATAGATGGGTGGAATATATTGAAGAGTTATACGGAGGAAATGAATTAGAAAATGGTTTTATAGAGGAAGAAGAGGAAGTTGAGGAGGATGAAATGGGAGAAACAATACTGAGATCTGAATTTAAGAGAGCATTAAAAGATTTAAATGGCAGAAAGGCTCCTGGAATAGACGGAATACCTGTAGAATTACTGCGCAGTGCAGGGGAGGAGGCGATTGATAGATTATACAAACTGGTGTGTAATATTTATGAAAAAGGGGAATTTCCGTCAGATTTCAAAAAAAGTGTTATAGTAATGATACCAAAGAAATCAGGGGCAGATAAATGTGAAGAATACAGAACAATTAGTTTAACTAGTCATGCATTAAACTCCTTTACTAGAATTCTATACAGAAGAATTGAGAGGAGAGTGGAGGAAGTGTTAGGAGAAGACCAATTTGGTTTCAGGAAAAGTATAGGGACAAGGGAAGCAATTTTAGGCCTCAGATTAATAGTAGAAGGAAGATTAAAGAAAAACAAACCAACATAATTGGCGTTTATAGACCTAGAAAAGGCATTCGATAACGTAGACTGGAATAAAATGTTCAGCATTTTAAAAAAATTAGGGTTCAAATACAGAGATAGAAGAACAATTGCTAACATGTACAGGAACCAAACAGCAACAGTAGCAATTGAAGAACATAAGAAAGAAGCCATAATAAGAAAGGGAGTCCGACAAGGATGTTCTCTATCTCCGTTATTTTTTAATCTTTACATAGAACTAGCAGTTAATGATGTTAAAGAACAATTTAGATTCGGAGTAACAGTACAAGGTGAAAAGATAAAGATGCTACGATTTGCTGATGATATAGTAATTCTAGCCGAGAATAAAAAGGATTTAGAAGAAACAATGAACGGCATAGATGAAGTCCTACGCAAGAACTATCGCATGAAAATAAACAAGAACAAAACAAAAGTAATGAAAAGTAGTAGAAATAACAAAGATGGACCGCTGAATGTGAAAATAGGAGGAGAAAAGATTATGGAGGTAGAAGAATTTTGTTATTTGGGAAGTAGAATTACTAAAGATGGACGAAGCAGGAGCGATATAAAATGCCGAATAGCACAAGCTAAACGAGCCTACAGTAAGAAATATAAGTTGTTTACATCAAAAATTAATTTAAATGTCAGGAAAAGATTTTTGAAAGTGTATGTTTGGAGTGTCGCTTTATATGGAAGTGAAACTTGGACAATCGGAGTATCTGAGAAGAAAAGGTTAGAAGCTTTTGAAATGCGGTGCTATAGGAGAATGTTAAAAATCAGATGGGTGGATAAAGTGACAAATGAGGAGGTATTGCGGCAAATAGATGAAGAAAGAAGCATTTGGAAAAATATAGTTAAAAGAAGAGACAGACTTATAGGCCACATACTAAGGCATCCTGGAATAGTCGCTTTAATTTTGGAAGGACAGGTAGAAGGGAAAAATTGTGTAGGCAGGCCACGTTTGGAATATGTAAAACAAATTGTTAGGGATGTAGGATGTAGAGGGTATACTGAAATGAAACGACTAGCACTAGATAGGGAATCTTGGAGAGCTGCATCAAACCAGTCAAATGACTGAAGACAAAAAAAAAAAAAGTTTTAATGATTATAATAAAGTTCCAAAAATATTATGTTGAAGTGAATGAAGTTTATTTTCTTTTATTTATTAATAATATTTAAATTACTTAAATTTTTATTTTAAATATTTATGGCAGGGAAAGAGAGCTTCCATAATTTCATTTTAGCTGCAATAGATGTTGCAATAATCATATATTTTAGAAAAAGCTGTGTATATGATGGATTCGGTAAGATCAAACATTATACGCCTGGTAAGTAACATACGCATTTCTCTGCTTAAGTTTTTCCTAACGATGTCAGTGTTTAATTGGTTTCTTCATAGGATTGGCTATTTGTATTATTAGTAAATGTTATTTTACAATACCAATGAAAAGAAATACCTATTTACATTTAATAAAATTTATACACTGTGTATAAAGATGATTATACTGCAAATATTTAACTGTAGCTTACATCCAAATTGCTGGCCCCAAAATGAATGTTACAGAGAATCACTGCTGCAAAACATTTGTATAATTTATATACAATTTTTTTTTTTTATATGAATAAATTAGTAATATTAAAACAAACCCATTTTTCAGTTTTTTATATCTACTATTATATTCAAAAACTGATATTCAGAATAATTAAAAAAATATAATATATAAACAAAAAATATATTACATCTCTTTTAGAACGAAACGTACTTTTCATTGAATTATATTATCAAAAATAATAAAATTACAAAGGTATCGTAAAAGATATTTTAAATTCAATTAAAGAAAGTAATTACTTCAAGTTTACAAATTTAAAAATATTAATATTAAGCGTACAGTACACTCTAATACTACAAGATTTAGGTAATATATATAAATAGCAGAACAAATGGATTAAATTATAAGCAATACTATATATAAGAAATTTATACTGATTCAAAAATATTGTAAATTTTAAAAAAAATTTGTTAACCGTGAATTGAAAAACTGCGTAAAACACGGTATATACATAAGAAATATTCAAATCTATAATCTCATAAGAAACAATAGATTAAATCTCATTCACACCTGAGTTGGTTCCTTATTTAAAGAAACAGCTGACCAAACTGCTGGTACAATCAGAACAGGTTTTATAGAAAGTTTATTTTTGTATTTTTTTCAATAAAACTTGCTAATTCGATTAAATCCAGAAATAGAGAACTAAGTGCATATGTTCACTGGGTAGCATTTTCAGTTTAAAAGAGAAAGAACACTTTTTTTCAAAAATGAATATTAGAAAACAATGTACACATTATTTGTATTCACTTGGTTATCGAATTATAATTTTAGCATTTATTTTAATTGCTTACTATTTTTAGAACTACAAATTCGTACAGCAAAATTACCTGTCCATTTCCAACTGGACATAAAGTGACCAAAAGGGCATTGTAAGTGCTGTACTTAACAATCTACAAAATGCGTTAAAATCACATATCAGTAAAAAAATTACCTAAATTCTAGGCATAAAATATGTTACTGGATGACATTTTATAACAAAGTCTTGTATAATAAAATTAATTAACTTTGGGGGTAAAAAAATTGTTACAAAAACATATGAGTATATTCTTAGAAGAAAGAATCAATATCGCGAATGAATTAAGTGTTAAATAATACATTTAAATTAAAAATAATACTAAAATGCACTTGCCTACTTAGTAAGTTCCTTTTCATAATACTGCAATATAATGACGCTACTGAAAAAAAAAAAAATCAAACAAAAAGTAGCTGAACATGATTACGGTTTGCCCAAAGTAAAACTGAAATAATCTTGTTGGTGGCTTTAATTGATAAAATGATAGTTACGTCTATTAAGCGAAAAACTGTTAGCGGACCTAAGGGCCTTCACCTTAGCTGGCATGGCATTTTTAAAATTTTCTGCTATTTTTCCCCTAAAACTGTGGCTTTATTAAAAGTAATCTAAAAGTATAATTGCGAAATCAGGCTAATATAACACTGTACTCCTTACGATAAGACATCCAGCAATTAATACCTTAGACTAAAAAGAAACTACAAAACTAACTATGAATGCATAATTAAACGTTAATGTAAAATAATGAAGAACTATCAAAACACGATGAATATTACATAAATAATACAGAAAATACTGAAGTTAAGAAAAATAATAAGTTCCGCAGGAAATAAATAAAAAAACAGACAAAATGAACAGCAAATAATCATAAAATATATCAAGGAAATACATAAAAACAAAGATAAATATGATGGAAAACGAGCAGTATAAAAAAATATAAGTGGCCTATCACATTTAGTTACTCAAAAATCTTCATGCCACTTTTAGTAAGAGATTAATAACGATGGTCCCGGTACGTAAATAGAAGAATGTAGGAATACAAAATGCTACACCAGTTACTGGTGGGCAGCAGTAAAAAACGTTGTGGAGGAAACACTCTAACGGCTGGAACGAGAAAGTGAAATGAAAATGAAGGTAGCGAGGAAACTGTAAAAACAAATAAGTATAAATTATATTATCAAGTTTTTTAAGCGAGGATAAAGGACTTAAAATACTGGAAGAATACGAAAGAAACTTAAAAGGAGAACCCTCTGCAACTGGTTGGTCTAAAGCTGTTGACAGAGCCACAAACAGCCTGGTGGGCGTTGAAATGGCATCTTGTCGATGAATTTTTATGAACATCATTTGGAGAGGTAAGGCTCTTTTTTATAACTGATTTTTAAACAAAATTATTTAATAACAACAAATTTAATAATAAAATATTTAGGAAATGTTATTTGTTGCTCAGTGTTTGTGTAAATGGAAGATTTATTTTTTACGTAAATGTTAGGTTCTGTTAGTAACATCTTTCGGTCAACCGTACTTGAGGAAGCGTCAACTACTATACATTTTGTTCCCATAATATTACTGACATATAATTCTTGAGAAAGAAAAGATAACAGACCTACGTTTACTGTTTTCAAAAGGATCTCATAGAATAATGTTACTTCTTAAATTTACAATTTCTAAACATCAAAATAAAACATTTTACTTCGAAAGCTGTCTGACTCTTTTTTTCAGACGGTAAGAAAGAGAAACGTATAACCAAATAATAGGTAATCAAATTTCCCAAAATAAACCTTACCTTACATCCGTCTATAAAAAAAGATATTTAATCAAGTCTGAGGATTGCCATACAGGAGGTTGGAGCAAACTTGAAGCGATTTGAAAGTTTATCTTGCTCAGAAACGCAAATACGTTTGACGTTTTTACCTCACCATGCGTACATCCGGGTTGTTATTTCAAGAGATTCGATGAAACTTTTTAAAATAACAGAGCTTGTCGATTAAGGCATTTAATAGCTTTAGGTTTACGGAAATAAAACAGCCAACGATTACAAAGCCATTTTTTACTATGATTCATATCACAGAACGAATAGAAAAATTTTGTAAGTGTATGTAATAAAAAGAATTCAAGCTGATTGCAGTAAAATTTAAACCAGTAGAAAGAAAACCATTAATATTTCAAAAGGTAACACCTTCAATTTCTACGTTCTTAACAAAACTAACATTCTACTTAATTACCGCTCTAAATTTTTTCAGTGGCAATCGAGTAAAAATATAAGATATTATTTACACGCATTCATTTTTTCTATTATGGCGTTGTGTAATATTTTATTTAGATGCTCATATAAAATCTGTTTTTTCAGGTGGAAGTAAAACAGTTCTTTAAAGCTGATAATATTCCTTAAGTTATTAACACCCTTACTCTTGATTAAAAGACAATAGAAAATCAACAAAATAATCTTTCACCAATAACTATTGGTGAAAGAAATTCTGGAAGATTAGAAATGTTTAACATTACAGGTAAAAATCCTACATTAAAGTAAAGTATTGGACAGGCTTTTAAAGATATAAAGTAATTTTTTCAAGGGTTTTTAATTGCATAAGCGTTAAAATCGAGCTAGTTAAAAAAAAATCTCTTTTTTTTTTGTTCACCCTCCGGGAATTACCGTTAAGGTATTATTTCAGAGGATGGATGAGGATATGTATGACTGTAAATGAAGTGGTTTTGTACAGTCTCAGTTCAACCAATCTTGAGATGCGTGGCTAATTGAAACCCAACCACCAAAGAACACCGGTATCCACGATCTAGTGTTCAAATCCGTACAAAAATAACTGACTTTAGTAGAAGTTGAACGCTGGAACTCTGTTCTTTCAAGTCAGCTGATTTAGGAAAACGTGTTCGAAACTGGACCAACCCGGCGAATTAGTTAAAAAATATCTGTTGAATTCTTAAATCAACACATCATTTTTAAAGTACTATAATACTAAAAACCCAAGGGAAGTAAAACATTCAATACGGGCTTTAATTCAAAAATATGTTCAAGAAAAAACATTATACGTGGTTTCCTTATTAAAAAAAAATCCTAGTACTATAGTTATTTGTAGAGCCCGCTAGACGAAAATATAAGCTTAGCTATGAGAGAAAGATGCTTGTAATACACATTATACTACTGTATTCGTAAATGTATTCTACATCAACTAGGTATTTTTCATGAGTAATTGTTTACATTAATAAATAGAACTATTTGAATAATGGAGAAAATTTTTTATGTTCAGCTTTTTATTGTATCTAGTGAATAAGAAATAATTTTACCTATAATTTACTTAGTAATTTTACTATAGATTTATTTCATTTATATATTTTCACATATTTTGTTTTTTTTTTGTTTTTAATAATAATGAAAAGCACTTATTCTAAAAGTTATCGTTGTAAATGCAATAAATACATTAGTGCAAATTAATTATTTTCTTTGAAAATGTTGTGTTTTTGGTTTTCGTTTCTCGAAACGAAACATAAATTAATATTATTGTGAGGGAACGTCCACTCCTTCCTGCTAATACACACTTGATATCTACATGATTTGACAGGCAAGCCCCTACGTGTGAATTCCTACTTGTGTGTTAGTGTTTTCTACCACATAAGTGTAACTTTTGTTCGATACTCGCCCGTCTCACGACCCTGTGTTGGTGTACATTGTGAAAATGTTAATGAAAATGGCATGTGTATGTGTCATTGTCATTGACCTATTCTGACCTACTCTCACCTAATCGAATAGAGCGGTTCCCCACGATGGGGGCCGAGGCCCCCATCGGGAACCCCGTTGGATCTTGAGAACAAGCCGAAATTTTCTTTACCAACCCTCCCCTGAGGAGATACCTGTCCCGGTCCTAACGTACGTTTATGTTGAGGGGATGCATGCGCTTCCCCTCAACTTCGCCTAACTTGTTTGTGTTGCGTTTTTGGCATAATAACAGGATCGGAGAGGAGGTACCCTCTGTAAAATCAACTTAAAATTCATTCCAGTGACAAAGGCAGTTGTACGAATATAATCTGTAACTCCTTTTAGAGAAATGAGAATTTATTAACAACGTTTCTCTAGAAACAAAATTAATCTATTTTTATTTGATTTTTTTTATTGTTGAGAAATTATTTAATAATTTTAATAATCCTGGGACTATAAATTCAGTAATTTCTTCCCCTATTCAAATTATTTTAATATTTGACTTCCATCAAAACTTTTATGCCGTGCAGTCCTATAGTCCGTATAGTCCTATAGGAAAAGATCCCATATACGAGGGTTATTTTTTTTTCAAGATCCGATCGGTCACGAAATTAAAACCAAAGTGAAAATAAATAATTTTTTATTTGTAACAAGTACTTACATAGTTACGCTATTTTTCTACAGTCTCCACTCCGATTTAGACATTTGCCGTAGCGTGGTACCAGCTTTCCCATGCCCTTGTCATGGAACGGAGCCGCCTGTATTTTCTGCCATGTTTCTACGCTGTTCTGCATCTCGATGTTTGTGCCAAAATTTTGTCCTCCTAGCCAGCGATTCATGTGAGCAAAGAGGTGAAAATCGGATCGAGCCAAGTCCGGGCGGTATGGTGGGTGATCAAACACTTCCCAACGAAAACGCTGCAGGAGCTTCTTTGTTTCAGTTACAGTGCTGCGCGGTCGAGCGTTGTCATGGAGAAAGACAATGCCTGATGACATTCCTCTTCGCTTATTCTGAATTGCCCTTCGTAGACGTTGAACAGTCACGCAGTATGACGCTGCAGTGATGGTCGTGCCACGTTTCATGAATTCCACCAAGAGAACTCCATTCCGGTTCCAGAACACGGTAACCGTCTCCAACAGATAGTTGAAGAAGGTTCGCTTGAATTTATTTGGTTTACTGGGAGAATGAGAATGCATCTACTGTTGGGATTGTTTCGAAATGGACCCATGTCTCGTCCCCTGTGACAATTTTGTTCAAAAAATCTTCTTCATTGTGGTAGCGCTGGAGAAACGTTAGGGAGGCGTCCATTCCCTTTGCTATGGTCTGACAGCATCTTGGGAACCGATCTCGCACACAGTAGAGAGCTGACCTTGAAATTTCAGGAAACGAATCACTCAATACAGAAATTCTGAACCGATGATTTTATCGAATTACCTCATCCACTCGCTCAACGAGATTATCGGTTGACACTCGTTTCCTTCCCTGACCGCCTGACCGCCTGACCGCCTGCATCCTGAACATCTCTACGTCCTGCACCATTGTCATACTTTGCTGTCACTCGTTGAAGTTTCACCGTACACATTAATTATTTGTCGATAAATTTCAGTTGCATTACACCCCTCAGCCTGAAGAAATCGAATTACCTACCGCACGCAATCCACACTTGGCGGGAGATGCTATTGTTGTAGACATGTTTACGTGCTAGCTGTGTGTTCAGAACTAAATGAAGAGACGTGGCGTGATTGAAGATCATATAGAGACGCTGCGCAACATACATGCGCAAAGGGTCGTCCGATTATTGCGCGGGTTTTTATTTCGCGACCGATCGTACCTTCAAAAAAAAAATGACCTCTGTACTTGAATATTAAATAAAAAATATACCTCTTATTTCTTTCATTTTATTTTATGTTTTGTATATTTTTCTCAAAAAAATTATACAAAATCAAATAAACAAGTCATTTTTCACGCGCAGAATTTTGGAAAATTTTATTTACTTGCAACAATATCAAATTATTGATTTTCTTGTATACATTTTTTCGCTTCTATGTATACAGAGAAGTGAAAAAATAAGGTTTTAGGTGATCTGACACGAAGTAAAAGTCATTGCTGATAACAGGAGAAGTATTTGTAAGAATAACAAGCTACCCATACTAGACTTATAAGGAAAAATGAGGTGTGTAGTGGTTTCCCGTTGTCTTTTTGACCAACCAAATGCACAGCGCAAAGTGTAATATTTCATTATTTATAAGGTACATATCGTTATTTTTCTTATCGCTACTTAATTTCTCTGCATTGCTTCTCCAGTTAATACGTTTTTTTACGAAGGAGGGTTTTTTCTTGTATTCATGAAAATTAGAATACTATACAAAATTATACCTTACAATTAAAATTGGTTTAACAGTGTCCTTTCTCAATTTCAAACTTCGCTGATAATGATAAACACTTTCTGTCGGGGCATATGAACCAGATAAACACGAGAAGAGTTGAAATATACTGAAATATTTCATTCCATTTTCATCAACGGGTATCTCATTATTGTTCAATTCCTGAAGTTTTTATTTATAAATGATATTATACAGGAAAATTTATCCGCTACTACTTTAGATTTGACTGAGCTAGTATAATTCAGAGATTCTTTAACTTCATTCCCTTGGTTTCTTAAAAAACTTTATCCATCGAATGACGTAGAAGCTTCATATCTATTAGTAATTAATACGTTTGTTGGTAATTTCGACGAAAAATCCTTTTTTATTAGCAAATAGGAACGCTAGTAAAATAAAAATTGATCTTTTGGACTTCTAAACTATTTTGCGTATTTATGTTAATGAATATATGCTGGTGAAGGAGCTGGTGAAGGAGAAAAAAGTTATTCCGACTATAGACCTATCTATAATCGGAATAACTTTTTTCTCCTAAAACAGTTTCCTAAAATTGTACAGGAAATTCTCTTACATTTCGAATACTATCGATGAAGATTTAGTAGATCAAGTTATATGGTTCTTTTTACGTTTATAGATTTTTATGATAACACTGAAAGATAGGTGCAATAAATACGGACAATTCAGCTGGTGCCGAACAAATTTAAAACGAGGAACTTTTTCAGCGTGTCAAAACACGCACGAGATCGGGGTAGTTGGAATCTTTTTAAGGAAGAGAGCCCACTCAGGAAAGTAAAATGTAGAAATACAAGTATCTAGAATAGAGACTCAAGTAATTGCAATAATTTAGGTTCGAATTTGCGGTCGCATATCTATTCTATTATTATTATGTTCAAAATATTAATGATTCTAGGTTTTTTTTTCTTAATTTTGATCTTTTCACACAAAACTTCTTGTCGAATGCTACTATTTTGTAAAGACCGTTTCATTGTAAAATTATTTATTCTGAAAACTTTATAAATATTTTTTATTTCGCTTAAACTACATACCTTACACTCCTACTTCTATACTTATGCTCCGCCACGTGAATTAAGACATTGATCGTAGCTATACACCAGCTTCAATATACCCTCGTCGTATTATTCTGCCGCCAGTCCATATATCCACTGATTAACAGCATTTCTAAGTTCATCGTCACCCGCTAAAATTGCTTATCACTCAAAATGTCTTTAATTTCCCATAATCAGAAGGAGCTAAGTTCGGACTATGTGGCGGGTAATCGTAAATCTCCCATCGAAATGTTTTCAGTAAATCACGTGTCAGACCCGCAACATGTATACGTGCATTATCGTGCAGCAGGACGACGCCGTCGGTCGGCCGATCACGTCGCCGATTTTGAATGGGCTGTAACTTACATAGGATTTCGCAGTAGGCTTCTGCATTTATAGTCGTTCCACATGGTATGAAATCAATTAGCAATATGCCAAACCAAAATAGTGTGGCTATCAATGTACGTCTAAATGGCTGTGGCTTGACCTGTTGGTTGGTGATTAAGGATGACACTATTCACTTGACTGCCGTTTTCTCTCTGGCGTGTAATACGAAATCCAGGTTTCATCGCCGGTAACAATTGAATTACCACTCGTTTTCCTTTTTCCGTTTCCACTCGATATCCCGGGGAATATTGATTACGTATGAACTTTTTGACGTCGGTCATGCATGGGGGAGCATAGTGGTCTACTCCTGATGATTTTCACCCAGCCAGAGACAATATCTATCAGAGGGTAGTGACAGAACTAACGGTCTCGAAGCGGCGCCTTCGGCGGAATTGGCAGCGTTTCAGAAGGCCAGAAGGTAAGGCTTCGTTACTGACTAGTTTAATCTTATATCTTAAGACTTCTCCCTTTGGATAAAATAATTTCCCTAAGAAATGTGGTTATTAATTTTAATGTATACACGGTGTAAATTCCTAATCCCACACACACACACACACACAGAAAGAGGGGGAGAGAGAGAAATAGATAGAGAGTGAGAGTGATTGAGAGAAAATAGCACTTGCTCAGAATAACACTTAAGTTATAGAAAAACTTATCTTTGAATGAACTACGTAAAGTTTCCCAAAAAAAATAAGTACTTATTTTTTTAGGAATATTATGAGAAATATAAATAATAAGAAAACCGTATTTTGCTCTCAGAATATTGAAAAACATTTCACACAACTGCACACGAATTCTTCTATTTCGTTTTTATTCCAGAATCGATGTCCTCTCACTGCTTCTTTCAATAACCCAAACAAACACTAATGTTAAGAGGAACTGGATTTTAGGGCGATGTTTTAAAGTTCCTCAGTAAATTTCGTCCAGATTATCCTGATTGCTAACGGCTATATGAATTCGGCGTTGTCGAGATGAAGAATCACATTTCTGATGGATCGACTGACGGTGCTTTTGTTTCTGTAGGTGGCTTACATAAACCCGAGAGCCAGAACTGGTACGTACCATTTATAGTGCAACGGTTGTGGAAAACACGACCTGCAATATGCCTTCTGGTCCAAAAATATAATCATGAAGAATTTAATTTAACGAATGCGTTTTCGTCTTTACGATGCAAGGCTCTTCATTTCTATGAAACTATACGAGCCGATTTCGACTCGGGAGTGTAATAATTACCCATATCTCACCATTTCAAATCTTGAAACCTACCTGTCACAGACTTTGTGGAACTCACTTGTGGGCACTTTTATTTCCGAAGTAATTTCATCGATCGAAGAATTCCGATCACCTTCAATAAGGTCACACAGTTCGATCGATATTGTCATTTATCACAGTTGACCTTGAACGCCTATTGTCTTTCATTTTCTAGAGCTTCTTGCCCTTCTTTAAATTTTCTGATTCAGTTGTAGAATTCAGTACATGACGTCATATCCCCAAACTACGCAAGAAGGTTAGTAAAATTTTCATCGATTTGAGCTCTCATTCTTGAGATAGTTCTCGGTAATAATAATTTGCTCTGACAAGACGCTGCTGAGCAGAAATACGGAAGCTGAGGCTGCTGGAATCTTCCGTCTCTTCATACATCTCCCTTTGCGCCAGCTCCCTCATGCTCATATACGAGCCTTAAAGACAAAGTTCGTGTTCTAAACGAGAGGGATATATTCGGCTTATATTTGACTCTCGTACATACTGTTTAAAATGATATTTTTTATTTACATAAAGCCTAGTGCAATATTACAAGCATATGCATCTTTCGTAATAGTTCTTAAGCTATTCAAGTACGTCAAATTTGATCTGTTCTGTAAATTTAACATAAGTTAACGATGTTTTCAGTAGATGTCCCATTCATCCATGGATATAATATCTACAAACTATTATTATTATTATTTATATTTCTCGATTTACACTTCTCAAACGATTCATTCGTTCGAACGATTTATTTAAAATGATACTGTGTTTTGGGGATAAAAAAGAAAAATATCTCAAGAAATAACTTTAAACGTTCAGGTTTTGGTTCTTTTCGTTGTAATTTTTTTATTTTTTATACGCTAAATTCATGAACATTGTTTAGTTACAACCGGTAAAAACATTTTACAAAATCATGTGTAATGAAACCACGTACTTTTTTCAGGCCTCTTTTCTGCTTAGTAAATAAAAAAAAAAAAATTGCAGAGAAACTTAATATCAGAAATCATCAAACAATTATGATATATTATAAAGTAAGAAATTAAATTACATATTTAAAAAAGAATAGTAAATTTGAAGATTTAAAAAAATCCTAAGATAGCTCATTAATATTTTTTCACTGTTTCTATATTTTCTATAATTATGGGAGGGAAAAAACATAATTTTGTAAAAATCCTCATGTAATCGGTATAGTGCGACATCACAATTTGCTAATGATTTTTCCAGCCTTTCTTTCCTCAACTACTTTCCCCAACACTTATGTAACTCTAACTCTATAGCTTTTATTTGTACATACATCAAATCTTTGACTAACCATCGCCATCTTGTCTATGTATTTATAACTTCATAACCGACTTCAAAATAATGGTATACACATAAATATATATACAATGTGCAAAAAAATTTTGTTACGCTATTTAAGTTTACATATTTATTACTTTTCAAAAATTAGTTATATTATAAAAACAAATTATTTTGATTTATATACCCTTATTCAATTTTATGTCCGTGTTTAACTCGAAAAAAATTCGAAAAATCAACTTAAATTCCAAATAAGCACCTAACAGAAATTTTATACTCATATTCTTTGCCAAAGTTAGGCGTTTTGTTTTAATAGTTTATCACGTAAGACCATTTTTCAATGAAGAACTGTTCCAGTCAGAAATATTAATTTTTAAGAAACAGGAAAACCTGTATGTGTGTTTTAAAATATTTACCGATAATATTTTACTACCGAGTATAATACCCGCTACGAATACTAATTTACGTAGAAGAGAAATCATTTTAGCGTAATTTATACATGGAAATGTCTCTAGCACGGGAAAATCAAATTTATTTTAATAAGTTTTTTCCGATTTCAAAAAAATTATTTCTTACCTTCCCAAATACTTTTTTAATAATTTAGTACTTTTCATTAGATATGAGTGAATGATAACTTTTTGTAATCAAAGTTTGTAAAAACGTTCGAAAAAATAATTTATTTAAATATAAAAGTATAAAAATTTGTTAAGATTTTTAAACTAAACCTAAAGATTAAATTTGTTAGTAACAAAGTACTAATAAACTCGCTCATAGGCTTTATTCCTTCCCTTTTTCTTTTCAGAACAACATCGAAACCACAGCACATACAAGGCTATTGACGCAACTCATTTTCTGAATACTATTGCAAGGCTTCAGATGTTGTTCCGACGTTTAAAGAAAAGAAGATAATCAACGATGCTATTAAAAACCTTCTCCACGTCAAAACGTTTTCGAAGACAGGGGAATGATTTAATACTACGCTTCTATATTGAACCTTAAAGCAAGCATTGTTGAAACGGGATTAATACTATTTCATTTTCTTTACCTACTACCATATACTCAAAATTACATTTACACTGACAGAAAACATATCCAGTTTTTTATCAAGACTAAAATTCTAATCGTACTTGGTTGAAGTCTAAGAGATCTTTTAATTTAGATCCTTTAACTGTTTTATTAAAATGATTAAAAACTATACAAACATTATGTACTTCTATTTGGAGTCGTATTTCGTAATTTAAAAAATAAGCTATATACAGTGAATACATATATATAAAATAATTTTAAATAATTAACGACGCCTTCTAAAAAATTCCATACCATTGTGTTCTTCGATTTAACCATAAATATTGTAGTTATAATTTAAAAGAAGCATATATAATTTATAAAATTATATTTATGTTTTAGTTTTAAATAAATTCTTTCCTTTTCAGTCATTTTCAATGGCAGAAAAGGAGAAAAGTACTGGTTAGTGGTCTACAATATTGCTTTTTCAAGTATAAACTATTTTTAAGTAATTATAACAACAGAAAGGCTTGGTTGAGATAAAAATGACCTGGCACGAGTACACAATCGGCCTCACACGAGAGAATTACAATTTTTTGCCTCAGAAGAAGCGATTTCGCTTTGTGAAAAAAGAATGAGTAAGACTCCCATACACATTATTCAGTTGTAGTTGCCTGCTTCGTATTACTTTCCTTCCTTTTTCATGTTTAGCCTCCGGTAATTACCGTTCAGATAATACTTCAAAGGATGAATGAGGATGATATTATGTATGAGTGTAAATGAAGTATAGTCTTGTACATTCTCATTTCGACCGTTCCTGAGATGTGTGGTTAATTGAAACCCAACCACCAAAGAACACCGGTATCCACGATCTAGTATTCAAATCCGTATAAAAATAACTGGCTTTACTAGGACTTGAACGGTGGAACTCTCGACTTCCAAATCAGCTGATTTGGGAAGACGCGTTCACCACTAGACCAACTCGGTGGTCTCGTATTGCTTGCAATAAAATTTTGCAACGCTACGTGCAATAAAATTACTGAAAAAAAAAATTTTTTTTTATGTTTTTCAGAGAAGAAAAAGATTGGTATGTTTTTATTGGAGGCTTATTAAATTTATGAATCTGTTACTTTATTTTTAAGAAAATTGAGAAAACCTTAAGAAATTGAATTTTATGGCAAAATTGTTGATATTACGATCAACACTTGGTTTTAGGTAGGAGGATAGTGATTTTGATGTTTAAAGACTCAATCAAGTCACGATCTGAGCTATAGTCTCTTTGAGGTTAGATATAGATAGAATTTTTTGTAAAGGAAGAGAGTTAGTGTTAAAAGAAGGCGTGTGGATCGCGCTTCCGCGAATCGGTTAATTTGATAGTTGAGAGTTGTAGGTTATGTTAGGAGGTCATGGTCGGAAGAGGCCGCACAAAGGCGGTAGTTGTTTGTCTAAATATACTGATGGAAATTTCTTCCGAGGCATTTGCATCGTTGGCATCCTGACAGTGGCCAAGCTGATCTTGTGTTATCTAGTTTAGAGGGTCTAAAAGACGACCTCCGATAAAGCCCATCAGGGCTAGAAACGGATGAGGTGGTGTGGGTACTGGAATCGTCACAAAGCGGATGTCTTCCCCTACGAGTCAGGATGAAAGTTTTTTATCTAATAATTGCTATTACTTTTAAACTATGTAAAATCTGCAAGCGACTCCGATGAGTTGAACAAAATCAATGATGTTATGCTTCTTATAATTTTTTCGCGTTGCATAAAAGGAGATCAACCTTTTAAGAACCCTGATGTTACCTAGTAAATAACATTTTTAAAATTATTTTAGTTCCATTCTACTGTAATAACAAAGTTTCTTTAGAAGTTTAGAAATATGTTTTACCGGTGATTTTAAGAGATTTGATGACTAATTTACCGTATTTATTGGACGTATTTGAGTGTAAATTAGTAGTAGAATATGCGACTTTATATGTATATTTTAATTGAACTTTTGTATAACAGCAGCTGAAAGATGTAGCTGTCGCCCTCCAACAAAAAATTCAATTCTTTTTTCCACTTTAATCAATACCTAATATATTTGTTGAATTATATGTAATTTTATTTTTCGCAGCTATAACTGGAAATTAGGACGCTCTTATAATTCTATTAAGTAGATTTTGAACAATATAAATAATACATTTATTGAACAAAAAATTTGTAATATTTATAATAAAAGTGATAGTGCTTCGTTATGCAATTTTATTGTTTTTATTAATATTAAATATGATGTAGTTTGTTGAGATTCTGTAATCCTAGTTAAATTTTGCCGGTTAGTGTCATTTGTAGCCCGCCAAACTTGTGATTCTTATATATTGAATTTCCTGGATAGAGGTAAACTGATAACACAAACATTCAAAATAATGTTAAAGTTTTATATTAAGAACTGGATTTTACCTTGTAAGCGAGAGAATAATTGTCATTATAGCCGATCAGCAAATACGCTGTTTAAGATTGTCAAAAAATTATGATTCTGATCCATAAATTTTCCGATATAAATTGACGAGTTTATTTTAAAATCTCTTCACATTTATTATTTACGTTTAAATATGAAAACAATTAAAACTTAATGATAAACAATTAAATCAACTACAAACACACAATAGAACGTATTATCTTTTAGATTGCCTAAAAATCATCAACGTATCAAGTTGAAAAGCTAAATACATTGTTTGTAGCACAATGAATACAGTGTAGCGTAAAACGCCATGTAAATACAGAAATGTAAAATTTAACTGAAAGTAAAATATCGTCTGAATAGCTAATTATAATTTCTAAACTGTATTCCAAGTAAAATAAAAAAAAATTAAATTAAGAAAAAGTGGATATCTATTGCTTCTCTTTAGAACTTCTTAGAGGTAAAAAATTTCTTACAGTTTTTCCTGAAAGGAGAAAATGTCAGCATTTCACTTAATTATATTAAAAAAGATACAGGACACAATATCTTCAAATCCATCATTGTGTAATCCTGCATGATAAGTGAAAATAAACTTCACCATTCTTTCAGAAAATTTAATTAAAATTTTGCTAATTTAAGACATTATTAGAACGGATTAGGCATGTTTTTTCAAACCGTTTTTTCGTTTGAAAATGTATCCTTTAAAATATAAAATACTCTTTTATAATAAAGTATTTGAATCATTCACTTCTTTTTTTTTTTTTTTGTAATTCTTGAAATCTTTTATAAAGAATGATATTTATATATTTCATTAATTCAATAATTAATTTTTCGTTACCGATTCCCAATTACACATATGTAGTAGCTCAGTTGTGTTAATTTCCTCAAATAATTTGTAATTCAGTAATCTTGGTATCGTTTGTCTTATCATACTTAGTCCCAAATTATTAATAAATTTTGTTACGGATAAAAAATATCTTTAAAAGTTTATTATAATATTATATATTTTTCTAAGCTAAATTCTTTGTCATAATTATGTTTGTTCGTAGATTTCCTTTGATTTAGGTGATTTTAATACTCCATGATTTATAAGATATCATTAAGTATTGAAAAAAAAAAAACACGATTAGTTACATAATTTTAGCCTATTTGTTATCAGTTTTGCCTATTTTTACCTGTATTAAAATCGTAATTTTTTTCCTTTTTAAACACCTCCAAGGCAACCGGTCCCCGCCGGTTAGACATTACTTGGTCGCCTCAGAGTGTCTTAGCAGCAGCCTGTCCTCCTACCATCGTCAAACATCGAGGCCACCCACTGGGTTCCCCCCAGGATAACAATGACGCCCTGACTCCTTCTTCTGGGCAGCAAAGACGCCTCGCCGCAAGAAGGCTACCCGTTCCCGTTCCTATCCTGCCAGAATTCAGGAGCGTGCCCTTCCCCTTACTCGCGACCTCTTACACTACAAGGGTCCCCATGCCATTATTATAAGCACCCCGACTCCCCCGCCCTTGCATCCCGGCGAGCCAGGATGGCCAAGGCAAGGAGTTGCCTACCGGGCCCTATACTTTGCCACGCTTCGGATTTGTTTTCCCCTTCTGGCATTGAAAGAAAGCCAGCCACATAATAGACAGACAAATAAATATTTAACACAGCAAACCAACACCAGAAATTAAATAAAGAAGAAGGAATTAAAACACAACATAATAGAAGAAGATCAAACACACAATAGATATCAGTATACAAACATAACAAATGATACACAATTGTAAATCATAATCGTAGTCATAGTACATCACAATACAAGTCGGCACACATAGTAAACATAAATGACAAAATACACATGGAAATCAGCAAAAAATATATAATACAGGAAAGGAACACAAGAAGGAAAAATAATTTCACAGAAGGTACAGACCAAGAAGGAAAGTCCAGCGGCAAGCACATAATGGAGCCCTGAAGCAAAAAAAAATACGATCACAAACGGTCATCCTACCCCTTCCGGGCCAGTAAACAAGCTGCCAACTTAGCCACCTTAGTCCATCCTTTTGAGGTTCCGACTCCCTGCGTCGAAACTTCGCCAAATAAAAACCGAACTCCGTGGCCAGTCAGGAACTGAGTGAGGCGGAATTTGACCTCCCCATATCGCCGCCCTACTCAGTCCTTCACCTCCGGGGAATAAGGCGTCTGGTTCAGCTGCCCTTCACACTAGCCACTCACCTCTTCTATTAGAGAGCCATTAGCCTCCCTCTCGCCACTTGTCCCCTTTCCAACACAGCAGATCTACAGGTGGGACACCTGCAACCACACAGATCGCGTAATAGGAGACCGTCCTGTACGGCACGCAATACGCAGGAGAAGCAACCTATGAACCGATTCCAGCTACATTCAATAATTCTGTATTATCATAACGCAGGCACCGGCCGAGGATGCATACAGCATCACCGACGTAATAATTGATGCGATCACCGTCCTCCGTTTTTCCCGCGGCGCCGATATATTTGCCGTGAGTCTTGAGATGGCGTACACGACCGTCACCGCTTTTCCCACGGTCTCCGCAATGTGGTGTCAAAATAATCATGAATTTTTGTCCATCTATACGCCAAGATATTTAGCCGCGCGGACCTGCTTTATCTCTGAGTTGTTGATTGTAAGACGGACATCAAGTAGCGGCCTCCACCCGGAGAAGACCAGGGCTACGAATTTATCCGGAGCGATATCAAGGCCCCACGAAGACAGGCACCCCATAAATAGCTTCCAACGCCTCGTTACCTCTCGTTTCTACCTGATTTATATCAGTACCTCGCAGTAGTACCGCCAAATCATTCGCAAATCCAAGCATCTCCACCCCCTCCTTTTGGTTTGCAACTAGGAATGTTGCAACCCTAAAACACCATCGTACTTAACGTTCCAGAAGAGGAACCCCAGTACTGAACCATATGGACCCCCTGCCTTCATCTCAAACACATAGTCCCCTGCCTCCGTCGATGTGGTTACTGTACGCTTGCTAAGTAAGCTCTTCACAACATTCAAAAGTTGACCGTCAATACTCCTTTCGTCCAGTACCGTGCCGATGATCTGCCACGGGTTGCTGTTGAAAGTGTTCCTCACGTCTAAGCTGATCAGCACTGGAACCTCCCTTGTCTTCCAGGTATCTCCCGCCGCCTCGTCCACGATGCTCATCACGTACATGACAGAAGGACCACGGAACTCTTGTTCTAAAAAGATTACTGCCGGGGGAATAATCCCCCTAGACTTTCGATCTAGTTTCTCAAGCGCCTCTTAGTGACCCGTTCGTAGATTTTTTTCAAGCATGTTGAGAAGACAGATTAGCCTAAACGCTCCAGGAGCCTCCAAGTCCTCCCCAGACTTCGGTATCAACACCAACCTGGTCTCCTTCCAGCATTCCGGGAAGACTCCGCACGTGATCGCACATTTGAAGCAGTCGAGGACAGTGTAAGGAAACTCGGTGTTCACCAGCCGTGCCCCCGCCCACTGGTATCTCGTCCAGCCTCGGGCTTGTCCTGGGCTTCCAAGAGTTCTGGGATAGAAATTTTGCTAACATCCGCCAACGGCGACATACGCCATCTCGTATGTGGTAACACTGAACTTATAAACTTATAAATGGTCTGTCTGCGCATAGACCACTTTTGGAGGAGAATGTGAATGGGTTACTCTATTTCAATAGCTTGTATAAATTTTGTGGTCTGCATGAATGAAAATGAGAGGGGATCGTTTAATTTTATCAAATTACCTTTCACTTGGGCTAATTAATATAAATTTCTGAGTCTAGCATAAATTGACGTGGAAAATTAGTTTTCCTCATTAAAATTCGTGTATGAATATAAATATATATATATATCTTATATATTTATATATATATATATATATACATTTATATATTAATTTTAAGTGTTATTATTATCATAAGATTAGCTAATACAATAAGTGATAACAAAAATTTTGTTATCGGAAAAATAAAATGTAAATAATTTTTAAAAGGATTTGAAAAATAGTATAAAGTGTTATTCGGATGGAAGACAAGATATTTTTTAAATTTATTTTACAGTATTCAAAAACGTTTGTATCTATTTAATAAAGAATACAGTAGGGGTAGATATTTTTGATTTTTTTTTTCTTTAGTAAAGAAAATTTAATCTTCTTTTCATCAGTGGATTTGAATACAATATTTTTCTTTCTTTAAAAGTAATATACGTATAAAAAAAGTAAAACACAAACATTCTGTAATTATGTAAACGAAGTTTACTTTATGTATTTTCTTTAAGAGCTCGATGTTTATTCTTTTAATGTCAATAGCAGATCTTGCAAAAAAAAAATTATAAAGTTGTTTGTGTATTTCATGATAACTTTTTATCAACTGTCATTTGATGTGATTGCTTTTGCTATAGTCACCTCTTTTGTTTGACTTCTTTCAGACAGTATGATGAAAAGTTCCCTTTTATCTTCTGTATAAATTGGACTTTGTCCTTGAAGTGAGAAAATAATAAAGCGTAAGTTTAGTAGAGAAGTATTGTAGAAGAGTAATAATATATTTCTTCAAATTTATACCTGAGTAAAGTAAAAATAATTCTCAAAATCAATACTGAAATAATTAGGGTTTCATAAAGAGAATCACTTGATTTTACCATTATTATACAAACTATTACAATTATCAGAATACTACTACTAAACATTTGTCTAAGAATAATTTTGATGTTTGAAACAGACGATAATGTTTACCCAGTACGCTGTTTGATCACGTTGTGTATTTAGTCAAAAATACAAATTTCTTTTCACTTCGAGTAAATCCTTTTGAGGGAATTTTAATTATAATCTACATTCATCACTTCTTTAACATTTTTTGTAGAAAATCTATTAGCTGTTAATTTATAACACTTAGTTTTTAGGTGCAGAAAATCGTGCATTATATCCTTTATGAGTATAGTGAAATACGATTATTTAAAAAATTATTACCACAAAAAGCAGAGATAATTTACACCTTCCCTACTAGGCACTCAATACATTGTATAAATTGTAGTTCTTGTGCAAGTACTGCTATAACAACGTATAATAAATTATATAATAAAGTAATTCAATGTAAATAATAAAGTTTATTCAATACATTGTTTCTAAGAGAAACTGATGATCTAATTATTCCTTTGACTGTGCTAACTTATACCAGCAATGCAGAGACAGTGATAGCAGTTAGGTTATAGTTATGGTATAATTAGGAAATAAGCTTGAAGGCACGATAAAACCCTTTAGGCACAGGTTCAAGATGTGGTGTTTATCAACTAGTATTACGCGTATTTAAAGTGTAGCTATGTAAATAGATTTGTTTGTGAAGTTTTATTTAAAGTAATTATATAAATTTTCACCTAAGAAAGCTTATAAGTATAAACTTAAAACATAACTTGCTAACATTTGTAGTATTTAATTAAATGTACCATTAATCTCAAGAATATATCATTGTAGATTTATATTTATTCTTCATGAAATTTAACTTAAAACTTATAATATAAATCTGGTGTGATCTTTTTTATAATTAGAAATGAATTTTTCACTTCTTAAGAAACTTTTTATTAGTATAATATATAATTGAAATTCTTTTATTCAGAAAATAATGTATAACAACTACGGTTAAATAACTAAAAAAAAAATACTGATTTGAAGTCTGAATCATGAAAATCATGAAATGATTATTGATTATTAAGACATGGACTTGTTATTGAACCCTCATTCCAGCGGTTAGGTTTGTAAGTGGTCTTAAAAGAGTAAGAAGTTAAGGTTAGAGACTTAATAACCACAGGTTTACGGATCAAATTAAGATATCGAAAAAACGTAGCTTTGAAAGCATTTGAAATTGTCCAATCTGCAGAAAAAATAGCTTGCTGAAGTCGTAACAGAAGAGAACAGCAGAATAAAAGAAAGTATGAGGCTCTTCTAAATCTAGGTTTTATATAATAAAATCTATTCAATATATTGTTTAATGATAGAAATTGATAAAAGATTACTTGTTTAACAGTTCTAATTTATGCTAAAAATACTAAGATAGTAGTATCAACTGGGTTATGGATATAGTTAAGATATATGTAAGATAGGTATGAGAGGTTAAAAAATTAGGTTCAGCTGAACCAACTGTGCGTACCAGTTCCATTTTGAGGTGATTTCCCTCTTATTAATGAAGACTTAATGCTTGTCGTGGTGACACTGTCATTGTATTCATTAGCTGGTTTCTGATTTTATCATCATTCACTTTAAGACATTGAATGGTGACCTACTGACACGCAATCTTGGAGGCATTGGGTTGCTAACCCGTTAACCCGTCAGTTGTGCTGGTTTCGAAAAGAGACATAATATCGGATGATTTCGATGCGTCACCGCTGTTTGGCTGGCTCAATAACACTTCAAGCAATATATAATTCTAGTTTCAGCAAAACGTGTTCTGCTACAGCTCCAGCATCTACCCCTTACCTTAAATTTTACTTTCCAAGGCTGTAATAGATCTTTTACAGCAGTCCCCATTGTTGGTGTTCACCAGTCCTGCCTCTTTATAAGCAAAGATTTAGATTTCATCTCCAATGATTCAATGAGGTCTGCAGGAATAAGGTTAACGACATGCTTTAGGCATAGGCTCAAGAAATAGTTTATCAACCGGTAAAAGCTTGAGATGGTTCTTGGTAATATACTAGAAGTTGTTAGGTGTGCAAACGGTCGGTGATACTACCGTGTCTTCATTGAAGCTGTCATAAGTGAATCTAAAGCTTTTCTTTTCATCTTCAGTAGTGGAAAATAAATCACCAGGTTATATTCCCTTACAGTCTTTCCTCCAAAGATCCATGACGCTCTTTTGTCTGACAATATGACTGGGCTGACCCCAGTCGCTGACGGTTCTTCAAAGACAAAACATTCTTTTTCTGGTTTTTATAACTCATCTTCTGCTGCTAAATCTCAAGATCCTTCTGTGCAACATACTCGCATTTATGACACCAATCCTAGTTACCCCACCTCTGATATTCTATCAATCTCTTCTTTACCTCTTTTCTGTCTTTATTTGAATGGTAGTCCGTTTTCTCTACTTCTCTTTCTACCATCACACGTTGTTCTGCCATTGTTGCCTACCCTCGTGCATCGGTAACAAGACCTGTTCCTTTTGTCCGGACGGTACTGACTGCGGTTGATCCTGAGGCTGTAAGGTTGTAGACTGCCGAGTGGCTTTCTTCTTTCTTTTAAACACATTCCTACTAGGCTTGCTCCAGTCCTTAACTAGTGTAGGCATAACAACGCTTTTGGGATTATTAGGTTATTCACAGTGTATTTCTTGCTTTATCCGTGCATTTCTAGGCGGTGAACCCTTTTTCAATTTCCATCCTTATGCTTGCAGTATCGGACATATCATACTGGACTGATGTTGTCTTCACGCCATCTAAATCACTGTTGAATAAGTGACGCTTATTTGAGAGCCCATTTCTGTGGAGACCCTTCTTCTGTGAGGACGTAGAGGTGTTGAGTCAGTTGCTTTTGACTTTTTCTCAGGGCCTGAACGTGTTTTGTTCACGTGTGAGGCGAGCTGTCTTTCTTCTACTTTGTCTCTTATTTTTAATTTAATTAGTATTTTTAGTGACTTTCCAATCTCTATACTGCTTAGTTACAATATTTTCATTCTGTTTCTCGAAGAGTACATCAGAGTGAATTCCTATACTTTCTTATGTTTCATTCTTGAAGAGAAAATAAATTATTTACTTATTGCTTGCATTATGCCAGACTAATAACATTGATTTTTAACTTTATTATGTTATGAAACTTTTTATAAATATTTCAATTTTTTTTTTTGGGGGGAACTTATTCATGGTTATCACAGACCACATAATAATATTTTTTATGTACTAAAGATTTAAATGGCAGAAAGAGTCCTGGAATAGACGGAATACCTATAGAATTACTGCGCAGTGCAGGTGAGGAAGCGATTGATAGATTATACAAGCTGGTGTTTAATATTTATAAAAAAGAGGAAGTTCCGTCAGACTTCAAAAAAAGTGTTATAGTCATGATACCAAAGAAAGCAGGGGCAGATAAATGTAGAGAATACAGAAAAATTAGTTTAACTAGTCATGCATCAAAAATCTTAACTAGAATTCTATATAGAAGAATGGAGAGGAGAGTGGAAGAAGTGTTAGGAGAAGACCAATTTGGTTTCAGGAAAAGTAACGCACAAGGGATGCAATTTTAGGCCTCAGATTAATATTAGAAGGAAGACTAAGGAAAAACAAACCAACATACTTGGCATTTATAGACCTAGAAAAGGCATTCGATAACGTAAACTGGAATAAAATGTTCAGCATTTAAAAAAAATTAGGGTTCAAATACAGAGATGGAAGAACAATTGCTAACATGTACAGCAACCAAACAGCAGCAATAATAATTGAAGAAGATAAGAAAGAAGCCGTAATAAGAAAGGGAGTTCGACAAGGATGTTCCCTATCCCCGTTACTTTTTAATCTTTACATGGAACTAGCAGTTAATGATGTTAAAGAACAGTTTAGATTCGGAGTAACAGTACAAGTTGAAAAGATAAAGATTCTACGATTTGTTGATGATATAGTAATTCTAGCCGAGAATAAAAAGGATTTAGAAGAAACAATGAACGGCATAGATGAAGTCCTATTCAAGAACTATCGCATGAAAATAAACAAGAAGAAAATAAAAGTATTGAAATGTAGTAGAAATAACAAAGATGGACCACTGAATGTGAAAATAGGAGGAGAAAAGATTATGGTGGTAAAAGAATTTTGTTATTTGGGAAGTAGAGTTACTAAAGATGGATGAAGCAGGAGCGATATAAAATGCCAAATAGGACAAGCGAAACGAGCCATCAGTAAGAAATATAATTTGTTTACATCAAAAATTAATTTAAATGTCAGGAAAAGATTTTTGAGAGTGTATGTTTGGAGTGTCGCTTTATATGGAAGTGAAGCTTGGACAATCGGAGTATCTGAGAAGAAAAGATTAGAAGCTTTTGAAATGTGGTGCTATAGGAGAATGTTAAAAATCAGATGGGTGGATAAAGTGACAAATGAAGAGGTATTGCGGCAAATAGATGAAGAAAGGAGCATTTGGAAAAATATAAATAAAAGAAGAGACAGACTTATAGGCCACATACTAAGGCATTCTGCAATTGTCGCTTTAATATTGGAAGGACAGGTAGAAGGAAAAAATTGTGCAGGCAGGCCACGTTTGGAATATGTAAAACAAATTGTAGGGATGTAGGATGTAGGTGGTATACTGAAATGAAACGACTAGCACTAGATAGGGAGTCTTGGAGAGCTGCATGAAACCAGTCAAATGACTGAAGACAAAAAAAAAAAAAAAAAAATTAGTCACTGGTACAGCCATTCAAGATGGAGGGTAAAAAAATCCTCTTTTCCTGTTTTAGTGAAAGAGGGGTGAAGAAGGGAACATATTATCCTATGTTGATGTCCACATTTTTAACTGAAGGAAGTTATATTTTCCAACAATAAACATGAAACTGCAGTTTTCACAGTAAAGTTGCAATCAATCTCAAATATTGAGTGAGCCACATGTTGAATTGAAAAGAAAATTTTCATCAGTTTAATAATCTAATTTTCATTTACATGAAAACATTACTGCGTTTGATTTGATTTACAATAACATTACAAGAACTATTGTAGTATACAATAGCATGTTATCCTGTTGTTTGTTTTTTATGATTACGAGCGAAAACAGCAAAACGGTTGATTGAATAGAAATTGTACGCAAGTAATATTTATCCGTTTTATTTTAAATATTTAAAATTTTTACAGTAAATTTTTCACCAAATTTTTTTCCAAAAATGTAGCTTGAGCAGAAGAAAAAGTAAAAATTTATTAATCAAGATCTTTGCTAAACTTTCGACTTATTTCAGAGTATTTTTGGTTATGAAATAGAATTCCACACACCTAACTGAAATACCCGTCAATCATGACCCGATACATGTTATATCAGCAAATACAAGGAAACTAAAGAATAATAATTTCTATCCTAAGCATCTGTTTCTATCGGAAAAGTGTAAATTTAGTAAACGTAAGCAGTATGAACATAAAACAATACAGAATAAATCTCTCGGTTGGAAAAAAGTCCACATTCAAAAACTTTGTAGTATTGATAAACGTTTGTTTAGAGTATTAATACCCAGTAAATCTCTTAACAAAACCAGCAAACAGCTCTACTTTCAGAGTAGGATATCAACTTTAGTAAGGTATAAACAACTTTATATTACGAAGAACGTAGTCGTGATGCACATCACAATAATACGCGTAAAAAGAAGTAATTGGGTAGTCAAGGAACCTTTGATTTGGAAGTCGAGAGTTACAGCGTTCCATTCCTAGTAAAGCCACATATTTTTACATGGATTTGAATACTAGATCGTGGATACCGGTGTTCTTTAGTGGTTGGGTTTCAATTAACCACACATCTCAGGAATGGTCGAACTGAGAATGAACAAGACTACACTTCATTTACTCTCATACATATCATCCTCATTCATCCTCTGAAGAATTATCTAAACGGTAGTTACCGGAGGCTAAACAGGAAAGAAAGAAGAAGTCAAGGAACCTTAGGTACGTTTAATCTAAACCGATGAAGGGAAACGGCTATCCCTTTCTGAAATTTCTGAAATTTGTTATCGCAGTTGATTTTTAGGGACAGTATATTTAATTTTTAGATGTATTCTGAATACACCCAAAGATATATCATATTGTTGAATTAATCAATTGCGTTAACACATTTTGATCCAAATTGTCACGTATAAGTTCTTTTAAGCTTAAAATTATACATTATACAAGTGAGCTTAAATCATGTTTGTTTGTTTATTAAAAATATTTATTTTTACACATCGAAGTTACATATGTGTACCAAATTTCATTGGTTTTCATACGATAGATCAAAAGATATAGCAGTTTCAAGATTTAATTATTCCTAAAGCGAGTTAAATAAATGCTTTGTTTGTTTATTAAGATTAAAAAAAAAAACTAAAAAAATTATTTTTACACATCGAAGTTACATAAATGTATCAAATTTCATTGATTTTCATACAATAGTTGATGAGAAATAAAAATTTTCAGCAACATGCATGAATTTAGCGTAGTGGTAGCGCATGGGTGGGTGGGGTTGGTTCATAAACCAAATTCTACCACCGTAGTATAGTATTGTCATCGAAGTTACATACGTGTACCAAATTTCATTGCTTTTCATACGATAGATCAAAAGATGGCAGTTGCAAGATTTGATTATAACTAAAGCAAGTTAAATAAAAGCTTATAATAAAGGTTATTTTCGGATTCAGCCCTAAATATGCATAAGCATCAATTATTAAAAACTAAAAAACACAACCATCGCAGACTTTTGTAATCACTATCTGTAAAACTTTCGTCTGGGGCGGTGCGATTTAAAAAGTAATTAATTCGCTTTTTTATCTGAAAACTAATAGAAACTGTATGAATGCAGTAAACCGAGCAAATCCTTTATAATATTTTTATTAAAAGCAGTTTGTTTTTTCTTTAAGAAAACTTCCAGTTCTACTTCTGAATTATAAGTTCAATAAAGAATCTGTTCTGTTCAGTTCTTAAGCGTTTTTATTTAACCTTTTATCATACTTTTTTTATGTTTTTTTATTTATAACTTTTTGTCCGATAAACTATAACTTTAACTAGCATCACAATAAAAAAAATAAACGGTTTTATCAGGCTTGCATGGATTGTAAAAGGAGACATAATATCCATTGGAATTTATAACTTTTAATACGAATATAAAAAATAAATAATATCATAGATAACACAGCAATCATCATGAAGTAATTACTACATTATTTTACGAATTTAGAAAAGGAATGTTGCACACTTTTTTAAATATGATACTTTTGTCTGTTATAAATTAAATAAATTACTAATTCCATCAAAAGTATAAACTTGATTACAAATCATGATATGAATAATAAAATCTGGCACCTTTAAAAGAATGAAAAATAAGCAAGGTAATTTGCATAATGATCACTTTATATTATTATTTTATCAACTTTTTTTTTATAACTGATAGATATTAGTTTCTGTGCTTGCAGAAGAATATATTAATTATTTATGCAACCCTTGTTTTCAATTGTTTAAATTAAATTTGGAGATTATAAATGGAGATTAAAATTTGTAATATAGAAATAAGGTGAGTTATGCGAATGTATATTTACCACGGATAAAAATGATAATTAATTATATGAATACAAATTTTTGTTGGAATTGTGTCATAATAATTAATTATAACTCACTAATCTGGTATTAATTTATATAACATGTTCTATTTTTGCTTTTTTTAATTAAAAATAATCCTCTGATTAATTCTAAAATGTTCTATTGCTTATTATGCAAATTTTTTTTTAGAAGTAACAACTTTTTTAGCGTGGCTTGAATTGTAGCGAAAGGGTTACAAAAAATAAATTAGTTTCTTACAACAAATATGAGTACAGCCTAGAATGCATATAGGCAGACTGCTGTATGTATAAAGAAACAAAAACAAAAACCAAGTACGTATGATTCAGTAATTCTATTTTATTAAATATGGTTATATATTCACTGTGGCAGAAAGCTTAGTTACAAGCAAACCTCTTTTTCCCCTTGTTTTGATGCTTTATAACAACGCATTACAAGTTAATCTGTTTTCTGTGCATGACATGAATGTAGAGAATATTGTTCCTTTCTCGTAATTTTCATTTAAAATAAATTTTGATATACTCTTTCCTTAATTTAGTCTATCTATTCATTTTTATTGAGCTAATTAAATTTCTACAAAAATAAATATACTGCATATTTTCATAGATAGAAGATTAACGTGTTACAAATTGGTTAAAATTTTTATATTTATTAAAATCAAAGTTTAAACATACATTAACGAATTTGCCATAAAAGGATGACTTCTCAGGTTTCAGAAATCGATGAGTAAGTTGAAAAATAATGTCCGAGGCACGTTTTATGTTACATGACTAAAGCAAAGAGACTTAAGACTTATTAAACGATGCCCAAAAAGGAGTGTAATGTTTTTAGGGTATGCTGGAATAACGGCTGACTTGGTTCGGTATGTGACCTATAATGTCTGGCAAGATAGGTGGCTGGCTGGGGAGACGGCAGCCTAGACGGCGATCCTGATACCGGACCTGCGATTGTGCTGTTTAAGATAATTTGGTATCCTCAACTACTTCACTACCCAAATGTTCACAGGCCATGGAAACTTTACAAGCTATCTACACCGTATTGGGAAGCGTGATAACCCCAACTGTTTATTCTATACAGAGTACGACAGTGTCGAACACAAATTCTTTCAGTGTCCTGTATGGGAGGAAGATAGGGCTCATGCAGGGATTCCCGGCTTGACACCTGCATCCTTACTGACTCATATAATTGTTTCTGCAGCTTGTTGGGATGCATTTAGCCTCTTTTCACGGACCGTGCTTCGAGCTAAGGATGATGAGCGGTAAAGGGGCTTCTAGCGGGGGGCGTTGGAAAGCCTCAACTGTTAGGACTGGTACGCCTTGGTGTGCTAGCTCCGATGATCAGTTGAGGACTTCGTACATGACTTGTACCGCTATGGCAGTTTCCTGTTGTGATGAACATCTTCAGAATCCGTCATCCACTAGTGTGGAGTTACGACCAGAGTCTCGGTGGGAAATCCTCTTGGAGACCCCTCATTTGAGGCATAAGGCACAGACAGGACCGAGATCCGGCCTTCGGCGTGAGAATAAATTTTGCAGCTTAGCTGGATCCAGAGTCTCCTCGCTGAAGGTTAGAGGCAGGCACAATAAAAAAGATCCGACCGGCGGGCCGACCTGCCTTGCAGGACGTATAGCTGGTGGGCGGGAAGCCCCGTTAGAGTTAAAGGACGCTCTCTTGGGCTGAGTTAGTTGTGGATCAATCTCACTGGCGGGGAAAAAAGAAAAATAAATTAAAAAAAAAAATTAATGTATGTACATTTGTACAACAGTAGCAGCTCAACGGCTGAACCGATTTAGATTTATGACCCCCCCCCCCGCATTAAATCTTTATGTTTCTAGGAATGTCATCAGCTATATATATATATATATAAATATTTGTAGTAGTGGAGATTTTCCGGTTGAAGCACAAACTTTAATGATTTGAATTAATGAACTATGAACTGCGAGCCTCTAGTACTGTGTTAGTTGGATGATTCAAATCAATCAAAAGAATAAAATAAAAAAAAATAATGGAATTAAATTTCCGTTAAATAAAAGAAAATATTATTAAATAAATTTAAACAATTTCTCTCTAGCCTCACACACAGTCCTCACGGCTTCCTGAGAGGACTGCGTGTGAGGCTAGAGAGGAGAGATGATGTAAGCACTCGTGCGAAGCTAGACAAATCAACATCGGTTAGTAATAAACGCAATGCCTCTGGGGTGCTGTTTTGGTAGGTGCAATGAGAAGTTCTTATAACATCTATGCAAAAAATCGTCCGATTGTCAAAATTCAGAGTATTTGTTAATACGCTGAAGTTTAACTTTTGTATTCATCAGGTACACTCTCGATCTAATATCACGCTTATTCGGAAATTACGTTATCTCATCGCAACCAACCTTCCGATTTTCAAAGTTCAAACTGGGTATTAGCTAGTATTATATTAAATCCCGATGAAACCACACCAGAACAAACTTAATTGATGTACTTAGAAAAAATAGAGGCCTGCGCTACGCCAAGACCAGCTTGAGCCCAGCAAGCTCCCACAAACGGTCTTTGTAGAGATTGTTGACAGTACGATTAGAAGTTGTCGAATTTGATGGTTTAGGGGGACAGGTCACAGAGAATAGCGTATACTTCCACTATTATTTTTATTGCTGGCCTGTGACGGTGCATAAACTACAAGGGACTACCATAGATAGAGCCGTGTCGGGGGGGGATAGAGCAGTTGTGGTCTGTTTAATATAGGGCAATTACTAATTAAGCCCCACTGACTGCATTTAAATATTTTCATTGAAAGACAAAATTTTGTTATCTACGTAATTCCTGGTGAGAACTTAATCATTAGACAACTTTAAATGCCTACTATTTCTACAACATGAAAAATATATTTGAAGAAATTAAAACTGTCTGAAACTTGACTGGTCACCCGTTATTTTACTTAATTAAATAATGTATGTTTAGTCCTTTATTTCCATAACTTACTTTTTTTTTTAATTCAATTTATTTATTTAAATTTTTTGGCAGTTGTGTTTTTTTTTTAAATTTTTATATATGATTTCATTATTTTTAATTTATTTTTAAACTTTAATGTCGATTGAAAAGTGTAGCAGCTTCTACATTTTTATTCTATATTATCAGTATTACTTCTTTTTTCATAGATATCTAAAATTCCATCGTTATTTTAATTTTAATTCCAAGTCTCGAATCTCAGATAAAAGCAACTTAACTTGCAATTACAGCCCTTACCAATAAGTATTTAGTAGCAAGTAAGGGAATATAATAGTATTTAAATGTTTTTGGTAAATCTTTGTAAAGTTTAATATATTTTTCCACTTTTTTTATTTTTATGAATCCATTTCGTTTGATTATAGTTGAAGCGAGACTCCGTTACCACTTTTGCTCTGTTAATAAAAATTGTTAATTTGTTATTTTTATATGTAATTTTTTATTTTTATAGACCTTTCAAGTTAAATAAATGAAGAAAAATATTCTGCCGGATCATGGGATTTTGTAATTTTATTCTCATTTTCCTTCTGTAAATGAAAAAAAGTGTCTTTTGAATCAGTTTATTCTTGTGAACTTTTATAAGGTTTTTAACATTTAACACATTTTCAATTAAACATTGTTACGTAACTGCCACCAGAATTATACCAGATTTCACTCTGCTATTTATTACAAGATATGTTTCTTTGATTCGATTTATTTATTCTTTTAATATTATTTACCTTCAGAATGTTTCACTGATAAGCGGAATTTGAAATCAGGTTTGTTTTATACATTATTATTGTCTTTTCACTGATGTTTACAGTTAATTAAAATATGTTTCTCTCATTTCAGATTACCGCTCATTTTTTATTTATATATTTGTTTATTACAATTTATCAGTTTTGCAGACAGAGTATAAATTTATTATTTACTTTATTATTGTGGTAATATAATTTTGAATGATGTATTTTCCTTTGATGTTAAAAATCATTTATATAAATATTTTTTTTTATATGTTTTTTATTAATGTGTAGTTAGATTTTTCGTTTTTTTTTTGTAAAATTATTTGATATGTGTCTCACACGTACTTTTTTTTCTATACAGATATTTTATTACATTTATTTAATTTTTTAATCACTGATAATTATCCCTCTAAAATCTTAATTATATTTTACCATCAATATTACTCTATTTTTTCTTTCATTAATGGTTTAGTTATGGAAATATTTTCTGTTGTGTTCCCTATTATTTTATAATTAAAAATATGTTCCATTGAAGTAAATGAACAACGATTGATAGTTCCAATGTTTCCTAGTTGTTATTTAACTGAATAACAGTAGTATTTTCATTTTCTTAAAAAGAGCTTTATGGAAGTATATACCTGGTGATTCAATTTTAGGAAAACAGATAAGAAGTTATGTATAATTCGCAATTACCTGAATCATTAAGTTAAGCTTTTTCATTCATTTTTAGGTAAAATTGTTTTAAATTGCCAAAACGGTATTCAGAAATACTAATTAATTATTTTTTTCTAATAATTACTAACCATCTATGATTGTAAAAAATTCGTGACAGATATTTTAAAATGAAATGATACATAAATATAAAACACCACTTTTTTATATTTATTCCTTCTAAATCTACTTAAATAAATTCCGCAAAAAAAAATTGAACAATTCACTAACATTATATATTATTCTTCTTCAATAGCCGTAGTGTAGTAGTAAATGTAACAGTCGTTGTAATTTGAAATTTGAGGAAAATTTTTGAAATTTGGAAGAATTTGAAGAATATTTTTTATACTTTATATTTTAAAATAAAACTAGTCTTCGGAATACAATAATGTTAGGTCAATATAGGTTTATTAATTTTTATTTGTAATACAGTCACCTGTTACTGGAATTTTAGGATAGAGAAAGAGAGCGTGAGAGAGAGTGAATGATTGTATTTAATTTACAATATACTTCAAGTTCTGAAGCAATTAAATTAATTGGCTTGGATCACTTTTTTTCTGGTTGTTTTAAATGATAAATTTTATTTCTCTCCCTAAAAGTACTAGAGAATTTAGAAGGTAGTTTTTTCTATGAGATGCAGTGACAGGAAAACCCTGATATTCAACTCCCTGTGATAAAGAGGGAGCAAGGATTGTATATATTAAATACTTAATAGCAAGTTATTCCTGGTATAAAGAGTTCCCCTGTTGCAAGTGATAACAATATCCTCAAAAACGATGTCTATTACCCTGGAGGTAGGAAACTGTACCCAAAAGCAAAGGACTTTCTTCAGCAAGCCAATGGTATTACAATACAGAAGACATTGGAAAACCAATGAAATTAAAGATTCTAGTGATAATTTCTTCCATTAAGCTGCGATACTTTTTTTTTTTTAAAGAGGTGGGGAATCCCGTTTACGGACGCCTAAGCAGTGTCGGGCTCGCTAACACGTGCCGCAAGATGTTATTAATATGGCTTTTCCGACTAAACCGTCACCCTGCCTACCACCCTTCTTGGGACCGCTAACGAAGCATTCCTCTTGAAAGGGGGGTTACACGCCCACTCACACACTCATACGTCACAGTGAACTCGCATCGTAATAGGAAAATCAACAGAAAAACATTAGTTACAACAGCAAACAAGTTACAACACCATACATCAACATTCAGAAAACAGATTATGAAACTAAATACCACAAACTACATATAAAGAAAAAAGTCACACAACACATACAAATATAAGAAAAGAAAAACTCAAGAAAACAAGTCTCACAACAATATAAACATAAAAAAAACATTAAAAAAAACAGCAAGAACATAAAGATACAAAAAACAAAATACAAAAAAACAATTGCAAAAATATATTTGATTACATATAAAAAATTATTTTTTAAAAAAGCTTTTATTTAATTAATTTTAACATTAATAAAAAAAAGAAACAAATTAGAAAAACCCCCTAAAAAATAAAAAATAAATTATATAAATACCTAATAAATAACCAATAAATAATTAAATAAGTAATGAAAATATTTAGTTAAATAAAATTGTGGCGCAGTTTTTATAATTTATTTAAAACAACACAACATTTATTTTTACAACAATTAATCTTCATTTTCATTTTCAATAATGACGCGAGGAGGCGGAAAGGTCTGCTTTAACCTCGCCAGTTGAGACTGACTAGCTACAAGTAACAAGTTTTTTAAAAATAATTAGGATAGAATTAAATAATTCGTCTCATATAGTTTCATCAACATAACCTAATTAGTCAATTGCGTAAGGTTATAGATTCCTGCGATCCATTCCTTCATAAATGGATGTATGAGTATACATTGGTCAGTTAAGCATTACTTCAGAATATGAGATGAATGATTTGTAGCGTGTGTGAAAATGCCATGCCTGACCGGGATTCAAAATATATATTCATTATATATATATATATTATATATTGATTATTATTATTATTATGCTTTTACGGCCAACATGGGACCACTTAAGTCAATTTTAGTTGGATCTTTTCTGAGAAAAGCGTGTTATTTTACTCTTTCGAGCTGCCCAGTATTTCTTCATCCGTTCAGATCTTGCTTTCTTTTCTTCATCCGTAAACACCCTCTTCGTTGTATTTTGTCGTTTGTCTGTCTTTTGTTTAAATCTAATGCTTTTATCTTTTAGCTTTGTAATTTTTCCAGTTTTATTCTGTAGGTCAGTCAGGGAAATTCCCAATTCTTTCATATCTTCTCTAATTTCTTTGATCCATCCTACTTCTAGCTTTTGGAACCGGAGCTTTTCAATGATATTTCTTGACAGTCTTGTTTGCGGTGTCCTTATGAGATGACCGAAGAAAGAGATTCTTTTTTTCCGCATAGTATCAGTAACAGGCTCTATTTCTCGATACACCACCTCATTTGGCACAATCCACCATCGGCCTTCTTTTTGGTGTTTTTTATTGATACACGTTCTGACAATTCTCCTCTCTATTTTCAGATTTTTTTCAATTCGGTTTTTCTGAGTGATTTTGAAAAGAGTCTCGCTTCCGCAGGTGACTTCTGGCTGTACTACAGTTTTATAATGTTTAAGTTTTGTTTTAGCAGAAAGGCATTTTTTGTTATATGTTGACCGAGTTAATTTTTGGGATTTAATCATTTTATTTGTCCTGTTTTGCCATGTCACTTTTTCATTTAAATTATAAGTTATTATTTCCCTTAGATATTTAAATCGTTTTACTATTTTAATTTTCTGATTGTTTACCGTAATGTGCTCTATTACCAGAGGATCTATGGCCATTAGTTCAGTTTTTTCGAAAGAGATATGAAGCCCTATCTTTTGTGCTAGGTTTTGAAGGCTCATGATTTGTGTTTTGGCTTCTTGAATATTATTTGCTAAAAGAGCGAGGTCATCTGCAAATCCTAGGCGATTTAGTGCGATGGAGTTTTTCTTAGTACCCATTTTTATATTTTTGGGATTTATTTCATACCATTTTCTCATGACAAATTCAAGGGCGCAGTTAAAAAGGAGTGGCGAGAGGCCGTCTCCTTGCCTCAATCCAGTTTTTATGTAGAAGGGTTGAGAGAGTTCACCTCTGAATTTCACTCTGGACTGGGTATCGGTTAAAGTTAATTTTATCATGTTTACGAGTTTAGGGTGAAGGCCCAGGTTTCTCAGAATATTCAGCACGGATGGTCGGTGTATACAATCATAGGCCCTTTTAAAGTCGACGAAGGTGATTATTATTTTTTTTTTCCGTCTTTTATATAAGTCCATCATAAGTTTTAGGGATATTATTTGCTCCGGGCAACCTCTCCATGGCCTAAATCCCCCTTGGTATTCCCCAAGTTCCAGTTCATTATATATTCATTATATATATATATATATATATATCATAATATATATATATATATATATATATCATAATATATATATTCATTATATATTATGATATAACCATACGTTGGTGGTAATATCAACCAAACCTTACTCATTTTTATGAAACTTAACAAAGTGAGATCTACGACGAAACTGAATTAATAAAAAGAAGCTTAGAATAAAGTACAAAAAAAATTTTCAACCATATTAATTGAAGTTTTAGTCAGTGAAAAGAATAATCTGACTATATTTGCAATATCGATCCTGTTGATCCATCGTTGAACGTTCATTGTTTCTTAAAACGTTTTATTATTTATCCATTTTTTGTACCTTTGGTAATCATAATACATGAGCGAAATACGATACAGAACTATCGGAAATCAGAATAAACTGTAATATTTAAAATTCTGTTGAGAAATGCTGTACGGTAGCAGAAGAACACTGTCAGAGACCACACTTATTATTCTAATTTCAAGCAAAGTAATTAGAATTAAGCAAAGAAATTAGAATAAAGCAAAGTACGTAAAACTAGCTACTTTTCACAAAATGAATAATTACATTTTACTGACAGTGGCTTAGATTTTAGTAGTTGAAATTTTCTAATGAATGAGCTAATCTTTTATGACTGAGGCCTAGTTCAAACTTAACGAAATATTACATTAGCTTTTCTCCAAACAAATAGTCAAGTATTCAGACAGGTTTAGTTAAGTAATAATAACAAATTTCATTACAATTACGATTATTTATCATTAATCACTGAAGAAATTTGTAATATTATTTCTTTATTAGTATAGTTCTGAAACCATATACGAGTAAGTTAGTTCCAATAGGTTATCAAGAATTTTTTATTTGTTTATATTTATGGTTAGATTACTGTTTCTTTTGTTAAGATTAACTTTTTTTGTTTGATATTTTATTGATAAACAAATGAAAATCAGGGATTTAGATCTAAAATCATTCTTTCCTAATTTGTCTCATCTGTTTTTTTATGTGTGTGTATAACCTTAAAATAACTGTCAATAATTTTAAATGGAAATATGAAATTAATTTTAAAACTAAAATTTATTAAACTTTACATATGAGAAATACTTTTATGAGATTCAACCAGAAATAAAAGTGGGAGAAAAAAGTTTTTGAGCAGAAATATTTATTATTTTTTATAATTTTTCATTATGGTATCAAAAAAGATATTTTATTAAAAACCTATATCCAATGGTCATTTCAATTGTGTCAGTAGAAACAGCCTAAAATGTATAACTATGATTATAATTATATAAGTAAATAATAAAAATAAGTATAACATAATTAGTACTGCAGACATAATAATAAATGTCTGTTCTAACACAAACAATTGATTCTTTTCATTAATCCCAAATCGATAGTACAGTTTTAGCTTAACCTAAACCAGTTAAACTAATTAAACCTTAGTTAAGACTGTCCATTATGATTCATTACATACCTCGTAGAGCTCATAGAAATAAACCTAATAATTCCCAGTAAAAGTAAAGACAGCATGAAATGTAAATCAGTGAAAGATTTCCTTAAACGCTTTCGGTTATTCTGTCATCTTCAGGAAGAATTTTTTATAATCTAGAGTTAAAATATACAAAAAATATAAAATTTACATGATAAAATTAGAGACACAACCATTGATCATGAAATGATAAAAATTTGTTAAATGTTGAAGTAATAAGTTAAATTAAAATAATTATGACCGTTTTGCAAGAATACAAAAATTGTTATCCTAAGAGTGAGTAATTAATTCTTAAGAGTCTCATAATTGTTATCAATTGTTATGATAAAAATTGTTACACTCTTACGTTATAGCTGTACTGTATGAAAAAAATCAAATGTAAAAATTTGATTAGAAATTTTTTGTATTATTTTTCCGACCATTGCAATTGGTTGAAAAATTTTTAAATAAAACATATTAAAGGAGTAAGAGTTGTCATCAGATGAATGTCAGTTTCACATATAACTTGGGTAACTTTTTTCCTTATTGGAAATGAAGCAAAGATTTTAAAATAAAACTGGTAGGAATATAAGGTAAGGTTAAAACTGATAACAGTCAAATAGAAATCCTAGAACATATAGGAGTAATTTGAAACAAAATGAATACTTATGCAAATTATTTCATAGGAACCACTTTAATAATTATTTCATTTTTTGTAATAATAATCTTTTAAATTTTGATTCAGTGAGATAATCTTTTTGAATAGTAATTTTTGAGGATGAAGATTGTATTTCTAGAAAATCTTTTTTTAAATCGTTGAAGAAAATAACATATTGTAAATACTTCTCAGTCAGAAATGTGGATTTTTAAAATGGCATAATTTCTTCAGACAAGATATTTCCAAACATTTTAATTCTTGAAACTTTGCACTAGAGTTAATTCAAAAAATGAAGAATTCATAATATATTTACAATGTAAGCCTAAGAAACTCTACTCCTATCTAAATTACATATAAATGATTCAGATAGACGGTATTTTTAAGAAAGCAAGATACTTACTCAGTCATGTATTTATAGATAAATTTTTCCTTCCTGTGTTTCTCTTGTTAAACAATTAAATATCTTTCCACCTAAACACATTTTAGAAAATGGAAGGTTAGACTAGCATATAACAACCAATGATCAGTCTCTAATCTGATTTTAAGATTACAATTATTTCTAATATTTTATTTGTAAAAAACGATTTTTCTATGAGTTATATTGAGATTTACAACCCTTTTATATCACTTATAATGACAGTATTAACTCCTCTCAACCAGTATTAGAATTTTAAAATGCGAAAGAAGTTGCAGTATCAATAGATAATAATATCAATATTGTTCTTAGAATCTAGAATAGTTACAATGACAATATACAGAGCAGTAACAACGCTAATAGGTAATGTATATTGAACGCAACACTGCACACTGTCGTCGTAAGCGCCACCGGCCAAACATCTCGAATCATACTGATCCTCTTCGCGAGGAGCTCCAGACTCTTGGAAAAATACTTAATTTTGACAGCGATGTTGAGATTACGACTCACCTAAAATTCCAAGACCTTGACGTAATGAGACAACGCATCCATATGATATAGGGATGTTCCCCGTCGATCACCACCAATCAGAAGGTCAACTCCTTCGCTTCCTCCGTCCGGGCCAAGCCATCTCACTACCATTCGGACTTCTCGATTTCCTCGACTCGTGACTTCATTTACTCTTCAACAGCTGGTGGAGAGAGCTTCAACCTCCCGTTGGAGAACTTACCCGCCTACCATGCCTGAAACACCGCGGCGGCAGAATCCGCCGAATAGGGTGGGAAATCTCTTTCAATCCACTTAAATCATCATTTTTTCGCTAAACTCCATGGCGAAGCCGACCACCCGTTGCTAACGGCAGACCGACACCTTCAAAAACGTAGTTTCCTTTCTCCTGGTTTCCATCTACTTCGCAACTGACCTCCAGCGAGTATTTTGGTCCTTTGATGCGAACAAAGTGACGTTGCGTTGACTCTTTTCTTCTGTTGTGTTTTGATTTGTCGATGAATGTTTACCTTTGAGAGTTCCTTGCGAATCTGACTTAGAATACTTTAGCAACGGTATCGTCATTTGATTCTGAGACTCGTTAATCATTATTGTGCACGCAGTGCAAGGTGGAAATTTGTTCGGGCACCCGTCTCAACGTGGCGAGAAGGTGGCAACGACTACTGGTCGTAAGCCCCTTTAACGAGTAAAGGCTAGGGCCATTTAGACCTACTCGCATTCTTTTCAGAAAGAGGGCAGTGATCCGTGATTTCTTGCCGTACGTTGGACGTATTGCACTTAATCGATCCAGCAATTGCGAAGAAGTGCATAGTATAACAGGAGAATATTAAGGTCTCCGGCTGCCCGTCTCGCTGCGGGCAGTTTGTCACGTTTGTGGATTTGCCAACTTTGCGCGTTAAGAGGAAGACAGCGAGAATCTCGTTTAGTCAGGTTGCAGGTAGGATTAGGGAATCTTCGGACATGGAAGGTTTCCAGGAGGTTAAGAATTCCCGGCGAAAGAGGAAGCCGGAGCCTGAGCCATCACCAAGCTCAGCAGAAGATTAGGGACATTGAGGAAATTAAGGACTACCAGCAAAGGGCAGGTAGTTGTTGTAGAAGATAAGGAGACAGTTCGTGTCATTAAGGAGTCTCCTTTGCTCAAAAAGCTTGAGGTGAAGGTAGACCCCAAGCGTCTGAGAAGACCCCAGTGTCATCGTGCATGACATCGAATGTAGTCTCTTCGATGACGAGGTTCTGTCTCTCATTCGAAAGCAGAACACGGACTTGGATGAGGCTCTTTCAAGGATTAGTGTAGGCGTCTTCAAGACTGGTAAGCGTGATGCCCCACAGTATCATCGAGTGTTCGAATTAGGAGCTGGTCTCCACCAGAAGTTCGAATCGGAGGGAAGAATGTTCGTTGACTTTGCGTCCTGTCGCGTCAGGGAGTACCTTGACATGATGAACCGATGCTTTAAGTGTTGCAGGTTTGGCCACAGGGCCAAGTTCTGTAAGTATGCCTCGGTTCGCGCGCATTGTGGCGTGGAGGGCCACAAGCATGATGACTGTCTGCAGAGAAAAGAATCTCCGTCTTGCGTCAAATGTAATATTTTGCGCAAACGTCATAGGCACTCTGTGAATAGTAAGGAGTGTTGTTGCTACTTGAGAGCGGTTGAGATGTACTTCAATTCTCTCGATGGTTAGGTTCGGTCAACTTAATGCCCATGTAGCCTATGCAGTCCAAGTTGAGCTAGGTGAGGTTGTTGAGAAACGGAGCCTTGATGTTTGCCTGATCTGCCAGGTTTTTTAGGTTGGAAAGTGATTTTCATTGGCGTTAGCAAATCCACCGTACTGTGCAGGAAGTCGATAGATAGCGTCTTCATACGGGAAGCCCAACACGGCAAGGAACATGGTAGGGGGGGGTGTGGCGACCGGTATATCACTAGGCGGGTGTCTTCCCCTACGGGGTTGGGATGACCTCCGGCGAGTCCCAACATCGGATCATGCAGTGCTGTCGGTACTGTTATCGCCAGAGAGAATCTCCCGGACGATTCGGGAAACATGTCTCGTTTTTTGTAGAATAATGTTTTTACTTTCTTTTTTTCTTATAACGTTCCATTAACCGTTTTATTGCACGTTTAATTGCATTTATAGGATTTCTTCTAACTGGTCTATTAAATGTGTCCAGTTCTATATCAGGCCACGTGATTAAGCCAAATCAGGATATGAAAAGGTAGCGTAAATATTATAGTAATCATTTAGTGTTGCAATTTATTTCAGTGTGTTTAATCTTTCAAAACATTTATTTTAAACTATTATTATTATTATTAGTATTATTGCGCATTTTCTTGCTTGATAGTAAACAGGTTAAATATAAGTTAATTAAATACTTTTAATAAATCTACAATAGGCTAGCAATAACATTGTAACTAGAGCTGTTGCAAACCACGATAAGTTTGTCCTTGAAGGGTTTCCATAGAGACAACCAATTGTCGTAGTGTGTTTTTACTGTGTTTATATAAGTGTGTGTGTCTGTGTGATCTGTGAAAACATCATGTGTTTTTTTTAACTTTTCGGCGTGGATATAATGTTTTTTTAATTTTTAGGGTTTCTGTTGTTTACGAATTCTGTATTTTTAGAATACATAAGTTTAATGTATGATAGCATTATAATTCCACTTTATTATTTTTGAAGGTGAAAGTAGAGGGATATAAAAGAAAGAAATATTGGGAGCGTAAATTTATCTACAGCCAGATGAGAAAAGTCGTCTTTAATGTTTTTAACTTTATAACAATAGAGGCTCAAGGTGGATCAATCCTTTTTACAAAGTTCAGAAACGTGTCACCCAAGCTATGGGGAATTCACTAAATAGTGTTCAAAACATTTTAAAGGAAGCAAATATTAATCCCGTTAAAGGCTGTAGCACTTTTTAAAAAAAATCGCAATACTGAAAACTAAAATGTTCGTGGATATCTTTGATAAAATTGTCATAGGTGAAACGATTTTTAATCTACACGTTGATAAACGTGAACACGTGTTACTCTTCGATCGTTACTCGTAAAAGAAAAAATCAATTTTTAAGAGAGCCTTTGATTTTTATGAGGCATTATCAAAAACATAGGGTTCAAATGGAAAAAAATATTATAGAAATTAGAAAATCGGGTACTGAGGTCACGTTACTTAGGAGTTATTAAAGAGTACTATAACCAAAAAAAACCTATTTTAGACGGACGAATCCTATGTACAAGCCAATCACACCTAACCAATATCGTGGAGTGATGTCTCGGACTATAAACTTGCTACTACGATTTCTAAAGGCAATTGTGCTAGTATTTTTCATGTTGTTTTCCAATATGGTTTATCAAGAATGCGCGTTTTATACTAAAATTTGTTTCTAAAACAGTAGATTCTGTAAATGACGACATGAATTCTGTAAATTACGAGCGATAGATAAAACAATTAATTCATAATCTTCCCTCCAACTCAATCATCGTCATAGATAATTCTTCGTACCATAACGTGAATCGAACCACGCTCCGAATTCAAACATGCGAAAAGCAGATAGAAATACTGGCTTATAAAAAATTGTGTGCCATTTACGAGTACGATGTTGAAACCAGTTCTGTACAGTTTAATAAAACTGTATAACACGCGTGTTATTTAAAATCAATTCAGTTTTAACTAAGAAATGTCACAGTGTTTGAAGATTTCTTCTATTTTCTCCGGAATTAAAACCGATTCTAAACATTTGTACGGTTTCAAAAGAAAATGTGACAACAAAATATGGTAAAAATTAGATGATGCTATTACAATAACTGATGAAGGAAATAATTCACTTTCGATTACTGAACGTAAATCAAGATGGGACTATGTCAAGAAAATAGAAACATCTTATTTTTCCCTGTCTCTGTAACATTTAATTGATAATGCTATTGAAAATTTCGGTATTAACGTGAATGACGATGTCGACGATAGTGGTTGAAATAATGATTGTAATTTAAATAATAACAGCAACGATATAAGCGGTGATGAGTTATCAGAAATTGAATCATTATGATTCGATTTGGTTAGTAGCAGTTCAGGTCAATGTTCTTACGTAGTATACTACTTTCCGTGCCTCTTCTCACCCTTATTCTCTCTTTCTTCTCTTACATCAATCAGTTCCCCTTCAAACTTATTGCGATTTACAACATACTCTAAAACCCACTCTTTATCCGATGCTATATCAAATATTGATCATTTTTTCCTAAAAAATTTCCAACAACTTAACATAACTAAGCAGTTATTTTAAGGGAGCCTTATTTTCAAATGCCCTTTTGACGAGGAATTATTATTAGTTTTACTTTTTATTTGAAATATTTTCTTAATAAACTTAAAAAAAATTGAAATAATTATTACCTAAAAATAGCAAAAAAACAGAAAATACAAACATAAGATGAGAAAAATCAGCAAAGATCGGTTACTCATTATTATTGCTGGTATTATTGTAAACTGGTTTTTGCCACGTATAGATGTAAATCAAGCGAGGATAAAAATTACTAAAAGTATATTTTCTATCAATTATTTTGGGAAAAATTATTAATAATATTAAACTCTATATATAAATATATATATATATATATATATATATATTTCTGATGAATATTCTGGAAGTCTCTAGATAAACTGTATGGTGAACTGGATTCGTGGCCCGTAGGAAGCCGAGTCCCTTGTTCGAGACGTGAGAGCAAGATGTACTCTTGTACTCTTTGTACTCTTGATGTGTTCTTGCTCAGGCCAACCGTACATGAAACGTGTGGTTAATTTAAATCCAAGTACCAAAGAACATCGGTAGCATTCAAATCCGAATAAAAGCAAATACCTTCATTAGGATTCTAACCTGAGAACTCTCGACTTCGAAATCAGCTAACTTACAATGACGTGTTTAACCAGTAGACCAACCTGGTGGGTTATTGAAATTAAACTGATTAAGAATAATGAAAAAGGTTCGATAACAAATTAACACCATCTTCGATGTGTTACCGTTATTATTAAGATGAGTATTACAATATTTACTATCCAAGATATCTGAAACATTTTACTAGTAATCTTCATAGTTCTTTTAGTTGAAATTTAGTTTGTATTGAAGACTGTCAATGCCATACATAAATTTCACAAGTAGACAAGATTCTTTTGACAGGTATAAAATACCTGATAAAGTCAAATACTTTGACTTTATCGGAAAATGCCATGTTCTAATCTTTCTTTTATGAACAGATATTATTTAATTTTCGGTGTGAAAAATTTATTCATGTATTTTAATAACCACGATGATTTTTGTAATATTTGTTACTATTACTTTTTAATATTATGTAATTGTAAAATGCACTTATCTATAAAGTCTTTGAAGACTACAGGAGTGCACATTCTGATGTGATAACTTATGGATATTTTAAAAATCATAATAATGACTGATTAGATTCGTATCATAATATAAAATAGAATGAAAATTTTAGTATCAATTCTCAATTACTCGAATTTCTTTAAAATTAGTTTAAATATGAAGAATTTTAAATTCTCTTAAAATTTAAACTAATAAGTTGATACTTAGAATATTCATTTTATATGTACTTTGTTTTATTTATAAATATTAGACGCGTGAAAAGAGATAAGGTCCTTCGATTTCCAAAAATAAATCAACAATTTTAGGTACATAATATTCAATAGACAGAAGTATGAAGAAAGTTAAACTCGACAGAAAAAATTGTCGTTTCCACACTATGTTAATTGATCGACTGTTCAATCTAGGAAATCATTTGGATAAAGACATACCAATCTACCAAGAAAGCTATCAGAAAGAGAAAAACATATATTTGTAGCCACCTATTATGATACGACTGACAAAATTTAGTTTTCTATACATAAAGTGATTGAAAGAGAAAGAAATCAAATTATATATTTATCATACTTGCTTAAGCTAAAAGATGCAAATATACATCACTCTGCGTTAGTCAGGAGACCAAAAGTCTTTGATACCAAGAGTAAAGATATTTGTAAAATCCAACACTACTTTATTATTCTGTTTTTAATATTTTCTTCCTAGGTAACAGGAAAAAAACTTTCTTTACTTAATACTTTTACTCTAAATTTATCTCATTAGTTTTTATCTACCTGGACGCGAAACAAAATTTAGTAAAAACATATTTACTTTAGTATAATTATGTGAGTTTTTTACTAAATACAACTCTTCCAGTTTTGCAAAACACAAATATTTTCCCAACAAATGGAGAGGTGAAAGTCTCGCGATTATTTTTCGATAATGTTTCGAATAAAAGGAAAAACTTAGTATTAAAATAATATAATAGTATTGCATTGTACTAACATCAGTATACTAACGGTACCACTTTTAATACTTCTAATTTTTAACCCGTCCACTTTGAAAGCGATGCAGTTGAATGACAAAGTATTTTTATTGGTTTCCACCAGTTAAAGATTTCAATTAAACATGAAAATATTGAAACAAAATTTAGAAATTTTGTTTTGTTCATTTCATTTTATTACTAAGACTTATTTTTAAAAAAAATCAAGAAATAACTAAAACAAATTTATAACCTTTTAGGAATATACGTTCATCTGAAAAGGAAATATAATATCTGAATGCCTAATAACTAATCTTTTCATTGGCTTCAACTCATTTTGACCACAAACTGTTTTCCACTTTGAGCCCATTTTTCTTGTAATAGCTATTGCAGTCGAGAATTATTATTAAAAAAAAACAAACATGTGGTTGAAAAGAATGAACTAAAGTATTATTTAATAATTAAAACAACCATAATTACAATGGCGCTGATTAATTATTATCCACATTGGAAATTAGCATTTATTTGGTATTATCAATGCCCATTGAACTAAAATATAGTAACAGGACTGTAGGTTATTTGGCAAAGAGAGCAAAATTGGGAAATAAAGTTTACTAAGATTACAATATCAATATATTTTTTATTTAACGTATTAAAATTAATATGAAATCCAAAATATATATATATAATATGACGTATTAACATACTATGTAATAATTATTTTTTAATTTTTTTAATTGTAATGTATACAAAATATTACATTGTAATATCTTATAATCATTCGTCAATGACATATTTAATAATACAGTATTTTTTTAAATTCCTTTCTGATAAATGTACAAAAAAATCTTAAATTTTAGTACAATAAAATTCCTGTGATTATTTAACAATTAAAGTCCGAATAAAAACAACAAACAATATGTACTTATATAGTGAATCATAAACAGTTACTAGGTTTTGCAATAAAACTGTTTACAAGTTCATTATCTTCTAAAAAAAAACAAGTTTGAACATTTTCAAACTTTCCGTTAAAATATCAGTGAACAAGATTGCTTCACATTTGCTAAAAAAAAATAATGTATACATGAAACGTGTAGCTGTTACACATTAAAATATTTCCTTCCGATTTAGAAATAAAACCACATACTCACGTTTGACTCAAATATCCCTTTGAAGTGTGACTAAATAAGATTCCTGTTCAACTTTATGTTTATCATTAAAATGAGGCTAACATAACACTATTGAAAGAAAAATAGATAGGATTATGCTTAATCCATCCTTTACAATGAATTTTAAATTTCATAAAAATTTAATTTTAAATAAATTTCATATTCGTCAAAAATTAAAGGGCCACCATAATGTCCAAAACACGCCTGGTTGAGCAGAGTAAAAAAAAGGTATTTTTAAGCAAATAATAATACAAGTATTTAAGTTTTTATATATTTTACATTGATATAAAATAGAACTATGCTAAATTATTAAATTAAATTAAATATAATTATAATAAAATTAAATTTCACTGGTTAAAAAAAAAAAAAAACGTAATTTGAAACAAAATAAGACCAACTTTAAGTATCTACAGCATCATGACGTGAGTCATGAAAAACGTCAGACTAATCAGAAAATGTTTGTGTGTCAAGAATACGGTTCTTTGACGGTTGGCACTATTCTATTGCGGTAGAACGAAATTGACAAAAATATGTCAAAATCTATAAAAACAATTACAATAAAACTCTTAAAAGATGACATAATAAACAAATCTGTTCACGAATATTCAAGAATTTCTCTGCTGTGGTCTTGAAATCAATTTAGAGCAAAGTAATTTACAAAAAGTGTACCATACCTCATAAAACACCCAACTATAAATTATTTTTTTGACGTAGTTCACGGAAAGCATTGGAAGATCTTACTTTATTTAACTCTTGTACTCATTAATCTGTGTTTTTTTAATAGAACTGAATTTACCGTTAAAACACTAAATCGCAAATGCTTTTTTTGTATTTTCCTTGAAACAGCAGAAAATAAAAATGGATTATAACAATTAAAATGTGGTGAAAATATAAAATAAATTCTCTGGAAAACTTTTATATTTTGTCCTCTAAAAGTACTATAGTATTCTAGAATAAAAACTCCTAGAAAAGCTATTTAAGGTCCGAGATTCGATGAAGGGAAAGTTCTGATTTTACCTCGCCGGGTAAAATCATTGCCTCGTGGAAAACCATTGCCTTCTCAGAAAACGGATTTGCAAATGATAATACGGCACACTATTGTCTTTGAAGTATGAAATTGCCTTCAAAAGTGGACAAACCTCTTCAGGCAATCAACGATGTTAGAATACAGAAGGAAACGGCAAATCACTAAAATATCCTACTGTTGGGATCATTAAGTATTAAGAACTCATTGTGAATAGGAATTTCGATGTCAAGACTTCCTTGCAGAGTGGGAAGTTAAAAAAATGTTATTCTCTCACCGACATTGTTCCAAATTTACAATGAAGATGTCACAAGGAATATATAAGAAGAAGGAATAATAGAAGGATGCAAAGAAGTAACATAGATTTTACTATGATATGGTAATAGCAAGTGGTACTCCTATCTTTAAAGATTGTTAACAACTCTGAGGGAACGAGTGAAAGATTAGTGAATGAAATAAATGTTGGAAAATCTATTAAAATGGAAATTAACAACAAAGAGAATTTCATGACATTGAAAAGTGCAGGAAGAAGAAAAAATAAAATACAGATATGTGGAAATTATGGTGTTAGAGAATGAAAGAGCCCAATGAAAATAAAAGGAAGGAAATTCATGGAAAAGTATGCCTTCATGAAGAAGAGGAAATTATTCTGTAGTTAAAGTTTGGATGTAGAGTAAAGAAGACGTTATCTAATATTACGTATGGAGTGTTTTGTTTTATGGAAGTAGAGCATGGACGATGAGAAAGAGGGATAGGGACTGAATTGGGGCTTTGAGATGTGAATATAGAGAACTTATAACGGAAGGATAAATGAGGAATGAGAAATTAACATATATATATTCGGGAAATACACAAAAAAATTAACGGTTAGGATATGTGGTTAGAGGCTCCATATTCTTGACAACTCCATTGGAAGGGTCTGGAGAAGGAGAAAGTGTGAGAGGAAGAAGAATTATGAAGTTAACAGATGAGGGGAATTGTATACAAGGAGACAAGAGAGAAGCCTTGGTATAAAAAGTAATTGAGAGAGCGGTAGTGTAAGAGATCTGCCGTCAGTGAGAACACCAATATCATCAGTTGAGGATGGCATCATGCAAGTTACGAATATTATGAATTATTTACAAAATTCAATGTTGATATTAAACCATCTTTCCTTATTTAGAAAGTAAAAGCTATTTAATTATCATTATTTTAGCCGACAAAAATTAAATGGCTGTTAAGCTATGAATGAGCAGTAAAAATAAGATAGATTGAGCATCACTATGCTATTGGTATTTGAATAAAAATAGTACAGAAATCATTAATAGTTCGACAGCTTGATGGATAATATTTCGAACAGTGTCCACCAACAGGAGATGATTCGTAGAATAACTAAAATACTTGCCAGAGTTTATTGAATTTAGAATTAGCAGTTAAATGCTTTTAGTTTAACCGTCTGACAGATTATTAACAATAATTAATTAAAATGCCTTTTAATTGCGAGTAAAGCAATTGCTATAATATATTTGATTTTTATTTTCCATTCTCTATTTTATTTTAATCGATCAGCTCCGTAACCCAAGGAACTGATTAAAAATATGGTCTGATAGAAGTATAAAAGTATTCCTATAAAATGAAACAACTCAGTATCTAGATTAGCTTTGAAGCTTTGTCAACAGTACATTAATAAAAATAATATATTTTTTTTATAACAGTGGAATAATTATTTTTCATTGTACATTTTTCATTGAAATTATTAATTTTCGGAGGGAATTCTATTTTGGTTCAATAAATTTATAACAATAACATTAGCTTTCAGTTCACCAGTGTCGGGAACATATTTGGTTTTTTAATTGAACTGTTTTAGTAATTTATGTAATTATTCTATGCAGCAACCACCACAGACATTCATTTACAGCATTGTCAGAGCTACGTAACAAAATTCCCAGAGGTTTGGTTAAATAAAACCATAAATATTAATATATAAAAGTACTTGCGATAATATTTTTACACTTTTATCACGTAGTTTGTTGTAAAATAACAAAAATTTACCATGTAACAATAAACAATATTAGTTATACATTTCTTAGCCAAATATGCGACATACCATTTAATTGTAGAAGGACATAGAACAAAAAGTGTTAAATTCATAAAAATAACCATTTCTATGTTTTCTGTGGTTTTTATCAAAAACAAAATCGTTTTTCAAATATCTAAACTAAGATTTGGTTAGCAATTTTTCATTGTGATAATTAAAAAATTGTTGTTTTCCGTACCAAATCATCTGTTTTAAAAGAAACACCTCTAATCAACTTCATGTACGTTTCTTTAATGGGGAATTATTTGAGACCAATCAAGTAGTTATATAATAAATAAGAGTTTAAAAAATTAAATTTTTCACATCCGTTAAGTATGATATGTTAATCCATTCATTTTTATAATTATTTTATAGTACAAATTTTTTCGTAGCAAAAATAATTAATTTTATTAGTATTCTGAAAAAATTTAACAATACGTTTATGTAACAAATTTAACATTGCAAAAACTGAAAATAACCAGCCCTCCTTTTCTTCCACTTTTGAAAAATATTAATTACCGTTAAATACTGGGCATAACTATTATTTTCTGTTATTTGCCGGTTATTTTATAACAAATTATTCAACTGTATATATTTGTTGAAACATTAAAAAGATTCTATTAAAATTTACATTTAATATCAGTTTGTCCAACTTTTTTATAATAAAATATTAAGATTATTTATTTCTTAATATGTTTAATTACAATATAAATTTATTTTAGAAAATGTGAAAAACGTTTACATGATTCTATCATGTAAAACATTAGTAAACATTTAAAAAATGATAACTTTAGTTTTTATTGAAGATAGAAATGATTTCTTTCAACAAATTTCACAATGAAACCTCGTATAACGAGAAAAAATGTATTTAGAATCTATTACCAAAGCATAAGGAATTGCAATCGTATTTAAAAAGAAAAAAAAAATCATATTTGCATTTCATTTGAATTTCTTAAGCGAAGTCTTACAGGTGTAGTGTAATTTATCATTGAATACTTGAATGCAGTTAAAACAAGTCAACGAACACGAAATAAAATTAAACTATAAAAAACTGAAAATCTGATTTTACCACACTACAATTAAAATGTGAATTCAACTAATAGGTTCCACCAATGGTCTAATTGATTAAAATTTTATTGAAGATATTATTTATTGCCTATTAATAAAAAATAAAATTAGGCATGAAACTGAAGACGATACTGTAACTGAGACTTCAATAAGTAATTACAGAAAATTACTGTATTGCTGAAAATAATTAACTATAAAATAGTAGAGCCAACATATAACTTATTATTTAACTATACTTTATTATTTACTTTGGAGAAAAGGAAAAAAAAACTGTGTGAACAATGCATATGAACACTACATTAAGGAAAATTATAAAACAAAAGAGTTATATAATGATTTTCAAAGATAATAAGAAAGAACAATTTTAATTTTAAGCTAGAAATCAGCCTATGACTCATCTAAATTTGTCATAACTTGTCGAAATAGTGATAAAAAGGGATATAAATATCATATATAAAATTCTATATTTACATTGTTGTATCATGATCTGTGCTGTCTGTGTTATAAGATGTATTCATAAAATAATGGTTCGTTAATAAATATTAAGTATGAATAAATAAGGAACGACAGAAATTACCATTGTGTACTTGTGAAAACAGATGAAATTATAATGGTAACCGATCTACGAAAGTAATCCACTGACTAAATAATTTAATAATCCAAATACTTTTAACTCAAGAAATTAGTTCTGCAGAAATTAAAACTACGATATATTTTCCCTAATTATTCGTTCAAAAAGTTTTAATTGTTAGTATACCATCTTGCTTCTACGTATGCGTGTGGTAGCCAAGTAAATTGAAATAAACATCGAATTTGTTAGAATCATATTGAAAATAAATTCATTGTTCACAAAATTATATAATTATTGCTTTAATATCGGAATCGATTAAATATTAATTATACGTACAGTTTTTTTAAATATAATTTCTTTAATTTATTGTTAAACTAAAATATATTTGTTTACGATTACATTCAATTTTATGTTTATTCACCCTCATAAATTTAAATAACGTAGAGTTTGTAAGTTGTTTTTATGTTCTCCTGGGCCGAAATACCTAAGAAATGCATATTAATTAACCTGACAGCCCTAAGTACATCAAAAACAAGAGATTTCATACTCCACTTAAAGTAACTTAATTTCAAATAGTTTGACCCTCCATTCTACAGTTCACAAAACAGTTACCATAATAAGTTATAGATGGTGATTCTTATCACTTTTCAAATGGATACGTCGAGTACAAAACTTTATGAAAGTCAATTTTAACAAATTCATTTGGAAATGTCCCGTATTTATTTTTTGTGTTCAAATTGTTTAATTCATTTGTGGCAAAAACCAAAGATACCGATTCATTATCTAACCTCAAAATAAACAATTTTCCAAATTTAATCTCACTTAAAGCTATATAAAAAAACTGTAATTTGTCATTTAGCTATAAGAAACAAGCTTTTGAATTAATAAAACATATCAACAGTTCTGAACTTACCACCGCTGTCGGAAAAATGTGATTATAATTTATAAGGAGTGGAAAACTAATTTGATATTTAACGTAAAAGCAAAAACGAATGATTCTATTAACGGGGAAAAAATTGATGTACATAAAAAATTAAACTTTTTAATAATAATAAATTAAACATCTTTTACACTTTATTTAAATTGCATAATTTATAAATAAAAGAGGGAAAATTATAACTGTTAGTAGAAATATTTAATTCCTATCTTAAATTCACTGTATTACTAACGTATTTTTTTTTACCTCCTTTTTCACGATTTTCACAATGAGCACCTTCACATTACATAATTTTTATTCTTTTTGATAAAAATGAATAAATTGTAATAATAAACTCATATTAAACAACATATTACTGATATAGAACAATCAACTAACTGATTTTTTTTTAATTTTTAAATTATGTACAATTAGATTATTTTGGTAGTCTTATAATTAATATATTATAAAATTGCAAGCTCAGTATGACTCACAGAGCGGTACAGTACAATCAAAGTTTATGTACAACAAGAACACTGTCATTGGACGTTAAGTGAAGTTAAACAATGTCTGACGCTAAATTGCTGCCCATAATAAATGTAGAAGTATGGGAATCAAGAACGCATTCGGACAGAAAAGGCTATTTCCATGTCCGTGGTGCATTGCAGCTGGATGTTCACCTGGAAAAACAAATAGTAAAACTCATAGAAATATTTTGTCAGCAATAGTTAAAATATAAACGTAAATTAGGATAAACACATTTCTTGTATAAATACCACATTAAAAATATTAAGAGGAAGTGATAAAATGAATAAAATATGCACCGGGCAACGTTTAAAGGAAACAAATTGTGATGTATTAGCAGTCACAAAAGGTAAATGAATGTAGATTTTCCACTAAGAACGAGAGATCACACTATCGGAAAAAAAAAATTAAATAGAGAAATGCTGGATAGTAGCAATAAAAATATTAAAATAGTTCCAGTAACTACGATGGCGAGGAGTGGAGAGAGGTATTAAGCTTGAGTTATGAGAAACGGTAGTAAGCAATAAAACATGCATCCCTTCTACTTTCGTTCTTAAAGTATCCATTCTAAAAAGGTTGTTTTATTATTCTTATTAATTTTTCCGATTATTTAATCTTAGTAATAACTACGGATTCAGGTTTCATTTGTTTTCACTTGACTCTCCGCAACAAAATACATTTATAATTAAAATTTCTAATCGATTATACATTCCAATATAACACAGTATGGAAGGATATGGTTTTAAACTAACCACACCTTGATTTGGTGAAGTATTATTAACATAGAGGAAGGTGAATTGTGAAAAACCCATTTAAAAAAATTTTCTCGCAAGACTGATTACTTCATTCATTTTAAGTGTTTAATCTTGTTACAAAAAAATTCATTTACATTTCTTCGCATTTGAAAATTGGATAACATTTAAAAACGGCACAGAATTTGTTGTATTTGTATTGTCAATTTTTTTTCACAATTGCTACTGTAATTTGTTTTAAAGGATTTCCTACTAAAATGGAAAGGTAGCGTTCTTGAGATTAACTGTAGTCTACAGTTAAATATAGTATATACTTCCAGCAATTCTCTTCTAAATATCATCAATTACTTATTTTGTAACACAAAAAATTTTCTAGTATTTGGTGATTATTAAATACGTCGACTATTGTAAAACCTTCCGTAAGAAAAATTATGCAAATATTAATTGTTTTTCTATTTAGTTTTAAATTATACACAACAACACAAGCCACCGTAAAAGGCTAAAAAACAGGTAGATATATTTTTCGTAATTTATTATTAATAAGTAATTTTAAATCGATAAAATTTTTAACATTAACTAAATTATTAATCATAAAAAGAAGATACATGTAAGGAAGAAAGTGCTACGTGATAAGGTAAGAAAATAGATAGGATGTGGCCCAATTGAAAAAGTACAACTTATTAAAACCAGGTTATGGTAAACTAACAGGTAAATGTTTTCTTTCGAAAAAAATCGTACATTATTTATTTTTTTATCTAAATAGTAAATAAATTGTTTGAATGGTAAACTAACCAAGACATTTTTATCAGACTATTACTATTAAATAGAAATCTGTTAAATTTGTTTTACCAAATAAAACGTTTTGTGCCTTATATAAGAAAAACCGTGTTTAACAAACACTCCAGATATTTTAGCTTTTATACTGTAGTTTATTTTATCGCTCCACATAATAAAATGTTGATTTTGCAGTACATGTTTAAAAAATCTGCTTCGAAAGTTTATTCAAATGTAAAATCCTTGAAGAATAAGTAAAAAAAGTACTCTAAAGAAAAAATATTATGCTTTTTTAACCAGATGTGTTATTGTAATGACTGTGCTATAGTTTGCATACTTTCATTAATATATATATATATATACTTCACTGAATTGATTATTGAAAAACAATGAATGAACTCATATTGAAAAATGTAAAAATAAAATTATTTTGTAAAACATTACTCAGAAAAAAAGAAATGTTTGATTTATGATTAATTAAAAATGGTAAATTAGATTTTATTTTAAATTAATTAACATAGTATGGTCACGAATTCACTGAGTAAAAAACCGCTGTGATAGAAGCCTAAATTGAATGGACATAATGAGCAAAAAAAAGGAAATTTTGTTTTCATTTATTATTCTGACAAAGCAATTTAATGAAAATATTATTCTATTTAGTCAGTTCATTTAAATTTAACCAGGTTTACCTCATGGTATCATCATTTTAAACAAGAATAATTATATTAAGTTATCCTGATATTAAATCGTTTGCTTCATGGCTGAAATATTATGGATGTAATGTTAATTGTAAACATCATTTATATAAATAACTTTTTTTCTACATTAATGAAAAAATATACATACGAAAAGTTTTATTTTTTTCAATTTAAAACAATTACAAATATATATATAATTCAAGCACAAGAAAATATTACGTTAAGAGTTTCATACTTAAACCAATTAAAACGATTGCATGTATGTAAATTTATAACAACGATGAAATATTTTCGCCATTTTAAAATAAGTGTACGTCCATGAAACCAATGCACTACTAATTATTTTTCTCATAAACATATTTCTATCCTGTGCATTTTTTGTAATTCTAAAATCGCATAACTGATTTCAGGAAGTCAAGATTTGATATCATTTTCTTCTTTTCTGTAGTGATAAGATCTTAATATTTTTAGAGTGAAATCATTGATATGAAGCTTTAGCTGTAAAGTAAATAATATATTATATTCCCTTCAGTCCATTTTCTATTATACTAGTAATACTAAACATAATTTTATGGTTAGAAAATATTTTTAAATACGCGAACTGTCCAAGTTCGATATCGGAAACAAGCAAAAAATATTCCAAATCTTGTTTTGTGATGTTTAATTTGTCATTAAAAATACAAGGTTATAAACTAGCCTAAAATGAATTATAAATAGGAAGGATATGCCACATTTTTCACAGCTTTCACCCCGTACAGATTTGTAGCAAGGAGTTTTAAACAATATCCAAAGGATTTTGATAATTAGGATCATAAATTCTAGATATAAACATATACGTTATAAATAGCGATTTTATCATAAAAATTATTCAAAGTAAAACTGTTCATTTACAAAAGAATAGTAAATAATTCAATTTAATGAGAAAGAAAAAATTTTATGAAGAAGTATTCAACGGAAAAGTTACACTTGAACACGAAGGAAATATACAATGCTGAAGCTATTGTGTAATCAATACAGAAATAAAGTGCCTTACGGGACAAACCTTCACTAAAGCAAAACTTTTTCTTGAATTCTTTAACAGCAAAGATTTAATTTATAACTTCTAAGTATGTTACAGAAGCTTTTTCAACAATATTTATATTATTGTGGAAAATAATAAAAAAAATTTATAAACAATATTAACTTCACTGAAATTAATAAATCGGAATTTGAATTTGTTCCGGATTATGTAGTAATTACACAGTTTTGTTATAAATGACAGTGTTGTAAATTCTGCAAACGGATTTATCAACACTGTACAGAAACTTTGCTGTATCCTGAACTGCTTTAATACTGTACAAATGGTTAAATAACATTACATGTTTGCGAAAGATCAGTCAGCATTCAATACAAACAAGTAAAGCAACTTGTTTGCGAAAATATCTGTCACGGGTGATCTACTAATGGAATGTGCTGAATAGGAAATTCATTTGACGTATTTTATTCGGTTCAATTGCACATTTTATGCATTTATAGTTTTTTTTTTTTGTTTTTAAAAAGCATAATTACAATGAAGCTATATTGTTTAACACTACAATTATCTTCTAAGAAATTAATAGTTTCTTCCGACAGATGAATTTTCTTGAATATTATTTCAAAATTAAAAATTTTATAAGTTTAATTGGTGCTACGTGTAAAGTAAAAAATCTTTTTTTCAAACATATAGTTTTAAGATACACTGTTTATTTATTTATCATAAAAAAATTACTGAAATTTAAAAACAAATATTTGGCTGAAAATTTTTCATTTTACTAATCTTTTTATAAATCGCTAATTTTATAAACAATACTATAAAATATCATGTGCAAAATATTTCAACTAGTGGATATCATTATAGGAACAACTTTGAAATTAAACAGTTCGTCATTCAGAAATTTGATAATTGGAGCTAACCTAATTTTCTTACGGCAGAAACTTTAATAGGATAAATTTGGTTCTTACATTTTCTCAAGTTTTCAAAGTTTATAAATATTAAGGGTGCATTTATTTTTTATTAACTTAATCTAACATTCATGATTGAAGTATTGAAGTTCTTTTAGTCTGTAATTTTATTGAATTGTTTGTAAAAGTGACAAAATAACTGTTAATGTGTTAAGGCAATATCTTTAAAGTGGCTTACAGGTGGATACCACCGAGCAATAGTGATTTGTGTTGATTAGTATTTGGCTGGTTTTAATTATTACTGCTTCTTATCCACGATTTATTAAATAAAGGAAATTAGTAAAGTTCAATCTTATTCGTTTTTATAGCGAAAAAAATACAAATTTTTAGCCCGTCAAAATGCCTAGCCTTACCAGGATTCATACTCAATACCTTCCGGATGAAATCCAGAGAAGATACCATTTTTATGTCGGATTACAGTAATTTAGCAGTTTGCAGTTTAATAATGATTAAGAGAATTTTTAATATGATTAGTATTAAATATTTATTTTTCTTTCTTACCGTTTAATATGTGGACATGTATTGTAGCCGTATCAGCATTTGAAGGATCGCAAGCATATAATCCAGAGTCGCTCTGCTGTGCTTTTTGTATCAGAAGTCTACTGGTAGTTACGATACCTTTTTCGGTCACCAAGCTTATACCCCCTCTAGGAGAGTCGAAATTGATGAGCTGAAATAAATAAAAAAAATAATTTTATTTATTTAATAATAAATCACTATTATTATTATTATTGCGTTTATTATTTACACGCCATGTTGTCTGTTTCGTTACGTTAGACGTGAAAAACATATTCAACTTTGAACAGTGGAGCGTTATGTTTGGGACATGCCCTGGAGCATCCGTTCCACGTGCCTCGATGCCGCCTTAGAATGGTGGACGCATACCTGACGAATCGCAGTTTCATCTACGAGACCGTAGCACGCTAGCATAGGAGCACGATCACATCGGTGGTGGCGCAGAGGTCGATTTTCAGCCTCGACATTTAGAACGCCATCTAGTAGGGCTTGCTGAGGCTGGAGATGCATGAAAAGTCGACGTTGGTAGTGTACGCTGACGAGGTTGCGCTACTTGTTGCGAAGAATATTTATGTTGGGTTATTTACTAACCAACAATTTTCAGATGATTCTTTCTGATCATGATAAAATTAATATTTTTAACAGTTTTATAGATAAAAGCATATTGTTTTTTGAGTAGGTTTGGTGATTTTTTGTATGACTACTATGAGAGTTAAACAAGGTATTTGAACTCGTTAATTTTAAATAAATTTAAATTAATTAAAAAATTATAAATTTCCACATCCAAGATAGTTAAACCTATTTAAGAATCAAATTATTTATTATTTTCCCATAGTAAAGTAATACTTTACTAATACCTAATATTAATTAATATTAATAAGTGTATAATAAATAGATAGTTGGGTAATTAATAAATTAAATGAGTAACATATTTTCCGATTGTTTTTAAATATATTTTAATGCCCCGTCTATAGAAATTCGTGTATAAAAAATACCTGTCGAATAAATCATTACTGTGAACATAATAGATATCTTCGGTCGTTAAATCTATTGCTAGGATATGTTCTACATTTCAGTCAAAGTATTTCAAACTAAAAAAAAAGTTTTAAGGTATAATTTTGGTAATTTTTTTTTTCTTTCCACAATTATGTTTTTACTGTCTGTTAGTCGATTAATAAGTTTATGGACGGATGGATCGATCACTATAGTTTGTTGATAAATTGTAACTTTTCAATTTTTAACACAAAATTTCTTCAATAATATATATTTATTCATTATTCTTTCTGTCATACTTTATAACTTTTATTTATTACTTTTGCAATAATACACGTCTATTCAAATAAACAACATTCTTAATGATTTTTACTTTTTGATCTACTTTTAAATTACACTTTTATGTATATAATTTGTGGTAAACTGTATGTACTTCATTACTTTCTTTCAGAAAAATGAAAAAACTTTTTTTTAAAAATAATTTCTCGTTTGTTATTTCATTTAAGTTATTCTAAGTACAAATTTTTCGTTTCATCTATTTTTTTATTGATTTAATACCTTAATTATTACTACGAATAAACATTGTTATTTAAAAAAATAAAAGTAGACTTATACTATTGCTTTCACTATTCAGTAGTTACAGTGAAAAAATGTTATCATAAACCGCTTAAAAGACAAAACTACTAAATTCAGAAAGATGCAATCAGCACATAGAAGAAAAAAAGGAAGAAATATCAAAGAAAGTTTGATAAGAGTATACAAATACAAACATATAATAAAAAAAATTTAAGGATTCTTAGAGATTGAAAAAGAGCTACCACGTATCATAATATTCCCGAAAGACAGGAATACTCAGCTCACTACTCAAAGTGTTCCCAAAGCGATAACAACTTATATTTTTCTTAACCTCTTCTAGGTAGCTTCAATTCACTGGTCTTACCCTCACATTTTAACTATTTTTTTCTTGTACTATTATTTGCTTTCTGTCTTTATTTTAAAAAAAGAAATTCTCTTATGTTTCATTATACAGTTAATTAGATTTGATGCTACTTGGGTTTCAATAATCTTCTAACAAATTATTGAAATACATTGAGAACTAGAGTTTAAGTCATTGTTTTGTAACCTCTCGGACTGGCTCCCCTAGGTAAGCGCAATTATACTAATGGGGGGCGCGCGCATATCGAAAAAATATATTATTAAAAAAAATTATTGGTTTACTGAAAAAAAAGCAAAAAAAAAAATATTCTGACAAAATAAATAATGAAATACATATTTACACTGATATAATATACTTATAAATAGGATTGTATCAGTACCGCGCAATGTATTTAATAATTAACTTATCAATACTAAATTAAAAACAAGTTTAATAATTTATTAGTGACATTCTTCGGCCTGTCTTGCAGAGAAACATTTTTCGAAGGAAGGTTTAATATGAGAAATAGATATTCTGAGTTTTTTTATATTAAATCTATATTTTTCCTTCAAACAGCCACCGCAGAAAATCCGGTTTCGTAAAGGTAGATGTTCAAAATGGTAATAGTATACCAAAAGCTCTTGTTTTCAGTGCAGAAAACTCATCCACCTCTGCCCAAATTTCAAAGAATGATTTATTTATATATTGTCTTTTGATTTCGACACTTGCCGTGAAGTCTATGAAGATTTCTTCTTCGGCAGTTGAGAGACCTTCAGGAGTATTTTGAAATGGATCCCTAACCAACTCGTAACTTTCTATGAAGTTGCAGTAAGAAAGGAAATACTTTTTAAAGTTCTTTGCCAGCACGGCTAAATGATTTTCAATGGTTACAAAAACTACTTTCACATGTTTTTCTTCTGCCTTGTAAGTTTTAACACATTTATCCACTTTTGCAAACATTTCTAGGTTTTTCTTTAAATTTCTGCTCCACAATTCCAATATTCTAAAAAAGGATTAACTTTATCACTCGTAAGCAACATATGTGTATTTTCTCCTTAGTGCTGAAGATCCAAGTCATTTAATTTTTCGAATATGTCGACCAAGTAGCTCAATTCCATTACAAATAAACCATTTCGAAACTTCTCGGCTTCCGGACCGGTCTGATTTTCCTCTTCTACAAAAATGGCGTTTTCATTTCTTAATTCATAACCACGTTGAAAAAATTTCCCACGTGATAACCATCTTTTTATTACTATTATTATTATTATTATTATTATTATTTACAATTTAAAACTTACATGATCATCCGTCAGACAGTCTGTCGACAGATATACTAAAAAATTATTATTACATTATTAAGTGGTTAATGTAATAACCAATTTTATGTAACAACTAAAGATATTATTAGTTTTTATAATAGTTATAATAGTAGTACAATTATAAAAATTAATTTAACAAAATTAAACTATATATTTAAAAACTAATGAACAAATTATTTCTTTAATAATTGCAATGTATTAGATTTAGTAACTAAAACTATATTCATGAAACAAAATTATACATAATTACAACTAATTACACAATTAATATCTTGTTGCAACAATTACATAAAGAAAATAAATAACTAAGCTTTAACCATACAACAATACATTATTTATTGATTTACAATAATTATCAACATTAAAATAATAACTATAATCATGTTATAATTGTCTGGACTGCCAGTATAAATCCAACATGAATCCTGTTAATACCTATTACGTTATAGTCAATGCCCACTCAATGAGAAGTTTTTTTAAATCATTTTTTTTCATTTTTACATTATTGAGGTGATTCGGTAAAGAATTAAGTAATGCAGAAACAACGTACTTCTTTAATCGTTTACCGTAAGTATTATTATATCTATCTGTGATAAAGCTCATTGCTCTCAAATTGTATCCACTTTCTACATTTACCCTGTATTCACTGTTGTAAAAGTTCTTAAAAATAATTAAGAATTTAAATAGACCTCTAGCTGACAGAAACCTTGTAAGATTATTTAAATTAGTGTCATAATTGTTATCAGAATCATAAAGAGCAATATCTTTGAGGACCCTATTTTGTATTAAATTTATTTTATTTATGAGATAATCTGCGGCTGAACCCAATGCTGTCAAGCCGTATCGAATATTATTGTCTCGCAATAAAATAGTAACGCTGATTGTACTGAATCTGTGTCTTTACAAAGTGCAGAAAAGATTCTTGATTTTGTGAGTCTAATTTTTATATAAATTACTATGGTTACAATCGTCATTAGTACAATATTCAGAACAGGACTCATTTCTTTGAAATAAAGAGCTTCTCTGTCGATCATGCAATGTATCCAGACACACTGTGGAAATTTTTTCTTCACACTTGTGAAGCAAGAATATCCATATTTATATTTTTTGGAAACTTCCAGACATTGAACTGGTACTATCGGTTCATATTCCGACGCAAGTTTTCGACTTTATATTTGCCTCGTTTATAAAATCATTTAAGATAGCAAATAATGTTACATTGAGTTCTATTGGTTTGCCGAAAAGTAGTTATTCAACTGCTGACATACCATAAATTTTTTGGCAAAATTATCTCAAACATAATTTCTACATTCTTCTTCTCTTCACCACTGGGGTGAGGCTTTTTACATCTGGCTGTTTTATATGATACTTTGTAAGAGGAGAATAAAGCTTCTTCAATCATAGACGAAGTTTTTTTTTTTAAAAATGGTATTTGTTTTTTTAAATGATTGTAATTTTAATTCGAAAAATTCCCGGGGTTCGTTAACGTACTCGCTATGAAGCGTTTTAAAATGTTTAAGTTTCTTAAGTCTCATGCTGTCTGCTGTCAAAATTGCTGAGCAAATGGCACATAGGGGCCTTTTTATCCGTTTACTTAACTACTGGTAAACCCAAAATTTAAGTATTATTGAGAATATTTCTTGATTTTATTTTCCTGAAAATTGGGTCACGGTTACAGAAAGGTTGAGAAACACTAGTTTAAGTAATCTTACGACTAGTAGAATGGATAGCCAGCAACCTAATTACTAAAATAACTGGCGGAAAAATAATACAATTTCAGTAATAATGAAAGTATTTTTTTAAAAATCTTATTTAATAATTTCTGTCATACAATGTTATTATTAGAAATAATATTTTTGTTAATACACTACAAAAAATATTTTAATATCCGTCTAGATGTAGCTTATATTTGAAATTTAAAAAGAAATTATAAGAATAAAATCGCCTTTTGAATAGAAAGAAAATATTTTTCAACGGATATTGGTATTGTCATTCAGCATGACATTCTTCTTCTCTTTTTTTTTATATTTTTTTGTCACAGGATATTGTACATGTAATGGACAGAAATAAAAAAATTGAAGTCAAGTTCGTATAACGTTTTTGATAAATGACTACGATCTTAATCTGTTCATGAAACTTTTATGGTAATCAGTAATAAATAAATTTGTAGAAAACCTATCCTATCAAACCGCCTTTCCGCTGATCTCCTTGCAGGAGCTGTAGCTTCTCGGTCTTTCACCTGATTTAATTCCGGTCAGATATGGCTTTTTCATACGCTTCAAACTTAAAATATGATTTTTAAAGCTTCAATATTATGTGGTTAATTGCTTAAAAAAAAGACAAAATAATTAATGACATGCTTAGCTAAATTATTGGAAGGTTGTTTATTCATCATCGATTGAACGAAATTCTTTTTCTATTATTTTGACTCTCGACTAAATTCTTAAGCCATCAGCTTAAATAGACAATGTTTTTACATTTTTTTAATTTATTTTTAGAGCTCGTTAACCTAAATTTATTTGAGAACAAGAATAGCTTTACCATTTTTTCTGTTTCTTAAAAGAATACTTCTCAGGGATACAAACTACAAATAGGCATTTTAGATGTAGACCGTAAAATAAATACTCAAGTCTACGTGGTCATTTATACAATAATTGCTAAATGATCAAACTGATTGTCAGTTAAGTAAAATATTGTTCTATGATTCTTTATACAATTTTAATAAATATAAACTTAATTAGCCTAAATTTACTGGTAAATATATTATGTAAGTCCTAGAATTTATTTTTCAGTAAGTAATTATAAATCATTCGTTTCTCTACGTTACACTTAAAAACATGTTTAGCCACAAACCGTCAATGCCAGGATTGGATCAGTGTTAAATCAATTAAGGTTGAATATTAAAAATATAATTATAGCATTTTGGTATAAATATATTTTATATCAATTTTTTTCCACTGAATCATGAAATTAGTTTTCATTACTAATTATGTTGGGTCTTACATGAATCATTTCTTTTTGTTCAACACTGGAATCCAAGTTTAATTTCTGAAGATCATGTATTAACAATATATGTAAGTCTTGGTTAAAGTGTGGATATTTAATACAATCTAAGATAAATTCATTCCATTTGTCACCTGGAAGTTTGTTAAAATTAACTTAGTAATCCTGCAGCGTGACAAATATATATACATATATGGTAGCATTTCCAATTTATGATTTTGCTCTAAACAACAATTAAGCGTAGGGAATACTTTAATTATTAACACAAATTAAGAAATTGTGATTAAAGAGTTGTCATTTCGTGATATCCGTTACGAAAGCGTGTTAAGGCAGAATACAAATGAACTAACTCTTCATTATTCAAAAACTGTATGCTAAATCGAGAAGAAAATTTAATTTGTTAAGATTCAATTATATAAAATAACAACTGACAGTATGTTGGTAAATTATTTAAGTATATAACACAAGTTTTTAACTATTAAAACTATATTTTGCGATATTTTAAATAGATTTTTTTTTACAGTGTTATCATTTTGATGAAATTTTTTTTAATTTAAAAAAAAATGAAAGTAAGAAAACAGAATTTTCAGCATCCCGATTTATTGCCTATACAATGATGAAAATATTGAAAAATTGTTAAATATTTCTGAGGAATACTGTAGTTTTATTTATGGCTTATTTCTTTGTAACTTACTTCGATCAGTGATGTAAACCGAACTATAAATGAGTAAATCTCCCTTTGTTGGGAATTTTATCCAAGTATTTTCATTGTTAACGATAATTTTTTTTTTATCTTTTTTCCTATATAGTTTACGTACAGTGTTATGATTATCAGCCGAAAAGAAGATGCGTGTGTTAAAAAAAAAACTATACAAGAGATTTAAATTATTTATTTATTTCTAAACTCAATTTGTTGATTAATATTCTTACCTTGAATTTTTTACAAGAAAATGTTGTATTGACTTAGCGTTCACCGCACAAATTTTTTTAAATTTATTATTTAACGAATCAATTGATAAGTTTGTAGTTTAAAAAATGTTAAGCTTTTAATTGAAGTTTTATTGGCAGATGAATACGTTGTAATTATCGTATAAATAAAAAAAATAATTTTTTATTTATGAATAATTTATTGTTAATTGCCTTAAATATTATAATTATGAGATCCATCTTTACTGTTCCTGTAGATTCACACACTTATTTTTTTTTCGGAAATAGTTTATGTGAAATTAAAAACAAAAATTACTATTTTTTTATTTTATGAAGAAACAGATCATTGAAAGAAATTTTGAAGTGTGTTTTAGTTTTAGTAGATTATTGCCAAAAATATTATCTTATGGAAAAAACAGAACAGTACAAAAGAATTCATAAGCAGATTGGTTATTATTTTAGTGGCAGCACACCTTTTTTTTTTTTTTTTTGTCTTCAGTCATTTGACTGGTTTGATGCAGCTCTCCAAGATTCCCTATCTAGTGCTAGTCGTTTCATTTCAGTATACCCTCTACATCCTACATCCCCAACAATTTGTTTTACATACTCCAAACGTGGCCTGCCTACACAATTTTTCCCTTCTACCTGTCCTTCCAATATTAAAGCGACTATTCCAGGATGCCTTAATATGTGGCCTATAAGTCTGTCTCTTCTTTTAACTATATTTTTCCAAACGCTTCTTTCTTCATCTATTTGCCGCAATACCTCTTCATTTGTCACTTTATCCACCCATCTTATTTTTAACATTCTCCTATAGCACCGCATTTCAAAAGCTTCTAATCTTTTCTTCTCAGATACTCCGATTGTCCAAGTTTCACTTCCATATAAAGCGACACTCCAAACATACACTTTCAAAAATCTTTTCCTGACATTTAAATTAATTTTTGATGTAAATAAATTATATTTCTTACTGAAGGCTCGTTTAGCTTGTGCTATTCGGCATTTTATATCGCTCCTGCTTCGTCCATCTTTAGTAATTTTACTTCCCAAATAACAAAATTCTTCTACCTCCATAATCTTTTCTCCTCCTATTTGCACATTCAGCGGTCCATCTTTGTTATTTCTACTACATTTCATTACTTTTGTTTTGTTCTTGTTTATTTTCATGCGATAGTTCTTGCGTAGGACTTCATCTATGCCGTTCATTGTTTCTTCTAAATCCTTTTTACTCTCGGCTAGAATTACTATATCATCAGCAAATCGTAGCATCTTTATCTTTTCACCTTGTACTGTTACTCCGAATCTAAATTGTTCTTTAACATCATTAACTGCTAGTTCCATGTAAAGATTAAAAAGTAACGGAGATAGGGAACATCCTTGTCGGACTCCCTTTCTTATTAGGGCTTCTTTCTTATGTTCTTCAATTGTTATTGTTGCTGTTTGGTTCCTGTACATGTTAGCAATTGTTCTTCTATCTCTGTATTTGAACCCTAATTTTTTTAAAATGCTGAACATTTTATTCCAGTCTACGTTATCGAAAGCCTTTTCTACGTCTATAAACGCCAAGTATGTTGGTTTGTTTTTCTTTAATCTTCCTTCTACTATTAATCTCAGGCCTAAAATTGCTTCCCTTGTCCCTATACTTTTCCTGAAACCAAATTGGTCTTCTCCTAACACTTCTTCCACTCTCCTCTCAATTCTTCTGTATAAAATTCTAGTTAAGACTTTTGATGCATGACTAGTATCATTACTATAACACTTTTTTTGAAACATACCAGTTTGTATAATCTATCAATCGCTTCCTCACCTGCACTGCGCAGTAATTCTACAGGTATTCCGTCTATTCCAGGAGCCTTTCTGCCATTTAAATCTTTTAATGCTCTCTTAAATTCAGATCTCAATATTGTTTCTCCCATTTCATCCTCCTCAACTTCCTCTTCTTCCTCTATAACACCATTTTCTAATTCATTTCCTCCGTATAACTCTTCAATATATTCCACCCATCTATCGACTTTACCTTTCGTATTATATATTGGTGTACCATCTTTGTTTAACACATTATTAGATTTTAATTTATGTACCCCAAAATTTTCCTTGACTTTCCTGTATGCTCCGTCTATTTTACCAATGTTCATTTCTCTTTCCACTTCTGAACACTTTTCTTTAATCCACTCTTCTTTCACCAGTTTGCACTTCCTGTTTATAGCATTTCTTAATTTCCGATAGTTCCTTTTACTTTCTTCATCACTAGCATTCTTATATTTTCTACGTTCATCCATCAGCTGCAATATATCGTCTGAAACCCAAGGTTTTCTACCGGTTCTCTTTATTCCGCCTAAGTTTGTTTCTGCTGATTTAAGAATTTCCTTTTTAACATTCTCCCATTCTTCTTCTACATTTTCTACCTTATCTTTTTTACTCAGACCTCTTGCGATGTCCTCCTCAAAAATCTTCTTTACCTCCTCTTCCTCAAGCTTCTCTAAATTCCACCGATTCATCTGACACCTTTTCTTCAGGTTTTTAAACCCCAATCTACATTTCATTATCACCAAATTATGGTCGCTATCAATGTCTGCTCCAGGGTAAGTTTTGCAGTCAACGAGTTGATTTCTAAATCTTTGCTTAACCATGATATAATCTATCTGATACCTTCCAGTATTGCCTGGCTTTTTCCAAGTGTATATTCTTCTATTATGATTTTTAAATTGGGTGTTGGCAATTACTAAATTATACTTCGTGCAAAATTCTATAAGTCGGTCCCCTCTTTCATTCCTTTTGCCCAGCCCGTATTCACCCACTATATTTCCTTCCTTGCCTTTTCCAATGCTTGCATTCCAATCTCCAACTATTATTAAATTTTCATCTCCTTTTACGTGTTTAATTGCTTCATCAATCTCTTCGTATACACACTCTACCTCATCATCATCATGGGCGCTTGTAGGCATATAGACGTTAACAATCGTTGTCGGTTTAGGTTTTGATTTTATCCTTATTATAATGATTCTATCGCTATGCGTTTTGAAATACTCCACTCTCCTCCCCCCTATCTTCTTGTTCATCACGAAACCTACTCCTGCCTGCCCATTATTTGACGCTGAGTTAATTACTCTAAAATCACCTGACCAAAAGTCGCCTTCCTCTTCCCACCGAACCTCACTAATTCCTACTATATCCACATTTGTCCTACCCATTTCCCTTTTTAAATTTTCTAGCCTACCAACCTTTTTCAAGCTTCTAACATTCCACGCTCCGACTCGTAGAATGTTATTTTTTAATTTTCTGGTGACCCCTTCCTTAGTAGTCCCCACCCGGAGATCCGAACGGGGGACTATTTTACCTCCGGAATATTTTACCAAGGAAGGCGCCTCCATTATTTCTATGTGAAAATGCAGAGCCACATTTTCTTGGAAAAAAAGCAGCTGTAGTTTTCCATTGCTTTCAGCTGCGCAGTACTCAGAGGACTGAGTGATGTTGATACGGCCGTTTAAGTCGTCCTGACTCACGCCCCTAACAACTACTGAAAGAGCTGCTGCCCTCTTTCAGGAATCATTCCTTAGTCTGGCTCTCAACAGATACCTCTCCGATATGGTTGCACCTTCGGTCCAGCTACTCTGTATCCCTGAGCACTCAAGCCCCCTCACCAACGGCAAGGTCTCATGATTCATTGAGGAGGGGCAGCACACTAAATTTATCATATTCAACTTAAAGAAAAATCTCATTCTCCGATCAGAGAAAAATTGTTCGTCGGTCTTTACGTTATAAACTTCGATAAGTGCATACAATTATCATTCACTTTCTTTCTAACCGGTGTGGACTATTGTTTATAACTATACCATGACAATACTTTTTTTAATTACGAGTATAATGTTAGACGAATAATTCTTATTTAAAAAAGTATACAAAATAAGGAAGAAAAAAATAGCGAAAATTGTGAATGATAAATAATAATTGATAACTAATGATATAATTATTTTTATTATTTTTTTTTTCTGAATTTTTACGGGCATCGACTGCTAAGGTCATTAGCCCTCGTCACATTCTTTAAAAGAAATTATTATCTCAATCTGGATCGTCATATGTAAGGGTGTAAAGGGCCCTTACATTTTATTTAAAAACACAAACTTCACAATAAACATTGTAAATATGTTTACATATTTACATAAAAGACAAGGACAATCACAAACACTTACGGGGTGTAAAGGGCCCCAATATTAAAATTTGAGATAAGGTTTTCAAAAGACCGTGAAATTAAAATTTCAATACTTAATCAATACCATTTCTTTCTTTATATATATATATATATATATAACTACCGTATATATATATATATATAAAACTATAATTATTGATATTTAATGATGTGGAAAAAAAATTATTGATTTCCCATTTCTTGAGATTCGAACTGTATTAGACTTTCCGTACCAGTAAAATTGTCCCTTTCTTTATTTACTATATAATTGATTCCAACCCACAATTAATATTATAGAAATAGTTGAATACATATTAAAGATCCACTTCCTATAATGCCATCTAAGCTACCACACAAGCAGCAAATGCTTACCATTTTATATCATCTGCTGGTATACATTATTTTCAGTCAATGCATTAGGAGACTGATTTTCCAACACCCGTCATCCGCAGAAACCATAAAATATAAGTCTTTTATGTTATGTTACAAACCGAAAACAGTATTTTTAAATACATATTTAAATATTACAATACCGAAAGGTATTACTTTTTGATACGTAATTACGGTTAAATTAAATATAATATACGTATTTATATATATATATTAATTTGCAATGAAAATATTGAATTGATAATTACGATTACGATATTGTGTAATTATTTATAATAACTAAATCTGAATTCAAAATCGTATTTATATTTTTCACTGCCAGTCGTACAAAGGTAATCGTTATATTTTCGAATTGAATTCAGTATTGAATTCCTAATTACAATCACTTTAGTTTTTTTTTTTAAGTCAACAGGGTTCTTCTCGGACTTATCATCAATTAACTGACTTATCAGTCAGCCATTCAATAAATTACGTAAATGAAATTAAATGTTAGAAATAGAATTTGTAATTATAAAGTTTGGATATTCGCAATATTTTTCTCAAAATGTGATTCAACATTTTTCAAGCTTTAAACGACGATGAGGTTTTTAAAAATTGTCCGATTGCTACTTCTTATACATTAACAAAATAAACTATTTAACATTACTAAATCAAATTTAGGTTAATGGGAATTACCAATATTTTAGTATAAAGAAAATGTAGTTTTAAGAATTTTAGGTACAACAAAATCATACTCAAATAAAATTAAAAGTAGAATATTTATTTGATAGATGAAAGAAACTTCGGTAAATGTAGAGAATATCAAGAAAAAAATATGGGTTGATGCAGAAGAGAAAATACAAAAGGTTGCCTTTTTAGTGGAATTAACGAAGAACATAAAACTCCCCTTCACGTTAAGCAAATAGGCTAATAGAAGAAGATCCAGGAAGGGGTAGAGGCTTCCTGTCAGGATAATTTTAGACTTTTAAGAATATTGCCAATGAAGAATACAATAAGGAATTTATTACTGGGGAAGGTACTTAAATAATTTTATCATTAGACAAGAAGACTCGACTACTAAAAATTTTATAAATGATCCATCATATGAAACTTTGACTGGTGTAGTGTAGCTTATGTAAGGTAAAAAATATTATTCCTATCATTAGTGTAATGCGGTTTATATTGTTATAATTTTTTACAAAGAGGAAATTTTCAAAAATAGTTTGAAATGAAACTTTAAAACGCAAAGAAAGCAAATGAACAAATTGTAATTTGTAAATGTAAAATTAGTAAAATATATAAATAATAAAGATAATAAAAAATCTTTATTTCGTTTTTTTTTTTTTTTTTTTTTTTTTTTTGCTTTTGTTAGCTTACTTTTGGAGGAAATAAATAAATACAATTACTTTAATTTTCATAACAGGTAATTTTCACGGTTATAATAACATTCAGTATCGTTACTACTTTAACACAGATGTTGACTACATTAGATTGAGCAATGCTCTTGCTGTTGTTAATTTTTAAATCTTTTAGTTGATTCTTATTATCGACTAAAATTATAATATTGAATATAGCGAAATAAACCATTACATCAATAATTTACTTAATGTTAAATTAAATAATTTAGTCTTTTTTTCAATTTATAACGATTAAACAAGAGGAATCTTGGCTTATTAAATCTGATTTATATTAAATAACAAGTAATAACTAAATATATTTATAGATAAGTATGCTATAAGTATTTTTAAATATAAATAATATATAATATATATTTGCAATTTTACTTCACATCCAAATATTTTCCCAAATCATACTAAACAGTTTGAAAAGGTTAAATTTCAACTTACAGGAATACAAACAGGACAAATTAGTCTTCGAAACTGCAATGCGGTTTTAACCTTCATTCAAACCGGTTTTTTTTTTAAGTGGTGAGCGATACCATCATATTGTTATTTGTACAATTGAACTGATTAGGCGCTTACGTAGAATTTAAAAATAATAACTATAGTCAAGGTTGGATAAAAAATTTAACCATGTAAATTAATTCAGGTAACAATTCTAAGGACAACGCAAAGTTAATAATTTTATACAGTAGTTTGTTTTGTCACAAGTTTTAATTATAAATAATATGATGGAATATAATAACTCACTTTCTCTCATTTTTAGCAAATTTGGGCTTTTGTTCCGTATATTTTGCTTCTTTGAACTTAATAAAAGATCAACATTTCCACTTTTGTCCAGTAACCAAACAAGTGAAAATCCAGTAAATTGATTAATTGTTGTCTCTCTATCCTTCCGTCATTCTCTCTTTTGCAAAGTACAGCAAATTTATTAGAACGAATTATTCTAATTTTTAACATAATTTTAATACTTTTATTTCCATGTTTGTATTTTTTCTTCACTTTCTGTATTTTCATATATAGTTTAATGAATGTAAATATTAGTTTTCCAATTATTGTTCATTTTTTAAAGAAAAACTTTCTTTATTATTTCATTAAAGTAAGAATAAAATGTTACAAAAAAACCGAAATATTTTTGAAGCTTGGCGAGTTTATAATAGCGTTTCACAAAATTCAACACACCTCACATTCGAAATGAGACTATCTTGTCCTATACCTTCTAATCTTCTTTGATTAGTAATTTATCCGGCTCAATGTTTGACCATCGATGTTAAAATTCGGTTCCTCTAAATAGCAATTACATATAGCTTTTTTAAAGGAATTTCATTCGATTTTATGCATTAAAGAAGAAAAAATGGATCAATGCAGGAAGTTTCAAACAGTGACGTTATACTGCTTCAAAGTATTTTAATATATAGTTATTTATCATATTTTTATAATGTAATGTTAACACTTTATGGTTTGGTTGTTTTTTTAGAAAAGATTATTAAAAAAAAAGATATTTTCCAAATATGATGAATTCTTAAAATTTTAGTCATAAGTAAACAACAAGGTTATACTTATAAATTATAAAGTATTTGTAAATCATGTTTTATATTTCTAAATGATTTTTTTTCACTGAACTGTTTTTGATTATTTTATGAAAACGTATTACAATATTCATCAGTGTGGTGGTTTCACCACTTTACTTTAATTATGCATATTGTTTTATGACAACGATATTTATAAGTGAGGAAAGGATCCATTATATTGTACGAAAAACAAAATTATTTTTTACAAAAAGTCTAATAACGGTAATCAAGGATTTTATTAATAGTAGATGATATATCTTTGAAAATTAGTTTCAAATTATTAAAATATTATTGCTCCTAGGTAATTAAACTTGGCTCTGTAATAATAAATCTAAGTAATTTAAATTAGATATTCATAGTAGATTTTTAATTAAATTACTAAGAGGTTAATTTACTAAGTTATTATTCTATAATAGTGGTAGTCAGTAAGGGAAATTTGATTATTAATGTAAATAACGGAATTGTAAAGTAATTAGGAAAATTATTATCACAGTAATTTAACTACATCGGTTAACGTATTTTAGAAATTTAACAGAGGGTGTATGAATAAATGTGTGCGTGTTTAAAGATGCCCTACTTATTTTAGAATGATACGGTAAGTACTTGTTTCGTGTGTATATGAACCCTCACTGACCCAGATAAAGGTATGGGTGCTGGTGCAAGCAACCAAATATATTGTCGCGTGTTTACGGTTCGACCAGGATATTGAAACCAAAGATTTCTTATAAATGCAGTTTATTACACTATATAAACTAAATAAATATAAAAATAAATAATAATAATAGAAAAGTCCCACCGCATCCACTTGTCAAAAAAAGATTCACACTACAGAGAAAGGAAGGTGGAAGAGGAGTAGTCGATATTAAAATTTTATGCTACAGGCAGAATGAAAACTTATAGAATTACTTCAATAACAAGCAGATCCCTTCTATCAAGCTATCGTAAATAGTACACCAAAACTACACGCCATTAAACCTAGTCAACAAGACCAACAACGTAGAACACAAGAAAGAGAGCAACGCAGATAAAATTCTAGAGTGGGAAAGGATTGCATGGCAGACATAGGCACCACCTAGGCCAAGAAAGAGTCGACAAAACAGCTTGAAATACTTGGCTTTTGAAAGAAAAGTTACATCCGAGACGGATGGGTTTATATGTAACATACAAAACAAGTAGAAGCAACAAGAAGTTTAAGGAATTTATTTTTAAAGAAAATATCAACAAAAAATGTAGTCTATGTATGCTATACAAGAAACAATAGAAAATATAATCACTGACTGTCCGATTTTAGGTCCGACGGAATAAACGAGGAGAAACAACAACGTGGCGAAAATCGTACACATAGAACTGCAACAGATACATTTTAAGAGTTTCAAAATAAGCCTTATTATACTCACGAATCAGCCTCCTTTTTGGAGAACAGTAATGTAAAAAACCCTGCAACCAAGGAATTATAACAGCTGAACCCATCAACTATAATAAGCTAGATATCGTAGTAGTTCACAAAATGGAAAAAGTAACTCATCAAATAGACGTGGCCATCCCATCAAGTAACAACCTCAACATTAAACACAATGAGAAATTGCAGAATTATACAGATCTTGCCTTTTAAGTTCAGGAAATGTGGAATCAAAAAGAGGTTTATATATCCCCAATAATTATATCTGCGGAGGGAATAATACCATCTAATTTGCACAACACTCTTGAAAACCTGAAGATGAGTGGAAGACCAACGCGCTAATGCAAACCAGCGTGTTAATTGACACCTGCCATGTTGCCTGGAAGGCACTTAGTCAACAATAGCAAGACTAATCTCGTTGGTATAAATTACCCCGTGTTTAGAGAAAGTTACCGGCAAAAAGCTGTAAAAATTTGAAATAACAATAATAATGACAGTACTTTTATATAAGACACAAAATATTAAAATAAAAAGGATGAAATTTATTTAATGACAACAAAATTTTAAAAGCCAGATTACAGTCCAATTTACCAAAAAGGTTAAAAATGACTGATAGGAACTAATATTTCTTTAAAACAAGATAGGAATACAACAATTTAAAATTCATACAATTCACTTTTGGCAAATATTACTTTTACCGTTTACAATGGAACTAACCTACATTTTATGAATGAGAAGAATACTGTCACTTTAATGTTTACGAATAATTCACCGAACAACTTCCCGCATTCACCCACTGTCCTGTTACACTGCTCCCTCTTCAAAGCTGTTCATCACAAAAAGCTCCCCGGATAAGGCGTCAGGCGATCCAAAAGAACGAAGAAGATTGTGATCTTCTTCCTTCTTGGATTGCACCGAATTCTGTAGATTATGTCGTTGATTCTGTTCAATGTGGTGTAAGGTCCCTCCCAATTGGTCTGAATTTTCGGACGACTTCCTGACTCGACCTGCTTCTTGAAACCCAGACAAATTTGCCTGGACGTCGTATCATGCATTTTCTAATTGTGTTTCGACATAGGTCTGAAATTCCTGCTCGTTGTTCCACCTTGTCAGCAGTGATTACAATCGATGTTACAGCGTCGTCAGGAAAGAGCGTCTACATTTGAATACGTCTTCCAGGGCGATGCTCTTCCTTGAAGTCATATTCCTGATGGTGTTCTACGTAGCGAGTTGTTTTTCCTTTCTTTTTCAGTATTTTCGCTTCCGAAATTGTAGGAGTTTGCATACACTGCAGGTTTACACTTTTCCCGATCGGTTCCTCTTGACACAGTCTTCCCAGTACTTCCGAGGTTTACTATCCGGACGGGAAACTTTCTTGTAACTGGTGAACAGCCAACTTAAACTTCATTTTTGAGCACAGTATTGTCAGGATCTGTGACTCCTGCTGACGCCCTTAGATGATTTGAAATTTCAGTCATCACCTCCTTCTCGCTCGATATCGGTTTCTTTTCGTCTTTCAATGGTATCACTCTCGCTGAACGTGATCCGCTTCCCGGACTCTACTTCGCTACTGCTTCATTATCCAGTCGCAGAAGATGCCCTCCGATGGCTATAGCCGCGTCTTAAGCTCTCAGATGACCATACCAAGAATGAAGTAATCCTTAATCTCTGCGACGAATATCCATGCATGAAGAAACAGCGGCCAAGCTGATAACAGGTAATGTATCTCCAGATGCACTACTGATGACAAAAGGCCAGTCTAGTTTCTTCTTTTCAAAACCAGTACCCACCTCCTTTCCTTTAATTGTTGAAGCGTAATCATTTTCATCGTCCAAGTCCTTACGATTTTCTATAAATTCTTATTCCGGTCAGGTAATCCTTCTGGTAGAACATTCTGGTTTTGGTGGTACATTATTGTATTACCAAAAACAGATTATTAATCGGACGCGTTTCTTTGAGAAAAGAATTCCTTTTAGTTCCTTGTGGATTCTTCTTTTCATTTTAGTTCTCTTCTTTGTTGGAAGATATCCGTTACCCTGGTCCTGTCATGCTTTTAAAAAATATGGTAAAAATATTTAATACCGTTAATAGACAATTCGTTTACTTGCCTACCTTCAAAGAATCAAAACGTTTAATGAATATTTCACAGTTACCTTGCAGTATAATGAAAATGGGGTTTTAAATTATAATATCGGAAGCACACAACTCTCTGGAAATCAATCTGTCATTATTATAGTAATATATGTGTAATGTGTTTGCTATTTATTTTTATTTTAATTCATATATAATTTAATTAAATCAAAATTTTTGTGTAATAATAAGGATTATATTGCAATGAGCGCGCGTGTGTGTAAATATTTTCTTCGATATTCAATTCAGTGAAAGGTTCTTTGAATAGCTTTTTCAGCTTAAGCATTCCGAAGGGATTTCAACAGATATGTCTCAAAGAGAAAGCCAGATTTTTTTATCAACGCATCAGTTATTGACATCAACCACAATCCCAGTGTACCGAATAAGCAGAAAGGTATTCGGATCTCGCTTACCGAATAGACACGCGCGCGTTCGTGTGTCTATTCGGTGTGTGTGTGTGTGTGTGGGTGTGTGTGTATGTGTGTGTGCACACACACACCACAGAGAGAGAGAGAGAGAGAGAGTGAGCGAGTACCCAAGAGCAAAAAAATATTTTCATAGTTAAACATTAACTGAAATAAAGATTAATGCTGAAACGGTTTGCAGATCAGAAAATAAATTAAGGCCCTAAAATAAAAGGAAGATTTAATATCAATTAATAAGTTTAAAACAAGTTCTCAGTTCATGTATTGCAGTTCATTAGTGGTAGTAAACAACTAAATAAATAAAAGATAAAATAACAAAATCACAGAAATAAAAAAATAATAACTATTATAATTGTACATTATAAACATAATATTTGAGAGCCCAAAATATGAAACGCCTAATAGATGGTTATGGGCATGAACTTTTTTCCATGAACGATTCCAATGAATAAGTATTGAGTTAATTCAAGTTAAGTAAAGTATAGTCAAGTTAAGTAAACCGGTAAAGCTAGAGTTGAGTTAACTGATGGCCTATTCTGTAATGTATCCTTGTGCTTGTGTCACATTGTGTTTTTCACATATTATAACGATTGTGTGAAAGGTGAGTGCGTGGTTTTTTTTTGGTCGTTTTTTAGTTTTTAAAACAGCCAAGTGCAGTGACTAATTCTCAGTTTTAACTATACCCTAACAAACTTAACTGTACGCAAACCGGGTTACCATCTATTTACAGCTCCGTCAGCCAAATTGAGAGTTAGATTTGGTGGGAGCTTTTTCCGCGTTGTAACGGTGTAACGATTTTCTGTCCACCATTTTATAGACAAAATCCATCCTCAAAATAGTTGAGGTTAGTTTAGGCGGTAAGTTTTCCCGCACTGCGACGGAGTTTTGAAGTTAGATCAGGCGATAGGGGTTAGTTAATACGGGGAGTAAATTTCCTTCCTTGGGAGATACATCACAACGCAGTTTGTATTGTCCTAACGAACTTCTACTAAAGCATTTACTTTGTCTCCTGTTGGCCTTAAATATTAGTTAACAAGGGAATGGAGAATTATTTTCAATGTAGTGAGAAGGTTGAAGTGACGTCACCTTCTGTCGGTTTCTCGGATCTGTCGGTCTTAGGGATGCTTGCGCATATGTCCTCAGAAGTGAAGTACGAAAGTAGCTGAACGCAAAGTAAAACACAGGTGAGAACACAAAACAGGAGATAAAACAAGATGAGGCACAGCTCTATCTATACTTGTCAAAGAGTTGGCGAAACGTAAAATCTTTTTGGTGGAGAAACCACCGTAGCGAATCAGACATTTATCCTCCATGGTGACTCGTGCATCTGGGGTTAGGTTGTGGTGGGAGTTTCAGTCGATGATCTGGTTAAGTATGTTCTAAAAAGATGGCTATCCGATCTATTAACATTTACTGAGGAGTTGAAGAAGAAGGAGCGAACTTTTGCAATTAACTCATACCGGTTTTTTTTGTGGGGAAAAACACGCCTGGGCGTTATCATCGCCCGGTAGCTATTAGTAAAAGGGTAAAATAACTCCGAAATAATAAACTGTACAACTCATACCGGTGGCGAGTCTTGGAAAAATCTAAGGCTTGTGCTAATTGTACAAAAAACCGCATACACTAAGACGCTGATTGTCAGATTTGCAGAAAAGTCATACACAGAACTTACTTAATGCTGTGAAAAAGAAGATACCTGGGAAAGAAGTTGGTGAAGTACTTTCTTTACGGTAGGTCAATAAGGAGGAAGTTAAGATAAGATTTAAGCATGAGGCTAAAACTGCCGAAGCCGATAAACGATACTGCAGGAAAAAGTGGATAATATAGAAGTCTGTTGTAAAAGTAGGGCGGACAGAAGGACAACGGTTCATATCAAAGGCACCAGACAGAAAAGAAGCCGTTTTATAGTGATCCCTTAACTTAACAGTGCAGTGGTATTTGGTGAAAGATGGCAGTCAGACACTCTCGGGGATGCTGTAATTAATTTCTCAGCGACAGGTATACCTATGATGGACAATGCAAGAGTCAACGGTTTTGTCTGTGTGCATGTTGGAGATTCTGTGGTCTTCAGCTGCTACCACTCCCCTAACACACTCTAGAGGTCTTGGTCTTTGGTCTTAATAATTAATAATAACAATAATAAAGTATAATAATAATATTATTATTATTTTATAATAGTAGAACGTCTATTTAGTAGCGCACGCGACCAAAGAATACTTATTTCATGTGTGAAATTCAAATATTTGAATAGTACATATTGTTTGTATGTTTTAGTATTCGCTCTCTGTCTTCGCCAAAAAAGGAATCATTTCAATGAATTCTTTATGTCTAATCTTGTCCGAAAAATTTTACTGTAAAATGTTGCAAAATCATTTTATTTAAATTTTCTATGTAAAGTGTAACAGTTACTTGACCGAAATTGATGTTCAAAGAATAGAGGTTCTTGCACTGAAACTTGGAAAGAAATGTTGTAAATCTGATATGTAATCGTTGCGGTGGCAGATATTCCGGTTCACTAGTATGTAGTTTTGATTACAAAATATTAAGAAACCTTCCTACGTTGAGACTATTGAGAACTAGGTAATTTGATTCACAAACAGTATTGCGGAAATTAAATAATTTAGACGATAGACTTTTTAATATTTTGATTGTCAACTTCATTTTAATCAAAATTGGGGAGAGAGAGACAACACAAATAGAAACATTGATTCAGTGGCGTAATCAAAAAACGACTGCTTGATTCAAATGTGAGAAGTTCAAATAATTGGGTTGTACATTTTTTATGTAAGTCCTACAACTCCCTCACTGAATCTTCATTAAAAAAAGATTCCTGTAATGGCAACATTTTATCTAATATTGGTCAAAAAATTTTTATTGTAAAGTGTCGCAAAATGGATTTTGCTCTTCAAATTATTATAATTCTACATAGTGAGTAAAAAAAATATTAAATCGTGTAATAAATGTTTTAGAATATACATTAGTATCTTTGAATTTTTAGCTCATTCTTGATGCAAGACAGTTACAATTAGTAAATAAGTTTTGCAGCAACTTTTTTTTATTTTAAAATTCTAACTTTTCATAATGTATACCCATTCGAACTCAAGTGGTGGAAGAGATTTTGTTCTGCAAGGAAATAAAGAAGGAATTCTAACCGAACTAAAATGAGACAGACCTCCATCACGGAAAGTTCTATAGGGTTGAGACACTTGAAACAACATTTGGTAAATATTTGTGGGTTTCGTGAAGAATCCATGGTAAAATAATCTTACTATAGAAAGGCACATTTACTAAAGGCTCCAAAAAGCGTACCTCATCAGGTAGTTAACAAATCGGTTCCTAAATTTCAAAAATATTTTAAAGATGATTTGATAAACGCAGATTTAGCTTTCGTAGGTTTTACTGATGTATTATAAAGTGATTATAATTTCAGAGAGTGCAATATCTTCGAAAATGGTTAAGATTTTTCGATTTAATTAGAGAATTATTTTATTTCCTATAATTCTTTATATGTTTACATCAAATATTAACATTAGAGGTAAACATATCAGCGGCTGTTTGAACTATTTCGCACTTTGCTACGTTGAAAATTTTCTAAGAATTAACCTTGTTTTCTAATTTCTAGATCACTATCAAAGAAAATAATAATAATTTATAAAAAATTGCAAAAATATCTTGAGCAGCATATTGTCCATCATAAACCCACGTGGGAATCTTTGGAATGGTCATGGCTCCTTGTCACATATGCATCTCTAACATTTATGTACTGTGTGCCAAATCTGGTGAAAATTAATCAGCTTCCTAAGTTCTGCTATGAAGGCATGTACATCAAAATGATCTATGAGAGTACGGACTGTTTTTTCTTTATGAGCAAAGGAGAAAACAGCTGCCGCAGTCTAGACATTTTCTTCTTATGTAGCTGTGACATTCAACCGAACTTTTAAACAACAGTTAACCATCGATTATTTTCTCACAGTAATTAAACAGATTACCAGATAACTACAGAAAAAAAAAAACATCTTTAGATGAATTCAAGCTTTTTTTAGGTTCAATATGCATAGCATATTGGTATAATCTTTATAAGTGTGAGAATTTTAAAAACTAAATTTTTTTTTTGTCTTCAGTCATTTCACTTTGATGCAGCTCTCCAAGATTCCCTATCTAGTGCTAGTCGTTTCATTTCAGTATACCCTCTACATGCTACAACCCTAACAATTTGTTTTACATATTCCAAACGTGGCCTTCCTACACAATTTTTCCCTTCTACCTGTCCTTCCTATATTAAAGCGACTATTACAGGATGCCTTAGTATGTGGCCTATAAGTCTGTCTCTTCTTTTAACTATATTTTTCCAAATGCTTCTTTCTCCATCTATTTGCCGCAATACCTCTTCATTTTTCACTTTATCTACCCGTCTGATTTTTAACTTTCTCCTATAGCACCGCATTTCAAAAGCTTCTAATCTTTTCTTCTCAGATACTCCGATTGTCCAAGTTTCAGTTCCATTAAAGCGACACTCCAAACATACACTTTCAAAAATCTTTTCCTGACATTTAAATTAATTTTTGATGTAAACAAATTATATTTCTTACTAAAGGCTCGTTTCCTGTGCTATTCGGCATTTTATATCGCATCTGCTTCTACTTCCCAAATAACAAAATTCTTCTACCTCCATAATCTTTTCTCCTCCTATTTTCACATTCAGCGGTCCATCTTTTTTATTTCTACTACATTTCATTACTTTTGTTTTGTTCTTGTTTATTTTCATGCGATAGTTCTTGCGTAGGACTTCATCTATGCCTTTCATTGTTTCTTCTAAATCCTTTTTACTCTCGGCTAGAATTACTATATCATCAGCAAATCGTAGCATCTTTATCTTTTCACCTTGTACTGTTATTCCGAATCTAAATTCTTCTTTAACATCATTAACTGCTAGTTCCATGTAAAGATTAAAAATTAACGGAGGTAGGGAACATCCTTGTCGGACTCCTTTCTTATTACGGCTTCTTTCTTATGTTCTTCAATTGTTACTGTTGCTGTTTGGTTCCTGTACATGTTAGCAATTGTCTTCTATCTCTGTATTTGTACCCTAATTTTTTGAAAATGCTGAACATTTTATTCCAGTCTACGTTATCGAATGCCTTTTCTAGGTCTATAAACGCCAAGTATGTTCGTTTGTTTTTAGTTTAATCTTCTTCTACTATTAATCTGAGGCCTAAAATTGCTTCCCTTGTCACTATATTTTTCCTGAAACTAAATTGGTCTTCTAACACTTCCTCCACTCTCCTCTCCATTCTTCTCTATAGAATTCTAGTTAGGATTTTTGGTGCATGACTAGTTAAACTAATTATTCTGTATTCTTTACATTTATCTGCCCCTGCTATCTTTGGTATCATGACTATAACACTTTTTCTGAAGTCTGACGGAAATTCCCTTTTTTCATAAATATTACACACCAGTTTGTATAATCTATCAATCGCTTCCTCACCTGTACTGCGCAGTAATTCTACACGTATTTCCTCTATTACAGGAGCCTTTCGGCCATTTAAATCTTTTAATGCTCTCTTAAATTCAGATCTCAGTATTGTTTCTCACATTTCATCCTCCTCAACTTCGTCTTCTTCCTCTATAACACCATTTACTAATTCATTTCCTCTGTATAACTCTTCAATATATTCCACCCATCGATCGACTTTACCTTTCGTATTATATATTGGTGTACCACCTTTGTTTAACACATTATTAGATTTTAATTTATGTACCCCAAAATTTTCCTTAACTTTCCTGCATGCTCTATCTATTTTACCAATGTTCATTTCTCTTTCCACTTCTGAACACTTTTCTTTAATCCACTCTTCTTTCGCCAGTTTGCACTTCCTGTTTATAGTATTTCTTAATTGCCGATAGTTCTATTTACTTTCTTCATCACTACTATTCTTATATTTTCTACGTTCATCCAACAGCTGCAATATATCGTCTGAAATCCAAGGTTTTCTACCAGTTCTCTTTATTCCGCCTATGTTCGCTTCTGCTGATTTAAGAATTTCCTTTTTAACATTCTGCCATTCTTCTTCTACATTTTCTACCTTATCTTTTTTACTCAGAGCTCTTGCGATATTCTCCTCAAAAACCTTCTTGACCTCCTCTTCCTCAAGCTTCTCTAAATTCCACCGATTCATCTGACACATTTTCTGCAGGTTTTTAAACCCCAATCTACATTTCATTATCACCAAATTATGGTCGCTATCAATGTCTGCTCCAGGGTAAGTTTTGCAGTCAACGAGTCGATTTCTAAATCTTTGCTTAACCATGATCTAATCTATCTGTTACCTTGCAGTATCGCCTGGCTTTTTTCAAGTGTATATTCTTCTATTATGATTTTTAAATTGGGTATTGGCAATTACTAAATTATACTTCGTGCAAAACTCTATAAGTCTCTCTTTCATTCCTTTTGCCCAGCCCGTATTCACCCACTATATTTCCTTCCTTGCCTTTTTCAATGCTTGCATTCCAATCTCCAACTATTATTAAATTTTCATCTCCTTTTACGTGTTTAATTGCTTCATCAATCTCTTCGTATACACACTATCTCATCATCATCATCATGGGCGCTTGTATAGACGTTTACAATCGTTGTCGGTTTAGGTTTTGATAAAAACTGACAGTCACTAATATCTTCCTTTTACAGCCTATTAAATATCTTACGCATATGTATTTTTTTCGTGTAAAAAAATATATTTATCAATATATAATAGGATTTCCCACATAAATACTGATCCACCATTTTTTTTAAACCTCTTGTTTTGTAAACACGGAACACTTTGTCCCAGAACGCTAGTTTGAAAGAATATTTTCACGACTTCGTAATTCACTACAGATTAGTTTTATCTTCCACTTTCCTTCTGAAGAACCGAGAGGTTCTAAGAAAGAGGGATAATGTAACCCTATTTCTCGCTGATTGATTCAATAATTCGATCACGAAACCATTATTCGATCACTTCTTTAATTATGGAACGGGATATTTTCAAATATGTCAAAGCTAATATTACTGGAGATCCAGTTCTTTACAAAAATCATAAAGACCTCTAATGACCTGTCCTGTAATAGTACACGGGTTACAGCCGGCAGAAACCGTGAGAGTTGTCCTTTTACCGAACACTTCAGGACTTCTATATTTTTCTTTCATGCTTACCTAACCACAAGCTTGACATTACGGCTGACACGGAAATGACAAAATATTTTATAACTGAGTAATTATATCAAACCTTCTCCAACAGATCTCCAGGTCATCTGCGGATAATCTACGTAAGCCCAAAAACACAGATTTATAAAACATAAAAACTATTATTTTTTTAATGAAATATAATCATTCTTACAAAATTGTCTCTCTTTTAATCAATCCTATGAAGAACTTATGAAATAAATACATGCTGTAGCAATATTCTTTTAATTCATACTAGAGGGAAAACTAATTTCAATTTATATCAACAGAAGAAAAATATTTTTAAAAAAAACACTTAGAATCATTTAAATTTTTTTTTTCTAAAATTTGTGTATCAGAAATTTATACCCTTATTTACCGTGCTTAAAAGTTTATTTTTTGTTTAAATATTTTAACGAATTTTTAGAATTTGGTATTTGTGCTAATTCTAAATACGATAAAAAGTGTACGTATAATGATAATTTTCTTCTTACGTCTTTTTAAATTGATATTTTAACGATTATCTCTGAAAAGAACAATGCTTATATGAAATAAAATTCAATTTGTTACATCTTAACCTTTGTATAGTATAAAACTTTGTTCTTTCATATCGCATACTACGTTAAAATTAAAAAGTTTTTAAAAACTAATTACCTCTTTGTTGTTACTCCATGTTATTGAAGGGGGTGGTTCTGGTGCGTATCTTACTTGACATGTTAGATTGATCGTGCTTCCTTCGTTAACAAATAGATCACGACCGCCCATTATTTCAGTAATTGGCTCTGAAAAAAAAAGAAGTAATATATCATTGCGTCTAAATAACCAGTTTCACTGATATATTCATAGTAATGTTAGATCTTTGGTAATTTCATAAATAAATTAAACCATCCCGACTTCAGAAGCTATAAAATTTTCTTTGCATCAGTAACTCTAATGCCTTCACCAAAAATTGCCGTAAAACGGAATGGGAAATTACTATTTAAGTATTAATGAAGGGTTTAAATATAAACCAAGCTAAGGAATAATTAACAATCTAGAGATGATTTCTGATACTTTTTCGATACAAAGATAATTATTTAGTTTTTTATATAAGTTCTTACAGTAAATTATAAAATCGGTCTAATTTGTTAAAGGAACTTCAACGCAAACCCAATAATTTTGTTAAAACTATAATTATAAGTGTTTAAGATTAATTAATTATGTTAAAATAATTACTACAAAGGATAGATATAACTGTAACTGTTTTAAATTAGCTGACACACAGTCCTGAGTTTACGAGGTATAAGTTGCAGGTATAACATATCTAATTTGTTATTGTAGCCTCGCAAAATGGATTAAGCATTCTTTCTCTTATGATGAGCAAGGTATGCCTTGAATAATTCCCGGAACAGTTCCCTGGAAAACATAATATTAGGCTCAGTGTGTTATCTCACCCCTCCTGATACTGCACTTCATCTTTTGTTTATTTACAGTAAAATATCTTCTGTCTAGCATTTTCCAGATTCTTGATCAAAACTATTGATGATTGCCGCACTGAAACCTGGTAAAGATAAATCATTTTCAAGTTATCGTACTACCTCCTTAACCAGTTTTCTGAGCAACTTGTTTGAACGAATGTTAAACCGTCGTCTATTGTGTATTTTGAGAAAAATGCACTAACTGCATCCGAGCAGTGCAGTTTCCGTCAAGGCTGCTCGTCTATCGATCACATAGTTGCCCTGAAATCTGTTATTCAAAACGCCTTTCTACTTCGTTAAGGACTTGTTGTATTTTTCGGTGTGCGAAAGGCGTGCAATACGGACTAGAGAAGAGTGATCATAAATTCACTATAAGAATAGAGTATACAAGGGAATTTCCTTGCATTCATCCAAGTTTCCTTAGTAGTCGCATCTTTCGAGTCCGTGTTGGAACGACGGCGTTCAAAAATTTCACATCAGAAAACGAAATATCACAGAGAAATGTACTAACTGTTATCTTGTTTGCGATAGACATAAATTCTATAGTATAATGCGTATGAAAACCGGCTATTTGTGGAACATTATTATACGGTTCGTTATTTGCAAGTAATTTTTCAATTTATGTTACATCTAGAACTTTGACTGCTGCTGAGAGGCTGCTCCAAAGCACAATAACGCATATCAAATCTTGATATGTAACGAGAGCAGTCACCTTTTTCCGGAGAAAACGAAATGGATTTAATATTTCCAGTTAATGGAATATGTTGACCCTCAGCTGTTTTTGTATGGAGAACAACTTGAACTAAACGCCCGGGTTTGATTTTATGGATTGACCAAAGATTGTCGTGATCAATATATTTATAGGAGCTAAAGGAAAAATGTTTAAAAAATCTAGATATGCTAAGAGTTCTATCTAGTAATCGTAGAGGAGCTGATGAGTATGCATGTTGAACTTACACTGATCTCTAGTCCTTTCCCGCTTAGTTTATGGGTGGCTTATTCGTCCGCATCTAAGACCGTTCTTAGGATGCGCGATGTTCATTTACCCGTCTAGCCTCAGGTGCATTTCGTTCAAGCCTTGCGATAAATCTTCTATTGGACAATGCTGAGTCATCTCTTTGGTACAGACCATTTATTCTCAATTTGGGTAATAGCTCCCCCTTGTGGATATTATCGCCCACCTTGAGAACGTCCACTTTGGCCTTCTACCCTTGTGGATAGAAGGCCCACAGAAAATTGGAAGCGTTCTAGGAGGGCGATGGATAACAAAAGAAAAGCAAAATTAAGTTTTCCTGATATTTCAAACTAAAATTAAATACCTACTTAACTAGCACAAAGAATTAAAGGGACACATATTTTATGAAAAAAATGATTGTATTCAAACTACTTTAACTTAGCAACCAAGAAGTCTAATAGACGAATAAAAAAATACTAAAGCTTGAATACTCTACATTTAACTGTATACTTCAGATTTAAAAAATCATCGAATTAAAAAAAAATAAAAAATCAGTGAGAAGAAACGTTTTTCTTCGTGAAAGTTATGGTCGATTGGTCAACAATTTCTGATTTCCATTATCGTATTTGTCTAAACGTGGATTTAGTGCTTTAGCAAAGTTGGTAACCAAAAAGAGAAATCTTTTTTACAGGAATAAGTAGCCACTTACTGCAGTTTTTAAGTAAATTTGAGCCTGATATTAACAAACTCGGTAAACCACATCAGATTCACCCTTCACAATAATGTATGTGTAATTTTTCAATTGAGAGCTTCGGCTTAATTATTGTAATGTTATATTGAATATGCTACCACTGTTGTTGTTATATAACTTTATAGATACAATTGTAATTTTTTTAAAAGCAATTTCAAAGAAATACTTCCAATATGATTAAATATTCTTTTTAATTGCTATCATTTAAAATGTAAGTTTCAACTCAGAAATAAGATATGACACGTTTAATAATAATAATTGCGATTGCTGTTTTTAAAAGCGCATATTACAAACAGCAATTGCAATTATATTTTTAACAGATGGTAAGTTATAGATTATGGGGGTTCTAGAAAATTTTTAATACTTAATGTGGGCGAAAAATATTGAAAATCAGTGGTATAGAAAAAATCAAATGATCACCTTCTATGTAATTCACATTAAAGCGCAACCAAATCATCCGACTTTTGACGCAGTGTTCTCTAATCCGCATGTTAATCAATATCAGAAATTTCCTAGATCTACTAGCCCGCTAGGCATCAGAGTTACGTGTTTTTTTCTTAGCTCGAAATGTACAGTTCCCTTCAGTATATGCTGTTACTCAATATCATTACCACCCATGGTGAGATTCTCTCATAAATTATTGTTTTAGTCTTTTCGATATCACAAAAACTACACGAAGCCGATTATCACTCAAAAAAAAAATTCTATAATATTATAAATAACATGTATCCTGATGCTTTACTTAATGCAGACGGCTCTAAAGACGATAATTCTGTTGGTAGTGCTTCTGTGGTTGGCAATGGAACATATATGTTAGGCCTTTCCAGCATCGTCAGTATTTCGTCGCGGAGCTGTAGGCTATTAATAAGGTTTTTAATATAAATAGTCCAACATTTCCTCACGTACTTTGTTCGGATTCCATGAGTCCCTTGCATGTGATTCGTGGCATGTACTCTACCCACCATGTTGTCCGTTAGATACATTTTCTTATTTCTCAAATGATTCAATATAACCCAAGTGGGAACTTGTACTGGATCCCCAGCCATATTGGAATTTCAGGTAACGAGCACGCTAATATTGAGGCAAAGGAGGCTTGTTTACAGAATCTTTCACCTCCTTTCACTTTCTGAAAATTTTGTCTGTTTTAAGAGTGTGGTTCGTGGTTCGTGGCAAAGTGAATCGTATGCTACAATTAACAACAAAATTTGTCCAGTTAAGAACTCCGTATCACTGTGCAGCTTTTCATGCAGGAGTAACCAACTAGAGGAGGTAAATTAGTCCATTGTGAATAGGGCATGTTAGACTCATGAACATTTCATGACTCATACCGATGCACCAATTTGTGTTCGCTGCTAACGCTAACTTACAGAACAGCGCATACTTGTGGAAAATGTCTGTTACGCAGCATTGCGTCGAAAATTTAAATTACGGGCTAACATTCACAATATTTTAGGGAACAGTATGACGATCAGATATCTTGTTGCTTCTTAATCACATGCGTCTGTGTTTGAATATTTAATATTTTAATGATTTATAATGTGATTTGGATTTTTAATATTTTGCCTGAGAATTGTGCTTCTCGATTTTTAATGTTTTCTTTTTTTTATATTACTGTATTTTAGTTTGTATATCCGAAATATTTACCGTTTTTTTTGCAGAAATTTTTTTTTTATTGTAGAAGCATCGCTTCTGGGCGCTAATAAAAAATCTTCGTTGTGCGCCACGAAATAAGTCTATACTGGCTCTGGCAAATACAATGATACTTAAATATTTTAGACAAAAGTTTTAATTTTTTAATGTGAATTTGAAAAAAATTCACAAATATATTAAAATTAAATAAACGAGAGGAACTTCCTTAAAAATCCATTTTACAGTCAAGTTGCTTGTACATGTGTATTTATACATATACATAAACATAAATATATATATATACATACTAGATGTAGTTTGCTACTATGTTAGCCAAGATTTTGGGTTTGTATATAAAATAAGTTTTCAAAATATATATTAAAAATTTGTTAAATTTTTTCACAATTTTAAAGGTTTCTTTTTTAAGTGGTCATATTATCAAATTGGTCTTTTTATTTTGACGAGGATTTTGGTCTTGTCAAATGTAATTAGCATTATCATGGAAATGTTCGGACAGTGGAAAATTTAATGACCAGCGGTATTTAGCGTTCACAGAAAATGAGTTTTTTAGAGGGGTAGAAAACATTACAAAATCTCTTTTGATACACCGAAGCTGACGATATTACATAATTTGTATTATACTATTTTCCTTTTCTTTTTTTAATTTTGGAAGTTTTCGAGATATTTCTTCGCATTCGTAACTGCATGTAGCGCGTTCTGTATATTCACTGTAACTTATTAATCACTTAAAATATGAAATTAATCAAACGTCAATCAAAAGTCGTAGTCATGAATATTAATTTTTATATTAGATAAAAAAATTAAACTGAAAAAATTAATAAAATCCATGAGAAGTTATTTTAGAGTTAATAATCTAAATAGAAACATTTTAGTCATATATACATAATTAAATATGCTACAAATTACGAATTATACTTTATAATATAATTTGTAATTTAGGAAGTATTTTGTAATATAGGAAGGAAATATAGGGGGTGAATACGGGCTGGGCAAAAGGAATGAAACAGGGGACTGACTTATAAAGTTTTGCACGAAGTGTAATTTAGAAATTTCCTACACCCAATTTAAAAATCATAATAGAAGAATATACACTTGGAAAAAGCCAGGCGATACTGCAAGGTATCAAATAGATTATATCATGGTTAAGCAAAGATGTAGAAATCAACTCGTTGACTGCAAAACTTACCCTGGAACAGACATTAATAGGGACCATAATTTGGTGATAAGGAAATGTAGATTGGGGTTTAGAAACCTGATGAAAAGGTGTCAGATGAATCGGTGGAATTTAGAGAAGCTTGAGGAAGAGGAGACAAAGAAGGTTTTTGAGGAGGATATCGCAAGAGCTCTGAGTGAAAAAGATAAGGTAGAAAATGTAGAAGAAGAATGGGAGAATGTTAAAAAGGAAATTCTTAAATCAGCAGAAGCAAACTTAGGCGGAATAAAGAGAACTGGTAGAAAACCTTGGGTTTCAGACGATATATTGCAGCTGATGGATGAACGTAGAAAATATAAGAATGCTAGTGATAAAGAAAGTAAAAAGGACTATCAGCAATTAAGAAATTCTATAAACAGGAAGTGCAAACGGGCGAAAGAAGAATGGATTAAAGAAAAGTGTTCAGAAGTGGAAAGAGAAATGAACATTGGTAAAATAGACGGAGCATACAGGAAAGTTAAGGAAAAATTTGGGGTACATAAATTAAAATCTAAAAATGTGTTAAACAAAGAAGGTACACCAATATATAATACGAAAGGTAAAGTCGATAGATGGGTGGAATATATTGAAGAGTTATACGGAGGAAATGAATTAGTAGATGGTGTTATAGAGGAAGAAGAGGAAGTTGAGGAGGATGAAATGGGAGAAACAATACTGAGATCTGAATTTAAGAGCATTAAAAGATTTAAATGGCAGAAAGGCTCCTGGAATAGACGGAATACGTGTAGAATTACTGCGCAGTGCAGGTGAGGAAGCGATTGATTGATTATACAAACTGGTGTGTAATATTTATGAAAAAAGGGAATTTCCGTCAGACTTCAGAAAAAAGTGTTATAGTCATGATACCAAAGATAGCAGGAGCAGATAAATGTGAAGAATACAAAACAATTAGTTTAACTAGTCATGCATCAAAAATCTTAATTAGAATTCTATACAGAAGAATGGAGAGTTGAGTGGAAGAAGTGACAAATGAAGGGGTATTGCGGCAAATAGATGAAGAAAGAAGCATTTGGAAAAATATAGTTAAAAGAAGAGACAGACTTATAGGCCACATACTAAGGCATCCTGGAATAGTCGCTTCATTATTGGAAGGACAGGTAGAAGGGAAAAATTGTGTAGGCAGGCCACGTTTGGAATATCTAAAACAAATTGTTAGGGATGTAGGATGTAGAGAGTATACTGAAATGAAACGACTAGCACTAGATAGGGAATCTTGGAGAGCTGCATCAAACCAGTCAAATAACTGAAGACAAAAAAAATTTTATAAAATTATTTTATATTTTTAAAATTTGTGAATAGATTGCACAGCGCATATCAGAATATATATATTTTTTCTTACGCCTGATTAAATTTTTACTACTTAGAATCGCCAGGTATAATTATAAACACACTGAAAATATTACCAAACGAAAAAAACACGAGTAAAAAAAAACAAAAACAAAATTAGCTCAAAAAATATCTTCAACGACAATGTGATAATATTTCTCATAGAATTTAATAGATAGAAAGAACGATGGATTAAGTAGATTCAAATCGCCTCTAAGAATACAATCGTTATTCATTACGAGAGACCGGATTATAAGCATTTGCATTTTTGCATATGCATTTGCTTATATAATTATTATATTAGGTCCACTCTCACCGATTATTGCATATTTTCCTTAAAATCTAGTGATTATGCATATTTTCGCTAAATTTACAATATTTGTTATATTTACAATTTTTTTTACAATATTTTTAATTGTTAATAAATTAAATCTTACATTGTAGCCGTCCAAACCTGTTAGCTGCTCGCTCCTAGAGCGCACTTTGCAGCCGCGGAACAGTACCTCTAATTGTTTATGTTTACAAAAGGAACAAAATGTTAAATAATTATTAATTATCGAATTTATCGATATGTTATTCAACTAATTGTATGCTGATTTTGAAATAAAAAAATTAAAATTACTATTTTATTATTATTGAAAGTTGCATATTTTGCCACTTTTCATGCATATTTGCATTCATATTTCAAGCTTTTTATGTTGCATGTAATCCGGTCTCTATTCATTTTATATTGTTCAAATTTAGAATTTTCACACAAAAGTTTGCTCAGCGCTTTTACCACACCTAAAAAAATGCCTTTTAGTATTTAATGAGAAATCTAAATACTAATTTTAATAACTGTAACAACACCTTGATTTCGTACATTTGCGTGAAAAAATTTCGCCCTCTTTTGCCACTTCGAAAATAATATTTTTTTTTTAAAAAGGTGAAAAAGCTGTAATTTTATTTTGGAAAGAGTGTCTAAAGATAAATTTCAAAACCTTTACACCGTCAGATCGCGAGATATATAATTTTCAATAAAAACTGTGCCCCTCCCCTTTTTACTGAAAAAGGGGAGGGGCCTTTTTATCACCTCAAATACAAAATTCTTTTGTTCTTCCTTTGTTGGATGCTTCGTTTTAAATATTTTGCACACTCCATAAATTCATATAATTCGGTAAAGTAGTTGAGTATGCATTGATGAATCATAATATATATTACGTTTAATTAAAAGAAAGATTTAAAAACTAATAAGAAGAAATTTTTTTTTTTTGTCTTCAGTCATTTGACTGGTTTGATGCAGCCTCCTGACAGCACTGCACAGTAATTCTACAGGTATTCCGTCTATTCCAGGACCCTTTCTGCCATTTAAATTTAAGAAGAAAATATAATTTTCAAAATAGGTGTATTAAACCTTTTAATTACAATAAAAAATTGATTCTATCATCGATTCAGCATTACAATTAGGAAAACCTTTCTTGTGATTTCAAATGCTGTGTGTTAGATATTATACAACAAAAATTCAATATCAGAAGTTAGGTTATTAAAGACAATGTAAATGTATAGAAACATTTTCACCATGATATCTTATGAACCTAGATTTACATTAATTTAATAAATTCGAGGTTAAATTGCTGGAAAGCATTTTTTTACATAAATTAAAAAGGTTTTTTGAGTTTTGTTCCGTAGAGAAAACTAGAAAAACTTAATACTATAAACCATTTTAATTGTGTTAAGTCAATTGTTGCGTCGGCCTTTCCAAATAAGCCTGACGATTAGGACCACGAAGTTTACTAAAATTTAATCAGAATATACGAATGTATCGTTACAACAAATGTGATAATTAATCAGGTGTACTGACAGTATTAAGTTAAAAATCAATTAAAATTTAAATTAAATTTAAATTTAAATCTGCATTTACAGATGATAACAGTTAATACTGATAGGAAAATAAAATCTAAGTTCGCTTTTTAGCAGAACAAGAATTGTAGGGTCACTTTCAATTATTTCACTAAGATTTCTAAAATATATAAAAAGCAATAGCAAATTTTCAATGCTTAGATTTTACTGGTACTTTGTTTTAAATCATTTATATTTATATGTATATTTTATTTATTTATTTTTTGATGTGTAAGTAGAGAGTCCCATTTTACTCTCCACTTGCACATAAAAAAAAAATAATTAAATAAAATTAAATTAAACTGGAAATCATTTTTAGAGGCGTTGTAACTAATTTTCTGGCAAGAGAGAAAAATCGTTAATTGACTTAAAATTTCGGCTTGAAATTATTTCTTTGAAATCCTATGCCAGTTGCCAAGAGGCTATAGAGTCGTAGAGGTATGAAAAATATGTTAGTAGCATACATTTAATCTTGTGAAGATTTTTTATCACTAATGCATCATTTATCACTAATCCAGTCTTTTTCCATAGATAACATATAAAGCAAATTGGCAAAGAGTGGTTGTATTTTTACTTATTGATAATAATATCAGGAAGTGAATAACGTTTACAAAAACTAAAACGAAAATTTCGGTAAAAATCGGTTAATTAATTTAAAAAAAAATAGTGATGTAAAATTTGTAAAGTAGTGGTAAAGAAAAGGAATCGTTCTAGTGAAAATAGAAAATTTAAGAAGAAGCACTTACTAAAAAATGCTGAAAGTACGAATGCAAAAAAAGCATGATTCTATTGAAGAAACAGAATAGAAGTTAGAACGCTGCAGAGTGCAGCGGTAAAAAAGAACAAAAAGTGAAGAACACAGTAAAAAATACTCGCTGAGGAACGAGTACTTTTAAAAAAAAAGAAAAGAAAATCTTTTGTCAAAATATTTGAAGAGAAATAAATACACCACACGCTTAAATATTAAATACTTCATGTTGTCTGTTAGATTGACATCAGGAACAAGAACCACATGTAGAAATTTCACCAAAACAATTGCCTCTAAACCAAAGAGGAATCCAATGAAAGGGAAAAAGTATAACAAATGCGATAAGAGAAAAAGTGAAAATCATTCGTTAGTTCTGGATCATCCAAGATAAAAAGGTTTTGCAAATTTTGTTGTGTAGAGAAAGGTAGAAGAACAAGTTACTACTACTGATTGTAGAAGCATGTACCCTGGAAGCGACGTTGCACTGGACATTTTTCATAGCAAGATTAATTGATAATTAACTATTTGATGCCAACAAATATGAGAAAGGACAATATCATTTAGACGTGCGTAGTGAAGCGGAATTCTGGTCGGATAGTAAAAAATGCCGTAAAAAACGCGTTTTTTCATGCTCTAGCTTACGATAGAACTGTTGAGTATTCATCAGAAATTAAGGGAAAATTTATACAAATTGTTTATTATATTATGAAGGAATTAATTTTTTAATATGTGGGAATTATTGATTTCTAAAACTTATTTGTTGGTAAGGAAAATATCCTTTGGCCAAATCGTACAGACCGCTGAATCTGAAAATTACAGCTATTAGTTCCCAGATAAAGTTACTTATGTTACATGTAACTAGAACAGGTAATAAAGAGCTGATCAATCAGAATGGCAGAATCTCTTCTTCTTACCTACGATTTCAGGCGACCATATAGAGTTTCAGAAAGGAAAGAACTTGAGCTAACCCCCATAGGTAACTTAGTGTTCTAGGACTGGACATCGTAATCGACATAATCTTTAATATAAAAAAGCGGTTAATTTAAGTAAATAAACGTTGTATTTAAAATTTTTGTCTTTTATAATTATTTTTTTAGATGGTTAAAAGCAGAACAAATATTTTTACGAGGAAGACCGTTACTAATGACCTTTGATCAATAAATGATGATAATTGATTCTACAAGACTCCCAGAACTTTTATTTTTTTATTTCTAATGACAGGTAGAAAACATGTATTTTAATAGTAATGAAGAACAGGACAGATAATTATCAATATAAACAGTTTTCATGCTTCTGAATATGTATATAACGACACAGGAAATCATAATAAAAAAATATTTTCTAAATTTACACTTATATTGATTGCTCAATTAACAGAATCAATTTTTATAAGATATTAAATGCTGATAAATATACTGATGAATGATTAAAATGATAAAAAATAATCTTACATCTGCTGTTTACCCGTACCGTATTTTTATTTTATCTTATGTAGAATACTAATTTTTTCCCCAAGTGCAGGTGCTGAAGTAACTTTTTCTACTGAAGAAGAACGGGGACTCTAGAACAAACAACTTAACGAGAAAAATACCGGAAATCTTAATGGATGAAAAAACTAAGTCGATAAGGAGAAAGAAAACATAGAAAATAAAAAGAGGGAAAGAAATCGAAAAAAAAGACAAAAGGCTGGTGATCGTATTTGGTGCAGTTAGTTAATGACGTCAAACAACAACAAATTCCTTTCCATTAATTACAACTGTTTGAGGGGTTAATGTTTTTGGGATGTAAAGGGGGTACTCTGTTATTAATGGCGACTCTGTTTCCTCTCTGTTTTCGTATCTCTTCTCCCATTCCATAAATACTTACTTCCACTCCTTTATTCAAACCGTCAGCTCCCACTCGCTCCTCATCTATCATCCTATCTTTATCTTACTCTTTTTCCTACTTTCTTGATATAAACTCATTTTGCGTCACCTACTAAAATACGTGTTCCTTTTTATCAAACTAAAATATGGAAAAGAAAAAAGTACGTGTTTATGTGTGTTGGTATACAAACACACATAAACACATACATGTGTGTTATGTATCTGTTGTAGAAACATTAAAGAGATTAATTGATTTGATTAGAAGAAAATAAAAAATATATATCATTATTTAGCTACTTATAAAACAGCCAAAATATTTCGGGAGAATTAACTGTTTTTATTCAGAAAAATTCCTTCAAAAATAATTCTTCAAACTGTTAAAAAAAGGTAGTTAAAAAAAAATTGGTAAACAAAAATTTTGATGCTTACAAGTAGAAACAATTTATTATAACCAATATAGTTTCACAAATTAAAAAACAAAAATAAAAACTTTCCACATTCAAAATAATTTAACAAGAGAAAACTCTTACACTGCAGTATAAAATAGCATTTCCATAATATTATAAATATCAATAATACGGTTACGAAGTGAAAATGCTATTTATAGACACACTTCAACTATCTTTCTGCACAGATCAGAAAATGTTCATCCAAACCTTTTTTTGAATTTAAAAAAAATGAAAGATCACAACCCAACAGAACTTTAAATTGCGTGAAAAAATTTGAAAAAAATAATTTTAGAAGGTACCCGAAAATTTTGATTTACAAATATATTATTTCATAAATTTGTTATCGTTTCACTATTTATTTCCATTTTAGACGAATTTGTGCTTGTTATTCTGGTTTACATCAATCAGGTAGTGTACGATACAGAAAAGGCAATAATAGACTGATACACAGTCTTTAAGTTACATTTAACTATCGGAAAAATAGAAATACACAAAGAAATAATCAATATGACATTTAAGATATAGATCTCTGAAGAGGTAATAGTTTGGTATTCACAAATAATTTGAAAAATCGAATCTTCAATTACGCGGATTCTTTTGTATATTTATTTTAAATAGAAATACACGAAGAAATAATCAATATGACATTTAAGATATAGATCTCTGAAGAGGTAATAGTTTGGTATTCACAAATAATTTGAAAAATCGAATCTTCAATTACGCGGATTCTTTTGTATATTTATTTTAAATAGAAATACACGAAGAAATAATCAATATGACATTTAAGATATAGATCTCTGAAGAGGTAATAGTTTGGTATTCACAAATAATTTGAAAAATCGAATCTTCAATTACGCGGATTCTTTTGTATATTTATTTTAAATAGAAATACACGAAGAAATAATCAATATGACATTTAAGATATAGATCTCTGAAGAGGTAATAGTTTGGTATTCACAAATAATTTGAAAAATCGAATCTTCAATTACGCGGATTCTTTTGTATATTTATTTTAAATAGAAATACACGAAGAAATAATCAATATGACATTTAAGATATAGATCTCTGAAGAGGTAATAGTTTGGTATTCACAAATAATTTGAAAAATCGAATCTTCAATTACGCGGATTCTTTTGTATATTTATTTTAAATAGAAATACACGAAGAAATAATCAATATGACATTTAAGATATAGATCTCTGAAGAGGTAATAGTTTGGTATTCACAAATAATTTGAAAAATCGAATCTTCAATTACGCGGATTCTTTTGTATATTTATTTTAAATAGAAATACACGAAGAAATAATCAATATGACATTTAAGATATAGATCTCTGAAGAGGTAATAGTTTGGTATTCACAAATAATTTGAAAAATCGAATCTTCAATTACGCGGATTCTTTTGTATATTTATTTTAAATAGAAATACACGAAGAAATAATCAATATGACATTTAAGATATAGATCTCTGAAGAGGTAATAGTTTGGTATTCACAAATAATTTGAAAAATCGAATCTTCAATTACGCGGATTCTTTTGTATATTTATTTTAAATAGAAATACACGAAGAAATAATCAATATGACATTTAAGATATAGATCTCTGAAGAGGTAATAGTTTGGTATTCACAAATAATTTGAAAAATCGAATCTTCAATTACGCGGATTCTTTTGTATATTTATTTTAAATAGAAATACACGAAGAAATAATCAATATGACATTTAAGATATAGATCTCTGAAGAGGTAATAGTTTGGTATTCACAAATAATTTGAAAAATCGAATCTTCAATTACGCGGATTCTTTTGTATATTTATTTTAAATAGAAATACACGAAGAAATAATCAATATGACATTTAAGATATAGATCTCTGAAGAGGTAATAGTTTGGTATTCACAAATAATTTGAAAAATCGAATCTTCAATTACGCGGATTCTTTTGTATATTTATTTTAAATAGAAATACACGAAGAAATAATCAATATGACATTTAAGATATAGATCTCTGAAGAGGTAATAGTTTGGTATTCACAAATAATTTGAAAAATCGAATCTTCAATTACGCGGATTCTTTTGTATATTTATTTTAAATAGAAATACACGAAGAAATAATCAATATGACATTTAAGATATAGATCTCTGAAGAGGTAATAGTTTGGTATTCACAAATAATTTGAAAAATCGAATCTTCAATTACGCGGATTCTTTTGTATATTTATTTTAAATAGAAATACACGAAGAAATAATCAATATGACATTTAAGATATAGATCTCTGAAGAGGTAATAGTTTGGTATTCACAAATAATTTGAAAAATCGAATCTTCAATTACGCGGATTCTTTTGTATATTTATTTTAAATAGAAATACACGAAGAAATAATCAATATGACATTTAAGATATAGATCTCTGAAGAGGTAATAGTTTGGTATTCACAAATAATTTGAAAAATCGAATCTTCAATTACGCGGATTCTTTTGTATATTTATTTTAAATAGAAATACACGAAGAAATAATCAATATGACATTTAAGATATAGATCTCTGAAGAGGTAATAGTTTGGTATTCACAAATAATTTGAAAAATCGAATCTTCAATTACGCGGATTCTTTTGTATATTTATTTTAAATAGAAATACACGAAGAAATAATCAATATGACATTTAAGATATAGATCTCTGAAGAGGTAATAGTTTGGTATTCACAAATAATTTGAAAAATCGAATCTTCAATTACGCGGATTCTTTTGTATATTTATTTTAAATAGAAATACACGAAGAAATAATCAATATGACATTTAAGATATAGATCTCTGAAGAGGTAATAGTTTGGTATTCACAAATAATTTGAAAAATCGAATCTTCAATTACGCGGATTCTTTTGTATATTTATTTTAAATAGAAATACACGAAGAAATAATCAATATGACATTTAAGATATAGATCTCTGAAGAGGTAATAGTTTGGTATTCACAAATAATTTGAAAAATCGAATCTTCAATTACGCGGATTCTTTTGTATATTTATTTTAAATAGAAATACACGAAGAAATAATCAATATGACATTTAAGATATAGATCTCTGAAGAGGTAATAGTTTGGTATTCACAAATAATTTGAAAAATCGAATCTTCAATTACGCGGATTCTTTTGTATATTTATTTTAAATAGAAATACACGAAGAAATAATCAATATGACATTTAAGATATAGATCTCTGAAGAGGTAATAGTTTGGTATTCACAAATAATTTGAAAAATCGAATCTTCAATTACGCGGATTCTTTTGTATATTTATTTTAAATAGAAATACACGAAGAAATAATCAATATGACATTTAAGATATAGATCTCTGAAGAGGTAATAGTTTGGTATTCACAAATAATTTGAAAAATCGAATCTTCAATTACGCGGATTCTTTTGTATATTTATTTTAAATAGAAATACACGAAGAAATAATCAATATGACATTTAAGATATAGATCTCTGAAGAGGTAATAGTTTGGTATTCACAAATAATTTGAAAAATCGAATCTTCAATTACGCGGATTCTTTTGTATATTTATTTTAAATAGAAATACACGAAGAAATAATCAATATGACATTTAAGATATAGATCTCTGAAGAGGTAATAGTTTGGTATTCACAAATAATTTGAAAAATCGAATCTTCAATTACGCGGATTCTTTTGTATATTTATTTTAAATAGAAATACACGAAGAAATAATCAATATGACATTTAAGATATAGATCTCTGAAGAGGTAATAGTTTGGTATTCACAAATAATTTGAAAAATCGAATCTTCAATTACGCGGATTCTTTTGTATATTTATTTTAAATAGAAATACACGAAGAAATAATCAATATGACATTTAAGATATAGATCTCTGAAGAGGTAATAGTTTGGTATTCACAAATAATTTGAAAAATCGAATCTTCAATTACGCGGATTCTTTTGTATATTTATTTTAAATAGAAATACACGAAGAAATAATCAATATGACATTTAAGATATAGATCTCTGAAGAGGTAATAGTTTGGTATTCACAAATAATTTGAAAAATCGAATCTTCAATTACGCGGATTCTTTTGTATATTTATTTTAAATAGAAATACACGAAGAAATAATCAATATGACATTTAAGATATAGATCTCTGAAGAGGTAATAGTTTGGTATTCACAAATAATTTGAAAAATCGAATCTTCAATTACGCGGATTCTTTTGTATATTTATTTTAAATAGAAATACACGAAGAAATAATCAATATGACATTTAAGATATAGATCTCTGAAGAGGTAATAGTTTGGTATTCACAAATAATTTGAAAAATCGAATCTTCAATTACGCGGATTCTTTTGTATATTTATTTTAAATAGAAATACACGAAGAAATAATCAATATGACATTTAAGATATAGATCTCTGAAGAGGTAATAGTTTGGTATTCACAAATAATTTGAAAAATCGAATCTTCAATTACGCGGATTCTTTTGTATATTTATTTTAAATAGAAATACACGAAGAAATAATCAATATGACATTTAAGATATAGATCTCTGAAGAGGTAATAGTTTGGTATTCACAAATAATTTGAAAAATCGAATCTTCAATTACGCGGATTCTTTTGTATATTTATTTTAAATAGAAATACACGAAGAAATAATCAATATGACATTTAAGATATAGATCTCTGAAGAGGTAATAGTTTGGTATTCACAAATAATTTGAAAAATCGAATCTTCAATTACGCGGATTCTTTTGTATATTTATTTTAAATAGAAATACACGAAGAAATAATCAATATGACATTTAAGATATAGATCTCTGAAGAGGTAATAGTTTGGTATTCACAAATAATTTGAAAAATCGAATCTTCAATTACGCGGATTCTTTTGTATATTTATTTTAAATAGAAATACACGAAGAAATAATCAATATGACATTTAAGATATAGATCTCTGAAGAGGTAATAGTTTGGTATTCACAAATAATTTGAAAAATCGAATCTTCAATTACGCGGATTCTTTTGTATATTTATTTTAAATAGAAATACACGAAGAAATAATCAATATGACATTTAAGATATAGATCTCTGAAGAGGTAATAGTTTGGTATTCACAAATAATTTGAAAAATCGAATCTTCAATTACGCGGATTCTTTTGTATATTTATTTTAAATAGAAATACACGAAGAAATAATCAATATGACATTTAAGATATAGATCTCTGAAGAGGTAATAGTTTGGTATTCACAAATAATTTGAAAAATCGAATCTTCAATTACGCGGATTCTTTTGTATATTTATTTTAAATAGAAATACACGAAGAAATAATCAATATGACATTTAAGATATAGATCTCTGAAGAGGTAATAGTTTGGTATTCACAAATAATTTGAAAAATCGAATCTTCAATTACGCGGATTCTTTTGTATATTTATTTTAAATAGAAATACACGAAGAAATAATCAATATGACATTTAAGATATAGATCTCTGAAGAGGTAATAGTTTGGTATTCACAAATAATTTGAAAAATCGAATCTTCAATTACGCGGATTCTTTTGTATATTTATTTTAAATAGAAATACACGAAGAAATAATCAATATGACATTTAAGATATAGATCTCTGAAGAGGTAATAGTTTGGTATTCACAAATAATTTGAAAAATCGAATCTTCAATTACGCGGATTCTTTTGTATATTTATTTTAAATAGAAATACACGAAGAAATAATCAATATGACATTTAAGATATAGATCTCTGAAGAGGTAATAGTTTGGTATTCACAAATAATTTGAAAAATCGAATCTTCAATTACGCGGATTCTTTTGTATATTTATTTTAAATAGAAATACACGAAGAAATAATCAATATGACATTTAAGATATAGATCTCTGAAGAGGTAATAGTTTGGTATTCACAAATAATTTGAAAAATCGAATCTTCAATTACGCGGATTCTTTTGTATATTTATTTTAAATAGAAATACACGAAGAAATAATCAATATGACATTTAAGATATAGATCTCTGAAGAGGTAATAGTTTGGTATTCACAAATAATTTGAAAAATCGAATCTTCAATTACGCGGATTCTTTTGTATATTTATTTTAAATAGAAATACACGAAGAAATAATCAATATGACATTTAAGATATAGATCTCTGAAGAGGTAATAGTTTGGTATTCACAAATAATTTGAAAAATCGAATCTTCAATTACGCGGATTCTTTTGTATATTTATTTTAAATAGAAATACACGAAGAAATAATCAATATGACATTTAAGATATAGATCTCTGAAGAGGTAATAGTTTGGTATTCACAAATAATTTGAAAAATCGAATCTTCAATTACGCGGATTCTTTTGTATATTTATTTTAAATAGAAATACACGAAGAAATAATCAATATGACATTTAAGATATAGATCTCTGAAGAGGTAATAGTTTGGTATTCACAAATAATTTGAAAAATCGAATCTTCAATTACGCGGATTCTTTTGTATATTTATTTTAAATAGAAATACACGAAGAAATAATCAATATGACATTTAAGATATAGATCTCTGAAGAGGTAATAGTTTGGTATTCACAAATAATTTGAAAAATCGAATCTTCAATTACGCGGATTCTTTTGTATATTTATTTTAAATAGAAATACACGAAGAAATAATCAATATGACATTTAAGATATAGATCTCTGAAGAGGTAATAGTTTGGTATTCACAAATAATTTGAAAAATCGAATCTTCAATTACGCGGATTCTTTTGTATATTTATTTTAAATAGAAATACACGAAGAAATAATCAATATGACATTTAAGATATAGATCTCTGAAGAGGTAATAGTTTGGTATTCACAAATAATTTGAAAAATCGAATCTTCAATTACGCGGATTCTTTTGTATATTTATTTTAAATAGAAATACACGAAGAAATAATCAATATGACATTTAAGATATAGATCTCTGAAGAGGTAATAGTTTGGTATTCACAAATAATTTGAAAAATCGAATCTTCAATTACGCGGATTCTTTTGTATATTTATTTTAAATAGAAATACACGAAGAAATAATCAATATGACATTTAAGATATAGATCTCTGAAGAGGTAATAGTTTGGTATTCACAAATAATTTGAAAAATCGAATCTTCAATTACGCGGATTCTTTTGTATATTTATTTTAAATAGAAATACACGAAGAAATAATCAATATGACATTTAAGATATAGATCTCTGAAGAGGTAATAGTTTGGTATTCACAAATAATTTGAAAAATCGAATCTTCAATTACGCGGATTCTTTTGTATATTTATTTTAAATAGAAATACACGAAGAAATAATCAATATGACATTTAAGATATAGATCTCTGAAGAGGTAATAGTTTGGTATTCACAAATAATTTGAAAAATCGAATCTTCAATTACGCGGATTCTTTTGTATATTTATTTTAAATAGAAATACACGAAGAAATAATCAATATGACATTTAAGATATAGATCTCTGAAGAGGTAATAGTTTGGTATTCACAAATAATTTGAAAAATCGAATCTTCAATTACGCGGATTCTTTTGTATATTTATTTTAAATAGAAATACACGAAGAAATAATCAATATGACATTTAAGATATAGATCTCTGAAGAGGTAATAGTTTGGTATTCACAAATAATTTGAAAAATCGAATCTTCAATTACGCGGATTCTTTTGTATATTTATTTTAAATAGAAATACACGAAGAAATAATCAATATGACATTTAAGATATAGATCTCTGAAGAGGTAATAGTTTGGTATTCACAAATAATTTGAAAAATCGAATCTTCAATTACGCGGATTCTTTTGTATATTTATTTTAAATAGAAATACACGAAGAAATAATCAATATGACATTTAAGATATAGATCTCTGAAGAGGTAATAGTTTGGTATTCACAAATAATTTGAAAAATCGAATCTTCAATTACGCGGATTCTTTTGTATATTTATTTTAAATAGAAATACACGAAGAAATAATCAATATGACATTTAAGATATAGATCTCTGAAGAGGTAATAGTTTGGTATTCACAAATAATTTGAAAAATCGAATCTTCAATTACGCGGATTCTTTTGTATATTTATTTTAAATAGAAATACACGAAGAAATAATCAATATGACATTTAAGATATAGATCTCTGAAGAGGTAATAGTTTGGTATTCACAAATAATTTGAAAAATCGAATCTTCAATTACGCGGATTCTTTTGTATATTTATTTTAAATAGAAATACACGAAGAAATAATCAATATGACATTTAAGATATAGATCTCTGAAGAGGTAATAGTTTGGTATTCACAAATAATTTGAAAAATCGAATCTTCAATTACGCGGATTCTTTTGTATATTTATTTTAAATAGAAATACACGAAGAAATAATCAATATGACATTTAAGATATAGATCTCTGAAGAGGTAATAGTTTGGTATTCACAAATAATTTGAAAAATCGAATCTTCAATTACGCGGATTCTTTTGTATATTTATTTTAAATAGAAATACACGAAGAAATAATCAATATGACATTTAAGATATAGATCTCTGAAGAGGTAATAGTTTGGTATTCACAAATAATTTGAAAAATCGAATCTTCAATTACGCGGATTCTTTTGTATATTTATTTTAAATAGAAATACACGAAGAAATAATCAATATGACATTTAAGATATAGATCTCTGAAGAGGTAATAGTTTGGTATTCACAAATAATTTGAAAAATCGAATCTTCAATTACGCGGATTCTTTTGTATATTTATTTTAAATAGAAATACACGAAGAAATAATCAATATGACATTTAAGATATAGATCTCTGAAGAGGTAATAGTTTGGTATTCACAAATAATTTGAAAAATCGAATCTTCAATTACGCGGATTCTTTTGTATATTTATTTTAAATAGAAATACACGAAGAAATAATCAATATGACATTTAAGATATAGATCTCTGAAGAGGTAATAGTTTGGTATTCACAAATAATTTGAAAAATCGAATCTTCAATTACGCGGATTCTTTTGTATATTTATTTTAAATAGAAATACACGAAGAAATAATCAATATGACATTTAAGATATAGATCTCTGAAGAGGTAATAGTTTGGTATTCACAAATAATTTGAAAAATCGAATCTTCAATTACGCGGATTCTTTTGTATATTTATTTTAAATAGAAATACACGAAGAAATAATCAATATGACATTTAAGATATAGATCTCTGAAGAGGTAATAGTTTGGTATTCACAAATAATTTGAAAAATCGAATCTTCAATTACGCGGATTCTTTTGTATATTTATTTTAAATAGAAATACACGAAGAAATAATCAATATGACATTTAAGATATAGATCTCTGAAGAGGTAATAGTTTGGTATTCACAAATAATTTGAAAAATCGAATCTTCAATTACGCGGATTCTTTTGTATATTTATTTTAAATAGAAATACACGAAGAAATAATCAATATGACATTTAAGATATAGATCTCTGAAGAGGTAATAGTTTGGTATTCACAAATAATTTGAAAAATCGAATCTTCAATTACGCGGATTCTTTTGTATATTTATTTTAAATAGAAATACACGAAGAAATAATCAATATGACATTTAAGATATAGATCTCTGAAGAGGTAATAGTTTGGTATTCACAAATAATTTGAAAAATCGAATCTTCAATTACGCGGATTCTTTTGTATATTTATTTTAAATAGAAATACACGAAGAAATAATCAATATGACATTTAAGATATAGATCTCTGAAGAGGTAATAGTTTGGTATTCACAAATAATTTGAAAAATCGAATCTTCAATTACGCGGATTCTTTTGTATATTTATTTTAAATAGAAATACACGAAGAAATAATCAATATGACATTTAAGATATAGATCTCTGAAGAGGTAATAGTTTGGTATTCACAAATAATTTGAAAAATCGAATCTTCAATTACGCGGATTCTTTTGTATATTTATTTTAAATAGAAATACACGAAGAAATAATCAATATGACATTTAAGATATAGATCTCTGAAGAGGTAATAGTTTGGTATTCACAAATAATTTGAAAAATCGAATCTTCAATTACGCGGATTCTTTTGTATATTTATTTTAAATAGAAATACACGAAGAAATAATCAATATGACATTTAAGATATAGATCTCTGAAGAGGTAATAGTTTGGTATTCACAAATAATTTGAAAAATCGAATCTTCAATTACGCGGATTCTTTTGTATATTTATTTTAAATAGAAATACACGAAGAAATAATCAATATGACATTTAAGATATAGATCTCTGAAGAGGTAATAGTTTGGTATTCACAAATAATTTGAAAAATCGAATCTTCAATTACGCGGATTCTTTTGTATATTTATTTTAAATAGAAATACACGAAGAAATAATCAATATGACATTTAAGATATAGATCTCTGAAGAGGTAATAGTTTGGTATTCACAAATAATTTGAAAAATCGAATCTTCAATTACGCGGATTCTTTTGTATATTTATTTTAAATAGAAATACACGAAGAAATAATCAATATGACATTTAAGATATAGATCTCTGAAGAGGTAATAGTTTGGTATTCACAAATAATTTGAAAAATCGAATCTTCAATTACGCGGATTCTTTTGTATATTTATTTTAAATAGAAATACACGAAGAAATAATCAATATGACATTTAAGATATAGATCTCTGAAGAGGTAATAGTTTGGTATTCACAAATAATTTGAAAAATCGAATCTTCAATTACGCGGATTCTTTTGTATATTTATTTTAAATAGAAATACACGAAGAAATAATCAATATGACATTTAAGATATAGATCTCTGAAGAGGTAATAGTTTGGTATTCACAAATAATTTGAAAAATCGAATCTTCAATTACGCGGATTCTTTTGTATATTTATTTTAAATAGAAATACACGAAGAAATAATCAATATGACATTTAAGATATAGATCTCTGAAGAGGTAATAGTTTGGTATTCACAAATAATTTGAAAAATCGAATCTTCAATTACGCGGATTCTTTTGTATATTTATTTTAAATAGAAATACACGAAGAAATAATCAATATGACATTTAAGATATAGATCTCTGAAGAGGTAATAGTTTGGTATTCACAAATAATTTGAAAAATCGAATCTTCAATTACGCGGATTCTTTTGTATATTTATTTTAAATAGAAATACACGAAGAAATAATCAATATGACATTTAAGATATAGATCTCTGAAGAGGTAATAGTTTGGTATTCACAAATAATTTGAAAAATCGAATCTTCAATTACGCGGATTCTTTTGTATATTTATTTTAAATAGAAATACACGAAGAAATAATCAATATGACATTTAAGATATAGATCTCTGAAGAGGTAATAGTTTGGTATTCACAAATAATTTGAAAAATCGAATCTTCAATTACGCGGATTCTTTTGTATATTTATTTTAAATAGAAATACACGAAGAAATAATCAATATGACATTTAAGATATAGATCTCTGAAGAGGTAATAGTTTGGTATTCACAAATAATTTGAAAAATCGAATCTTCAATTACGCGGATTCTTTTGTATATTTATTTTAAATAGAAATACACGAAGAAATAATCAATATGACATTTAAGATATAGATCTCTGAAGAGGTAATAGTTTGGTATTCACAAATAATTTGAAAAATCGAATCTTCAATTACGCGGATTCTTTTGTATATTTATTTTAAATAGAAATACACGAAGAAATAATCAATATGACATTTAAGATATAGATCTCTGAAGAGGTAATAGTTTGGTATTCACAAATAATTTGAAAAATCGAATCTTCAATTACGCGGATTCTTTTGTATATTTATTTTAAATAGAAATACACGAAGAAATAATCAATATGACATTTAAGATATAGATCTCTGAAGAGGTAATAGTTTGGTATTCACAAATAATTTGAAAAATCGAATCTTCAATTACGCGGATTCTTTTGTATATTTATTTTAAATAGAAATACACGAAGAAATAATCAATATGACATTTAAGATATAGATCTCTGAAGAGGTAATAGTTTGGTATTCACAAATAATTTGAAAAATCGAATCTTCAATTACGCGGATTCTTTTGTATATTTATTTTAAATAGAAATACACGAAGAAATAATCAATATGACATTTAAGATATAGATCTCTGAAGAGGTAATAGTTTGGTATTCACAAATAATTTGAAAAATCGAATCTTCAATTACGCGGATTCTTTTGTATATTTATTTTAAATAGAAATACACGAAGAAATAATCAATATGACATTTAAGATATAGATCTCTGAAGAGGTAATAGTTTGGTATTCACAAATAATTTGAAAAATCGAATCTTCAATTACGCGGATTCTTTTGTATATTTATTTTAAATAGAAATACACGAAGAAATAATCAATATGACATTTAAGATATAGATCTCTGAAG